>NC_141990.1:199324386-199652558 GCF_049901715.1 Pseudonaja textilis | reverse complement strand
TAACCCTAACCTCTAACCCAAACCAAACCCAACCCCAACCCTAACCCCAACCCAACCCTAACCCTAACCCTAACCCTAACCCTAATCCCACCTTAACCCTAACCACCCTAACTCCTAACCCTAACCCTAACTAACCCTAACCCTAACCCTAACCCTAACTTAACCCCACAACCCTAACCCTAACCCCAACCCCAACCTAACCCAACCTAAACCCTAACCCAAAACCCTAACCCTAACCCCTAACCCAACCCCAACTAACCCAACCTAAACTAACCCTAACCCTAACCAAACCCAACTCGCCCTAACCTAACCAACCCTAAACCTAAATGCCTAACACAAAACAAAAAACCCTAACCCTAACCCTAACGCTAACCCTAACCCTAATTGTAACCGAAAGCCTAAGCCTAACCCGAACCCGAATCCGAACCTCTAACCCTAACCCTAACCCTAACCCTAACCTGAATCCGAACCCTAACCCTAACCCTAAACCTGCAACCCAACCCTATCTCAACATTAACCCAACCCAACCCTATCCCTAACATTAACCTGAACCCTAGAGCAACTAATAACTCCTAAACCTAGACCCTTTAACTCCTAACCCCAATAAAAAACAAAATATCAACTAAAAAAACCCAACCCAACCCTAACCCCAACCCTAAGCCTAACCCTAACCTATAACCTAACCCTAACCCTCAAACCCTAACACAACCCTAACCGTAACTCCTAAGTCCAAGCCTAACTCCTAACAGTAACCATCAACCCTAACCCTAACCTAACTCGAACCCCAACAAAAACAAAAACACTAACTCTAACCCTATCCCTAACCCTAACCCAACCTTAAACCCTAACCCTAACCCTAACCCTAACCCTAATCTCAACCTCAACCCTAACCCTAACCGAAACCCTAACGTTAACTAACACAACCCTAACACAAACCCTAAAACTAATGACCTTAAACCCTAACCCTAACCCTAACCCCCTACTCCTCAACTCATAACCATAAACCCAACCCTAACTCAAAACCCTAACAAACCCTAACCCTAACCCTAACCCAAACTATAACCATAACCATAAACCTAACTCCCTAAACCCCCTAACCCTAACCCAAACCCCAACTTATCCTAACCCTAATCTTGGCCTAAACCATATCCCAACCCTAACCCTAACCCTAACGCCAACCCAACCGTAACTCAACCCCAACTCAACTCTCAACCAACCCTAACCCTATTCCTAACCCTAACCCTAACGTTAACCCAAATAACCTCTGAACCCTAACCCTAACCCTAACCCTAGTAATAAACCTGCTGAAATCCCTAATCCCTAACTTCTAACCAGAGACCTAACCCTAACACTAACCCTAACCCTAACCTGAACCCAACCCTAACCCTAACTCCTAACTCTGAACCAGAGAACTAACAAAAAACCCTTCCTAACACAAACCAAATGAACCCTAACCTATAATAATAAAAAAAAAACCAACCCCTAACTATAACCTAACCCAAACCCTACCCCAAACCATAACCTTAAAAATAAACCCTAACCCTAACCCAAACCCTAACTCTAACCAGAGACCTAACCCTAACACTCAACCCTAACCCTAAACTAACCAACCCTAACCGTAAAACCCTAGAAAACAAAAAAAACCAGACAAACCCTAACCCTAACCCTAACTATAACCTATAACCCATAACCATAAACCCTAAACCCTAACCTAAACCTAACCAACCCTAACTAAAACCCTAACCTAACCCAAACCCTAACCCTTAACCTAGCCCTACTCCTAACCTTCACCCTAACTATAACCATAAATCTAACCCATATCCCAACCCTAACCCTAATTATATATATAAACCTAACCCAAATCCTAACTGCTAACCCAACCGTAACTCAACCCCAACCCCCCTAACTCCTAACCCTAACCCTAACCCTAACCCTAACCCTAACCCTAACCCTAACCCTAACCCTAAACCTAACCTAACTAACCCTAACCCTAACTCCTAACCTAACCCAAACCCTAACCCTAACCCTAACCCAAACCCTAACCCTAACCCTAAAAATAACGAACCATAACCCTAACTCAACTTCAGTTTCAACTAAGCCCTAACCAAACTAAACACCAACCTAAACCCCAACCCTTAACTTAACAAACCCTGAATCCTATCCCTAACCCTAACTCTAACCAGAGACCTAACACTAACACTAACCCTAACCATTACCATAACCCTAAACCTATCCCAAACCCTAACCCTAACGCTAACGATAACCCTAACCCAAACCCTAACCATAAAAATAACCTGAACCCTAACCCTAACCCTAACCCTAACTCTAACCAGAGAACTAACACTAACACTAACACTAACCCTAACCCTAACACAAACCAAAACCCTAACTGTAACCCTAACTCCTAGACCTAGTACCAGGAAAACCCAAAACCTAAACCCTAACCCTAACCCTAAACCTAACCCAAACCTAACCATAAACCTCAAACCTAACGTATAACCCTAACCCTAAACCCAACCTTAACCCGAACTCCTAACCCTGGGGGAATAACCTGAACCCTAAACCTAACCCCTAACTCAAAACCCTAACTCTTTAACCAGAGACCCTAACCTATCCATAACATAAACCTAACCCTAACCCTAACACAAACCCAAACCCTCAACCAGTAACCCCTAACCCTAGACCTAATAAAAAAAAACCTAGATCCCTAACTCCCTAATCCAACTCAACCCCTAACCCTAACCTCCTCCTAACACTAACCCAAACCCTAAAACTAAAAATGAAAACCCTAACCCTAACCCTTACCCTAACCCTAACCACAACCATAAACCAACCCTTAACCAAAACCCTAACACTCAACCCTAACCCTAACCAACAATTAAATCCCAAACCTAATTAACCCTAACCTAAACCTAATGACAAACCTTAACCCTAACCCATAAACCCAACCCAACCTAACCATAAACCTAAACCCTAACCCTAACACAACCCTAACCCTAACTATAACCATAAACCTAACCCAAACCTAACCTAACTCCTAACACAACTGTAACTCAATCCCAACCCTAACCATAACCCTAACTCAAACCTAACTCTAACCCTAACCCAAACCCCAACCATTACCCTAACCCTAACTCTAACCATAATGATAAACCCAACCCTAACTCAACCATAATGATAAACCCCTAACCCAATCCCAATCCTAATCCTAACCTAACTCCTATCCCAAACCCTAACGTATAACCCTAACCCAAACCCTAACCCTAAAAATAACCTGAAACCATAACCCTAACCCTAACTCTAAGCCTAAGCCTAACCCCAACACAAACTAAAAAACACCAACTCTAACCCAACAAACCCAAGCCTAACTCCAACCTTAACCCTAACCCTAACCCTATCCCTAACTATAACCATAAACCTAAACCTAACCTTTAACACTAACCCTAAACCTACCCCAACCCCAACCCCAACCTTAACCCTAACCCTAACCTAACCCTAACCCTATCCATATCCATAACCATAACCCTAACCCTAACACAAACCCTAAAACAAATGAAAACCCTAACCCTAACCCAAAGCCTAACCCTAACCCTAACCCTAACCATAACCATAACCATAAACCCAACCCTCAACGAAAACCCCAACCTTAACCCAAACCCAAAAAACCAAACCCAACCCTAACCCTAACTCCTGACCCCAACTACCCTAACCCTAACCCTAACTATAACTATAACTATAACCATAAACCTAACCTCACTCCCAACCTCCTTTAACCCTAATTATAACCCTAACCACCATAACCATAACCATAAACCCAACACTAACTAAACCCTAACTCTAACCCTAACCCTAACCCGAACCCTAACCATAACACTAACCCTAAACCTAACCCAACCACAACCCCAACCTAAACCATAACCCTAACCCTAACCCTAACCCTATCCATAAACATAAACCTAACCCTAACCCTAACACAAACCCCTAAAACAAATGAAAACCCTAACCCTAACTATAACCATAACCATAAACCCAACCCAACCCTAACTAAACCCTAACTCTAACCCTAACCCTAACCCAAACCCTAACCCTTATCCTAGCCCTACTCCTAACCCTAACCCTAACTATAACCAGAGATAAACCCAACCCTTACCCTCAACCCAACCCAAACTATAAAATATAAACCCAACCCCAACCCTAACCCTAACCCTAACCTCAACCCTAACAATAAACTGGGAACCCTAACCCAATCCTAACTCAACCGTAACCCTGAACAGTAACCTTAACCCTAACCATAACGATAAACCCAACCCTAACTCAACCCTAACCCTAACCCTAACCCTAACCCTAACCCTAACCCTAACGTTAACCCATACCCTAACCCTAACCCAAAACCTAATCCTAACCCTAACCCTAAACCTAACCCAAACCCTACCCCTAAACCTAACGATAACCCTAACCCAAATCCTAACCCTAAAAATAACCTGAACCCTAACCCCTAACCCAAACCCTAACTCTAACTAGAGACCTAACCCTAACACTTCAACCCTAACCCTAACACAAACCCAAACCCTAACCCTAACCCTAACCCTAACCTGGGCCAAAAAAAAAAAACAACAGACCTAATCCTAATCCTAATCCTAACCCTAACCCTGTGACCTAACACAAACCCCAAACAAAACCCCAATCCTAACCCTAACTCCTAACCCTAACCCCAACCCTAAAAACCAACCCTAACTCAAAACCCTAACACTAACTCCTAGCCCTAACCCTAACCCAAACCTTAACCCTAACCCTAACCCTAACCCTACTCATAACCCTAACCCTATTACCATAAACCTAAACCTAACCACAACCCTAACCCTAACTATAACCAACTAAACCTAACCCAAATTCTAACCCTAACCCTAACTCTAACCCTAACCCTAACCCTAACCCTAACCCTAACTCTAACCCTAACCCAAACCCCAACTCCATTACCATAACCATAACCCTGATAAACCAACCCTAACCCTAACCCTAACCCCAACCCTAACCCTAACCCTCAATCCTTAACCCTATCCTAAACCTAACTCCAACCATAACTCCACCTAACCCAACCCTAACCCTAACCCAACCCAACCCTAACCCTAACCCTAACCCTAACTCTAACCCTAACCCCAACCCCAACCCTAACCCAAAAACACCAACTCTAACCCTAAGCCAAACCCTAACCCTAACCCAACCCTAACCCTAACCCTAACCCTAACCCTAACTATAACCCTAACCCTAACCCTAACCCTAACCGATAACCCTAACCCTAACCCTAACCCTAAACCCTAACCCCAACCTTAAACCCTAACCCTAACCCTAACCCTAACCCTAACCCTAACCATATCCATAAACCCAACCCTAACCCTAACACCAACCCTAACCAAAATGCCAAACCCTAACCCTAACCCAAACCCTAACCCTAACCCTAACCCTAACCCTAACCTATAACCCCAAACCCTAACGAAACCCTAACCCTAACCAAACCCAAACCCAAACCCTAACCCTAACCCTAACCCCTACCCCTAACCCTAACCCTTTAACTCCTAACTCCTAACCCTAACCTAACCCTAACCCTATAACCCACCCTAACCATAACCTAACCCCAACCCTAACCCTAATTAAATACTCAACCCTAACCCTAACCATAACCAAAACCCTAACCCTAACCTCAAACCTCTAACTCCTAACCCTAACCATAACCATAACCATAAACCCAACCCCAACTAACCCTAACCCCAACCCTAACCACCTAAAACCTAAACCCTAACCCTAACCCTAACCCAACCCTAACCTAAACCCAACCCTAACCCTAACCCTAACCCTATAACCATAAACCTAACCTAACCCCAACCCTAACCCAACACAAACAAAAAACCCTCTAACCCTAACCAAACCCCAACTATAAACCCAACCCTAACTAAACCCTAACTCTAACCCTAACCCTAACCCGAACCCTAACCCTAACCATAACACTAACCCTAAACCTAACCCAACCACAACCCCCCAAATCTAAACCCTAACCCTAACCCTAACCTAACCTCAACTCCTATCCATAACATAAAACCTAACCCTAACCCTAACACAAACCCTAACCCTAACCCTGCAAACCCTAACCCTAACCCTAACCCTAACCCTAACCATAAACCCAACCCTAACCCTAACCCTAACTCTAACCCTAACCCAAACCCTAACCCTAACTCCCAAACCTAGCCCTACCCTAACCCTTAACCAACTCTAACCATAACCTAACTTACCCCATAAACCCTAACCCTTACCCCCAACCCTAACCCTAATTATAACCCTAACTCCTAACCCTAACCCTAACCCTAACCCTAACCCTAACCCTAACTATACCCATAAACCTAACCCAACCCTAACCCTAACACAACTAAACCTTAACCCTAACCCTAACCCTAAACCCTAACTCTAACCCTAACGTTAACCCCAACCATTACCCCTAACTCCTAACCCTACAACCCTAACCCTAACCCTAACCCTAACGTTAACCCTATCCCAACCCTAACCCTAACCCAAAACCCTAACTCCTAACTCAACTCCTAACCCTAACTCCTAACCCTAACCCAGACCTAACAAAACACCTAACCCTAACCCTAAGCTAAACCCTGCTTCAACCCAACCTTAATCCTAACCCTAACTATCCCCTAACTCCTAACCTAAACCCTAACCCACTAACCCTAACCCCAACCCTAACCCTAACCCTAACCCTAACTCCTAACCCCCTAACCCTAACCCTAACCATAACCATAACCCTAACCCTAACCCTAACCCTAACCCTAACCCTAACCCTAACCCTAACCCTAACCCTAACCCTAACTCTAAACCCTAACCCTAACCTAATCCTAACCCTAACCCTAACCCTAACCCTAACCCTAAACCCTAACCCTAAACCCTAACCCTAACCCTAACCCTAACTATAACCATAACCATAAACCCAACCTAACTAAACCCTAACCCTAACCCTAACCCTAACCCAACCCTAACCCTAACCCTCAAACCTAACCTAACCCAACCACCAACCTAAACCCTAACCCTAACTCCTAACCCTATCCATAAACATAAACCTAACCCTAACCCTAACCCTAAAACCTAACCCCTAACCCTTCCTAACTATAACATAACCATAACCCTAACCCTAACTAAACTAACTCTAACCCTAAACCCAAACCCTAACCCTTAACCCTAACCCTAACCTAACTCTCTAACCATAAACCTAAACCCTAACCCTAACACTAACCCTAACCCTAAACACAAACCAACCTAACCCAACCCTAACCCTAACCCTTAACCTTTAACAATAACCTTAATCCTCAACCTCAATCCTAACTCAACCTCAACCCTAACAGTAACCTAACTAACCACTAACGTATAAACCCAACCCTAACTCTAACCCTAACCCCTAACCCTAACCCTAACTCCTAACCCCTAACCCTAACCTAACCCCAACCCAAAACCCTAACCCTAACCCTAACTAACCTAACCCTAACCCTAACTAACTAACTCTAACCCTAACCCTAACTCCTAACCCTAACCCTAACACTAAATCTAACCCTAACCCACAAACCCTAACCCTAACCCTAACCCTAACCTAACAAAAAACCCAAACCTAACCTAACCCTAAACCCTAACCCTAACCCCAAACCCTAACCCTAACCCTAACCCTAACCCTAACCCAAACACTAACCCTAATTTCCCTAACCCTAACCATAACCATAACCATAAACCTAACCCTAACCCTAACCCTAAACTAACCATAAACCTAACCCTAACCCTAACCTCAACCATAAAAACCCTAACCCTAACACCCACAAACCCTAACCATGAAAACCTAACCATAACCCTAACCCTAACCCTAACTCCTAAACCCTAACTCTAACCCTAACCCTAACCCAAACCCCTAACCCTAACCCTAACCCTAACCCTAACCCCAAAACCTAACCCCTAACCCTAACCCTAACCCTAACCCTAACCAAAAAACCCTAACCCTAACCTAACCTAAACCTAACCTAACCCATAAACCTAACCTAACCCATAACCCAACCCTAACCCAAAACCTCAACCCAAACGCTAACCCTAACCCTAATCATATCCCTAACCCTAACTATAAACATAAACCTAAACCTAACCCCAACGCCTAACCCTAACTATAACCATAAACCTAACCCAAACCCTAACCCTAACACAAATAACTCAACCCAACCTAACCCTAACCCTAACCCTAACTCTAACCCTAACTCCAAACCCTAACCCTAACTAGGACCATAAAGCTAACCCTAACCCTAACCCTAACCATAACCATAACCTAACTCCTAACAAACCTAACACAAACCCAAAACAAATGAAACCCTAACCCCTAACCTCGCCTAACCATAGCCATAACCATAAACCCAACCCTAACCTAAACCCAACTCCTAACCTTAACCCTAACCCTAACACAAACCGTTAACCCTAACTCCTCAATCCCTAACCCTAACTATAACCCTAAACCCCTAACCCCAACCCTAACCTAACTATAACCTAAACCTAACCTAACCCTATAACCACAACCCAATCAACCCCAACCTAACTAACTCAATCCCAATCCTAACCCTAACTCCTAATCATAACCATAAACCCAACCTTAACCCTAACCCCACTTAATCCTAACTCCTAACCCTAATCTCCAAACCCTAACCCTTATCCTAGCCTACTCCTAACCCTAATCCTAACTATAACCATAAACCTAACCTTACCCCAATCCTAACCCTAACTATAATATAAACCCAACTAATCCAACCCACCCAATCCTAATCCTAATCTACCTAACCCTAACCCTAACTAACAATCAGAATTCCTAACCCAACCCTAACTCAATCTAACCCTAACTCCTAACCCTAACCCTAACGGGTTAACCCTAAAGGGTTAGGGTTCGTGTTAAGGTTATCATTAGGGTTAGGGTTAGGGTTTGGGTTAGGGTTAGGTTTAGGGTTAGGTTTAGGGTTAGGTTTAGTGTTAGGGTTTTGGTTTGTGTTAGGGTTAGTGTTAGTGTTAGTTGTAGGGTTAGGTTATGGTTAGGGTTAGGGTTAGTGTTAGGTTAGGGTTAGGGGGGTTTGGGTTAGGTTAGGTTAGGTTAGGTTTCTGGTTAGAGTTAGGTTTGTGTTAGGGTTAGGCTTAGGCTTAGGCTTTGGGTTACAGTTAGGGTTAGGGTTAGCATTAGGGTTAGGGTTTTGTTTTTTGTTAGGGTTAAGTTTAGGGTTCGGGTTAGTGTTTGGGTTATAGTTAGTTTTATGCTTAGGGATAGGGTTTGTGTTTGTATTAGGGCTTGTGTTAGGGTTTGTGTTAGGGTTTGTGTTAGGGTTTGTTGTCAAATTCTCTCGAGGCTCATCCCCCTTAAATGCGAAATGCACTTGTGCGATCACACTCTCCTCTTCAGCAAATAAAGCCAAGGTGCATATTGGTGTTAGAACTGGGCAACAAATAAATGCACCATTTTTATCAACGACATTTTAATCTATCATAAGTACGATGGGTCGCTTAATGTTTGTGATGTCTGCTGTTCCCTTTCAATACCCTAACATTTGGATGGTGCTGCTGCTTCCTCCAGTCAGGTTTTTTTTCTTCTTAAAACGTTCATCTCTCTCTCTCTCTCTAAGCTGTTCATTGTCCCCTGGGTGTCCTGACCAGTTGAATGGCCCTCACCTAACAGCCGTAAATATTCAATTTGTTTTGAAGTCAACTCTTTGTCCTATCAGGGATTGATTAGCACACAGCCTTTTCTCGGTGGTCTCCTACTTACAATCCTGAGGCTTTAATCAGGAAAACATGTGCTAGTACAGAAGTCTCCAAACTTGGCAACTTTAAAACTTGGGGACTTCAACTCCTAGAATTCTGGGAGTTGAAGAGCACAGGTTTTAAAGTTGCGAAGTTTGGGGACCCCTGTGCTAGACAGATAAGGATTCTGTTCCTGTTCCTTAAACAACCATGAACTACCTTGTTAGATCAAACCTTGGTGATTAGGGCGTGATATTCCAAATTTTTACATGAATAGATGGAGATGCTTCCAACTTTTAAGTGTCAGCAGGAACCATTAAAACACACACACACACACACACACACACACTCCCCTGTTACAATTAGGCAAACACCTTTCTGGGGCTTCTCAGTGTTGTGATATATTTGCACAGAGGACATAATCTCTGTTATTACAGGATACAGTTTAAAAGGTCACCTCACAGCATTCGTTTGTTTCCCTTCTTCGTTGCTGTTACTGTGCTTATCACGGGCATTTCAATACACTGCCTTTTATTTTTTGTTCCACTCTGAACAGGACAGGGAATTCATCTGTAAAGCAGTCACAACATCATTTTCCTCTAGTGCCCCTTATTTGGCGTTCAAGAGCAGGACAGAGTATCACCATACGTAATATGTTTACTATAGAGCGAAGCCCCATGGAGTAATTCGAACCAAGATCTGGACTCAGATTCCTATTCTGCTATGAATTTTGTAGGTGATTTTGGATCACGTATTATCACTATCCCTGCTGTGAGAGAAGAGACCCATGTATACTACCATAAAGCTTTCCAGCGAAGTTAAATATATGGAAATTTACTGACTTGGGAACATGTCCCTTTTAGGTTTAATATATACCCTTCAGAGGTGGTATTCAGCAGGGTCTGACTAGTTCTGGAGACCCGGTAGGGAAAATTTTGAGTAGTTCAGAGAACTGGCAAATACCACCTCTGACTTGCCCCCATTTATTCTCTGTCTCCTGAGTCCCAGCTGATCGGCTGGGTCTTCTTTTGTTGCCCTGCACAGGAGAACAGAGCTGGAAAGCAGGTTAGTGGGGTGGGGAGGGAATGGGGGTTTTGCAGTATCCTTCCCCTGCCACGCCCACCAAGCCACACCCACAGAACTGGTAGTAAAACAATTTGAATCCCACCCCTGATACCCTTGGAGTATGTATTAAAACTACAGAAAGCAGATTCCTGAGTTTGAGGCACTGTCTTGTAAGGAGGAAACACAGCATTCAGTTGGCTCACATTCTCCTCCACTCAATGTCATCTAGGATTGGACCGCCACAAAATTTGGTAAGAACTATTACAGGTAATCCTTGACTTAAAACCATTCATTTAGTGACCATTCAAAATTCCAATGGCATTGAAAAAAAGTGACTAATGACTGTTTTCCAGACTTTTCTACCATTGCAGCATTCACCTGGTCATGTGATCAAAATTCAGGTGCTTGGCAGCTGACATGTACTTATAACAGTTGTAGTGTTCTGGGGTCATGTGATCCCCTTTTGCAACCTTCTGACCGGCAAAGTCAATGGGGAAGCCAGATTCACTTCACAACTATGTTAATAACTTAACAACTGCAGTGATTCACTTAACAGCTGTGGCAAGAAAGGTCATAAAACGGGGCAAAGTTCACTTAACAACCATCTTGCTTAGCAATAGGAATTTTGGGCTCAATTGTGATCGTAAGTCAAGGACTATCTTGTTCTTTTTCAAAGAATTCACAAATTTAAATCTGTGATCTTTACAAAATTCAATTTGAACTTTCTTCTGATCCTTCATGATTACCATTCATTGGGTTAATATGTGCAGTGATTTCACAGAGTCAGCATACTTCGCATGTACTATTTAGCAATAGCAATAGCACTTAGACTTATATATCACTTTATAGCGTTCTCAAAGCGATTTACAGAGTCAGCCTCTATTGCCCCCAACAATCTGGCTCCTCATTTTACCCACCTCGGAAGGATGGAAGGTTGAGTCAACCTTGAGCCTGGTGAGAATCGATCTGCCAAATTGCAATAGGAGTAGCTTGCAGTACTGCACTCTAACCACTGTGCCACCGAGGCTCTATATTTTATATATTTATATATTTACCTACCTATTTGTAAGTTTATTATAATAATGTTATTATAGAAAGAGATCCATTTTCCTAATATGCAGCTAGATCATCAACGGAGATTTTAGGCTGAGTTGTGATCTGCAGATCATCATCAGAATAATCTTTGTCTAATGGCATTCAGTCTACAGTACAGGTAGTCCTTAACTTATGACCACAAATGAGCCCAACATTTCTGTTGGTAAGTGAAACATTTGTTAAGTGAATTTTCCCCATTTTATGACTTTGCTTGCCACCATTATTAAGTGAATCACTGCAGTTGGTAATCTAGTAACATGGTTATTAAGTGAATCTGGCTTCCCCATTGGCTTTGCTTGTCAGAAGGTCACAAAAGGGGATCACATGAACACTGGACCCTGCAACCGTCATAAATATGAGTCAATGGCCAAGCGCTTGAATTTTGATCACGTGACTATGGGGATGCTGTAAGGGTCATGTGAAAAACGGTCATAAGTCACTTTTGAATGGTCACTAAATGAACTGTTGTAAGGACTACCTATATACTTCCCCTTGTTATTGGATGGTGTCAATTATGGCATGCTTTAGCTTCTACTAAAACCCCTATGTTCAGTCAGGTGATCCTTGCTTGAATGTAATTTTTTTAAAAATATTTTATTGATATTCCAAAGTTTAAAAACATAAAATAAAACTATATGCATTGTTATCAATATCAAGACATCTTTTCCTTTTCCTTACATTTTTCAAGATATGATTACTTATTCCATTACCATTGCTTGAATGTATTATTTAATTTGCCTTCATATTGGGTTACATCCAGGGGTGGGATTCAACCGGTGTTACTACTGGTTCGGTGTGCGCACGTGCTAAAAACCTTAAGCTGTGCCGCCCGGTCAGCTGGAAAGTGCTGCGCACGGCTGCGCAGCGTTTGAAAAGGCACTTTTATTCCTGCTTTTTCAACCTCAGCTGTGCCTCACAAAGCAGCTGTGGTTGAAAAAGCAGGAAATAAAGGACAGGTAAGAGCCCAGGTGGGCGGGTGGGCCAAACAGCAGCAGACACAGAACCGGTTTTGTGTCTGATGCTCTTCAGAGCTACCGGTTCTATAGAGCCGTGCAGAATCGGTAGCATCCCACCCCTGGTTATATCTTGGGACTGAAATAATCTAAATGAAAATATCTCAGGTTTGATCACTGACTTTTTTAAAGAGGCCCTGATCCTGCATGTGTATCCATGCCTGCTGTCAAGCATTTGGGTATCCAAACTTCAGCACATTCCTGCTAGTTATACTCAGAAGTTACAGTAAGGATTTTTTAAAAGTTTATAACAATTTGCAGTCATACTATTGACAGTAACTGTAGTGCTGAAACTCAAACAACTAATCATCTCAAAACCAGGACAGAGATGGTAATAATAACTCAAATTCATTAGTAAACAAATCTGTGGTTGCATTTCATTGAGTAGCCTTTTGTCAAAAGAAAAGAAAATATCTTCTTATGTTGACAGTATGCAAGCTGTTTACAGGTTTATCTTAATTAAAGAAGACACAATCGGACAAAGTCAAGCATAGATTTATCACAACACACATGCTCACATGTCAATCCCAATTCCTACTCTAAGCGCCTCTACCCAGTTGTGCTAGAGAATGGCAGCACAGGGGATACATATATCTCAGCAGCCATTGAGGGGAATTTTTATATATTTATTATTTCAAAGTAAAGTATATAGCACTTCTTTCTCTTCTAAGGCTTGATTAATAAGCCAAACAATATCAGTGGCCTTAACTAGAGAATGGTTGTTTCTCTTTCTCTCTCTCCTCCCTCCCTCCCTCCCCCTCTCTCTCTCTCTCTCTCACACACACACACAACTTTCCCCAGGCATAGATAGGAGAGGTGTATCACCCAGGGATCACTGGTTAAGAATAACTGCATTAGAAAATATGGTTTAAACAGAGCTGGAATTTTAAAAAGACTATCATTTGATCCACAGATTTGTCTTGAAGCAGATTCTTTTAAAATTCAGTCTTTTCCAGGGATATGATTTCAATTTATTTGACCATGTCTGTTGTTCATAAAGTATCTTCAAAAGCTGGAAGATATTATCCCAAATGGCCAGGAGGTTAAGAGCGTGCACTGTAAACAAATCTGGGCAGCTGAAAGACTCTGTCCTGGTTTTGAGATGATTATTTGTTTGAGTTTCAGCACTACAGTTACTGTCAATAGTATGACTGCAAATTCAATATCACCACAACGAAGAATTGTGAATAGGGGTTTGGTTTTAAAAGGGTTTGGACTTTACAAATGTTTTCTAGCTGGTTAGATCTTCAGCTTTGCTATAAGCAAAAAGTTGCTTCAAAGGTCACTGCAGATGACATCAGGTGGAAATTTATGTTCTGTGGCATGAAGTGCTAATGCATGGCTGAGGCTAAATATGTGATTTATGGAAAGAAAAGCACAATCTCCACTCTTTTCAATCTCTGAATATGAAAGTGGAAAAGTTTTGGAAAGGAGTTTAAAAGCAGTTTGGAGATCTTAAAAACAAAGGGCATGTGGACAGCATATCTACTTTCTAATTTTTGCAGCCTTAAAAGGCCCAGGATTAACCAAATAATTGTACCTTTTGCTTATTTAAAAATAAATGGAATTATATGATTTCTATCAAATAGACCTGCTCTCTTTTCCTGTCAAAGCATTCCACCTTCTCCTTGACACTGTATTCAGGATTTGAAGTTTCCATTCAAATTTATCCAAAGCAGCTGCTTGGTAATCTATAGTTTTGACTCTTTCTATTTTTTTATTTAAACAATATTCAAGGACAGGGAGAGAAATTCTTCAATCCTGTACACTATTGCATTCCACTACTCCTACTTTGTCATGCCTATTTTCAGATTTCTTGGTATCAGATGGATGGATTGGTTTTAGCTAAAATTTGGTACAGATGTGTCATGATTAATATGAGTTTGAATAGTGCAATGCTTGATTTAGCGTGAATTATAAATTGATGGAGGCCACACTTAGTGCAAGCCAAAATTCACTTAATGCGAGTCTAACACATGGTTGGTTGAGGTTCAGGCATGCACAGTGGCAGTCAAAATTTTAGATGCTGCTAATCTTCATGTGTGCAAAATGAAGATTGAGAAAGGGAAAGTCTGTTCAAGGAGAGCTCAAAAATGAAGATAGGTACATTTTA
Source organism: Pseudonaja textilis (assembly GCF_049901715.1). Lineage (NCBI taxonomy): Eukaryota > Metazoa > Chordata > Lepidosauria > Squamata > Elapidae > Pseudonaja > Pseudonaja textilis. Next base: position 199,637,474 of record NC_141990.1, on the reverse strand, counting down.
TGCACTCTGGAAAGAGTGCAGAAAAGAGCGACAATGAGTATTGGGGCCTGGAGGCTAAAACATATGAAGAAAGATGCTGGAATGGGGTATGTCTACTCTAGTGAAAAGAAGGACTAGGGAGACATGACAGCAGTGTGCAAGTATTTGAGGGGCTACTCCACAGAAGAGTAGCCCACAACCTATTTTCCAAAGCACCTGAAGGCAAGACATGAAACAATGGATGGAAACTAATTAAGGATAGAATCAACCTAGAAATAAGGAGAAATTTCCTATCAATGAGAACAATTTATCAGTGGAACGGTTTGCCTTTCAGATGTTGCGGGTGCTCCCATCACTGGAGGCTTTTAAGAAGAGACTGAACAGTCACTTGTCTGGAAATGGTATAGGGTCTCCTGCTTCTACAGGGGTTGGACTAGAAGACCTCCCAAGGTCCCTTCCATTCTGTTATTCTTTCTGTTCTTTAGATATGGGTTTATCTTCCAGCTTGTGCTTTGCTCACTTGATTTATTTTAAACATTTATGAGTGCTAGAAGATATTGTGGTAGGTTATGATCCATTAGAAAGCAATAAAAACACTAAAACCTAAAAAAAATTATCTGGATGGTAGTTTAGATAAGTATCTTGCTGTCACTTCCTGCACTACATAGTACAGCTTCTAGATCATAGGACAGGCCTGTGTAGGAGGTTTTTGTCAGTGTAAACCTCCCTTGTAGGAATGATACTTGTTTTTATTTTGTTTTTATCTTATTTTCTAGGACTACTCTGTGACTCAAAGGTGCTTTTTCGAGAGGCAACTGAAATGTCTAGCTTTCCTTTGAAGCATTTCACTTCTCATCCAAGAAGTTTCTTCATCTCTGCCTGGATGGTGGGAAATAGAAGGATCTATACTCCTTGCAGACAGCTGGTCACTTGCATTCTTTTTAGAGAGTTATTAAGGCCACCTGTTAAGGCCACCTGTGTCACCAGGGTCACCTGAGTGGTGCAAAGACATCCTCTATCTCCAGTCTCCAACACAGTCCTTTCAACAATTCCAAGAAGGCTCCACACCCACTTGCCACCACTCAGGTCACCCTGACAACACAGATAAACCTCCAGGTGGTCTTAACCACTTGTTAAAAGAATGCAAATGTCTTCAAGGAGTATAAATCCTTCCATTCCTCATTATCCAGTCAGAGCTTAAGAAGCTTCTTGGGTGAGAAATGAAACATCTTCAAAGAAAAACCAGAAAGTCCATTTGCTTTTTGAAAAAGCACCTTTGGGACAAAACCATGACCTGGATGACTGAGAACATCCATAGACATTTAACTATTCTGTGACTTTGTTAAAAATTGATTGAAGTTATAAGGTGATTCTTTTAACCCTTTATTGTTACGTTTCTTTAATAAACACCAAAAATTATGTTTAAAAATGATCATTGTCTATTTCTATCAGGCTAGAATCAATTACCCTGTTTTCCAAAGAAATATCACTTTGAAGATGTAAAATCAAATATTGTGACCCATTTTGTGGAATTCGTTATCCTCACTAATTGAAACCTACCTGTTCTTTGACATAAGGGGTCTTGCAGGAAGGAACCTATCGTAAATACTGTAACCCTTTTGTGTGAGTTTTACAGTAATTTCAGGGCTGAACCTGTATTTGCACACCTGTATTTTTCAGTCCAGAAGACGAGCATAAAAACTCTCTTCTCTGCGATGGGAGTCTGTAAGAAGCCATTTTACCGTGGGAACTTTTGCCATTGCTTTCTATAAGTGTAATATGAAAGGCATTCTGCCTGCTTGGCTGCCTGGCTGCCTGGCTCTAGTACACCTTGAAAGAAAAGAGAAAGGCTGCAGAAACAAGGAGAAGGACTAAAATACCATGGCATGGCCCTTCACCCCCTTCACCTTTGGCATGGTTCCAGTGGTGGGATTCAATTTTTTTTACTACCAGTTCTGTGTGCGTGGTTTGGTGGGCATGGCAGGGGAAGGATACTGTAAAATCTCCATTTCCTCCCCAGCCCACAAACCTGCTTTCCAGCTCCATTCTCCTGTGCAGGGCAACAAAAGAAGACCCAGCCGATCAGCTGGGACTCGGGAGGCAGAGAATAGATGGAGGCGGGGCCAGTCAGAGGTGGGATTTGCCGGTTCTCCGAACTACTCAAAATTTCCGCTACTGGTTCTCCAGAACTGGTCAGAACCTGATGAATACCACCTTTGGCATGGTTTTACTAGCTTCTTTCTTTTCCTTTTCCTTTTCCTTCTGGACCCGTGCTTTCACTATCTCTTTCCTCCTGACCTGAAAATTCCTGTTTGCTAAGCTTTTTCTCAGAGTAAATCTCTTATCGGATCTTCCTCTTCCTGCCTAGATCATTTCTTTGCCTCAGTGAGAGCCTGCCACCGTATCTTCACCTCATCCTTTTCTAACCTTTAAAAATACATCCATGGAAAATATTCCAAGAAACGTGAAAATTGGAAGTCATTAAAGCTTCTGTTGTCTTAATAAAAGTAGTGATTCGGGTGAAAAGCTTATTTAATAGCAAATGGGCAGGGCAGAACCTCAGTGTGACAGAAGCGCTCCTTCACTTACACAAGCATATACATGAGGCAGAGGGTGTTTTAAAGGGAGGGAGGGAGGGAAGGAAGGAAGGAAGGAAGGAAGGAAGGAAGGAAGGAAGGAAGGAAGGAAGGAAGGAAGGGAGGGAGGGAAGGAAAGGATGGTCAGAAGAGAGGGAGGGAGGAAGGAGAGTACTAAGGCTCATTGAATCAAAAGCTACAGGGTAGAACTAAGTTTTTTTCTTTTTATAGAAGTTAAAAAATAAAAGGCAAAGTTTCACTACATCCCAAATTTGTAGTACTGATATATTATGAGAGGTGAAATGTAGAGGAAGTTAATTGAGATGTGATTGCCAAGAACAGAATGCTCTGAAATCCTCCTAAGTTGTAAGCACCCTACAATGTCATTTGCTTTTCCAGCAACGGGAAAACCTCCCCCCGCCCTTTTTTTTAACTTCTAGAGAGTCTATTATCATGCAAGGATTTTCTAATACCTAGAGCTGTCGAGCATGCATAATTTGTACATTCTCATTTTTGCAGGTTTTTTTTTCTCCCTTCCTAGTATCTCATTTGCAATGTATACCCTTCCTTACTTCACCAGAACTTATTGCAACTATTTGGAATGTTTCATTTCTTCCACCCAAATGATGTCACTGGAATGAATATCATTGGGTTTTTGGGTTTTTTGCACGTGAAAGGAAGGACTGAACGAATGCTGCTTTGCATCCAGGCAGGGTGTAATAATTCTTATTATTACAGGCTGCTAGTTTCTTGCTTCCAGGTAGCTGTATGTTTTATTCTTATTTGCCTCAATGGAAATTATGCCCACGCTGGTAGGTGAGATGTAGTTTCCCTGCTATAAAATTTCCAAAAAGGATTATGCGTAAGATTTCATGGCAGCTAATTAAGCAATGCTGTAGGTTACTGTGATTTCAATGTGATTATCACGTTGGTCTTTTTCACTAAGAGAGTTCACTGAGAGTTGTTTTGGGTGTTATATATGACTTCAAATCAGGCTTGATTTTAGACTAGTCCCTGCAATTTTGTGGGAAGGTGGAAACATTTTTCAGAAGTGCTTTGCCTTTGTCTTCTTCCTAAGGCTGAGAGGGAGAGAGAGAGACTGGCCCAAGATCACCCAAAATCAACCAGCTGGCTTTGTTCTTAAGGTGGAACTAGAATTCACAACCTACCAGTTTCTAGCCTGGGGTTTTAACCACAACTCCAAATCAGCTCTCAAGAATATATTTATGAATTAAATTAATAATCTCTAAACTGGTTGTTTTCATGTAATCTCATCCTGTGTGCCTTTTCCTTCTGAAATTAGATCTTGGGACGTGATTCTCTGTGTACCTGTGTACATTCTAGCTAGGGCAGCAGCTGGCTGAGGAACTCTGTGAGTTGAAGTCCACAAGTCTTAAGGTGCCAAGGTTGGAGACCCCTGTTCTAGGGCACTTGAAGACAGAAACAGTACAGTAATAAAGCTACAGATAATCTTGTGGATGAGGTGGTGCCCAAAATGTGGTGGGACACATCTCTTGGGGGCGGGGAGGGGGATGAGTCTGCCTATTGAGATGAGGTGGACCGGTTGCTTTTGTGGTGTGGAGAGAATAACTTGGTCCTCAACACCAATAAGACCAAGGAGCTTATTATAGTGGATTATAGAAGGAACAGATCAGACATCCAACCCTTGCTTATCAATGGAGACCGAGTGGAGCAAGTGGCCAGTTTTAAGATTCTGGGTGCTACCATAAAAGAGGACCTGAGCTGGGATGCTCACAATGCAGCCCTGGTCAAAAGGGCCCAGCAGAGATTACACTACCTGAGACTTCTCAGAAAACAACAACTGAATGAAAAATTGCTGGTAACCTTCTACCACTGCACCATAGAGAGCATTTTAACATGTTGCACCCCTGTATGGTTTGCCAACTGCACAGTGGCAGATAGGAAAGCACTCCAGAGGGTTAATGTCATTGCCCAGAAGATCATTGGCTGCCCTCTCCCTTCTTTGGAAGAGCTTTATAGCTCCCACTGCCTTAAGAAAGTTCAAAACATTCCCAAAGATCCATCTCATCCTGGGCACCCTTTTTTTGAACTATTACCATCTGGCAGATGGTACAGAATAATAAAAAACAAGGACAAATAGGCTGAAAAACAGCTTCTATCCCAAGGCAGTAGCTCTTTTGAATTCTACTGTTGGTGTTGGGGGTTTTCAGTTCAATGTGTGGAGTGTGAAGGATGCGTGTTTGTGTTTATTTTCATGGTCATGATGTGTACTGAAGATGGTGTTTGCTTTCCTTGTACGAGGTGCCACAACAATAAAGCGAACTAAATTAAAGTACACTAAACTAAAAGCTACAGAAGAAAATGTTAGAGGTAGTCCTTAACTCACAAGCATTCATTTAATGACTGTTCAAAGTCATGATGGCACTGTAAAAAGGGACTAAGGTCTGATCCTCGCACTTCCAACCATCGCAACATCCTCATGGTCACGTGATCAAAATTTGGATGCTTGGCAACTGGCCTATATTTACGATGGTTGTGGCACCCTGGAGTCTTGTGATCACCATTTGCAACTTTCCTAGCCAGTTTCCAACAAGCAAAGTCAAGAGCGGAAGCCAGATTCACCTAGCAATTTTTCAGTCAACTTAACAATCTGACCAAAAGAAAAAAAAATCCATAAAATTGGGCGTGACTCACTTAACAAGTGTCTTGCTTAGCAATGGCAATTCTGGTTACAATTCTGGTGGTAAATCAAGGACTACCTGTACAGTCCATTTGACATATGACATTATAATAGCACTTAGACTTATATACTTATATACTGCTTCACAGTGCTTTTACAGCCCTCTCTAAGCAGTTTACAGAGCCAGCCTATTGTCCCCAACAATCTGGCTCCTCATTTTACCGACCTTGGAAGGATGAAAGGCTGAGTCAACCTTGTGCCTGGTGGGATTTGAACTGCCAAACAGCAGGCAGCCAGCAGTCAGCAGAAGTAGCCTGCAGTACTGCACTCTAATCACTGCACCATCAATGGCTTATGATGTCTGTTCCTTATTAATATATTCTCTAGATGAGATGAAACCTAATAAATAATTTCCATACAAGAAATGGCCCTGGTCTATGGATGTAATCTGTTTTTTAAAAAATGGACTTTATTTGCAGTAGTGTTGGAATGCATGTCCCATCACTGATTCTACCCTGTTTCTCCAACAATACGGCCTCCCCCAATAGGAAGTCCCGGCATGTTTTATAGGCATGAAATGAAATTAAGCCCCTCCCCCCAAATTAAGGCCTAAGTTAAAACATGCAAAATGGGGGGAATGGGGGGGGGGCTTGCCGTTAGGAAGTACTTTTGTTGCACACCCGGATATGGTGCTGCCTGCGTTGACCCCGATACGAAGTGCCCCACCAACGCCGAGGTCAACATCCAAGCCATAGCCACCCACCCACCCGAAGATGCAAGTGGAGGGGAATTAAGTCACCCCCGGAAAGACAGCCTGGCCATTTTTTCGGGGCTCAAAAAATAAAATAAAATAAGACCCGGCCTTATTATATGAGAAACACGGTAGAGAAGAGGAAAATCTGTTTTTCCTCTTCTGCAAATCAGGCATTTAAAAATGCTTCTACTTCCCAGCGTGATAGAATTTTAGATATATTGGAAGATGATTTGGAAGAAGTCCTTTGGATCTGAGAGAAGTAGGAGCACATTCCTTCTTCATTACTTCGTAAAACAACCTGCCTTTCTTCAGGCTTCTTATAAGCCAGGCAAAAGATGCAGCGGAGAGGTAGATTTGTTTTAATTTCATCCCCCACTCCCTCCCTGGGCTTGGATGAACACCTGAAAGAAACAGCTACTTGCAGCCTTGGTATATATGAAAATACCCAAGGAAGCGGTTTCAGATCTCCTGTGGAAACAACCTTTTTGTGAATGGATGATTGATGAATGGGAATGTTATGTCTTTGGGACTGGTTGGAGTCCCCAACCAGGTCCGCTGTTTGAGCGGGAGCACCAGCCGCTCCCATTGGCTGGCACCGTTTGACAGCCGGCTATAAAAGGCGGCTGTCGAGCAGTGCTAGCCCCGTTGCCGCCAGCTAACCTGCCTAGTTAGGAGGCAGACGCGGCAACCCTTTATTCATTGCAATAAAGCCTTTTACGTTTCACTCTGGCTCAGCCTCGTTCCTCCGCCGCTCCACAACAGGGAAAAAAAAATACTGCATAGTGTGGATTGTTTTAAAAAAAAACTTCATGTTTTCAAGTTGACTAATTTTAGATCCTAACTTTGGTACTGTTCACAAATGGCAAAAACTTATCTAAGAAGAATGGTCAATAATATGAAAAGTTTTTTCCCTCAAGCAGAGGTGGTATTCAGCAGGTTCTGACCAGTTCGTGAGAAACGGTAGCAGAAATTTTGAGTAGTTTGGAGAACCAGCAAATCCCACCTCTGACTGGCCCCGCCGCCATCTATTCTCTGCCTCCCGAGTCCCAGCTGATCGGCTGGGTCTTCTTTTGTTGCCCTGCACAGGAGAACGGAGCTGGAAAGCAGGTTAGTGGAGTGGGGAAGGAATGGGGATTTTGCAGTAACCTTCCCCTGCCACGCCCACCAAGCCACGTCCACAGAACCGGTAGTAACAATTTTTGAATCCCACCACTGCCCCCAAGGATGGAATTCTTCTTCTACTAAAATCTTCAATTAATGGTTTAAATCTTAAAAGTATTTGATCATTGTAATATCAACTATGTAGTATAGTACAATACTATAGTACAGTACAATACAATACTAGTATAGTAAAATAATTACGTTCATAGTATTTTATCTATGTCTGTGTGGCACATACAGGTTATACGGTTCAGATCCGCAGTGCTGTATGCATGCATAGAATATGAAGAGAGAGAGAAATAAATGCTGACCTTTTCAAATTCAGACCTTCATTTGACATATTTCTAAAGGAGGTTTATCAGAAGCCACTTTTGGAGAAGGCAAGTATGATGGCCCACAAATCATTGCATGTACCAAGATCCTTTACATCATGGCTCAGAAGGATAAAACTCTGAATTTATACCTTATTGTTAATGTTTTATAGAGATCAATAAAAAAAAATCTTTAGAAGCTGAATTTTGAGTAAATACTAGTGCTATCGATAGAGTCCTAGGCGGGGTGGTGGTGCAATTTATATAGAAATTAACTAACATTGCAAAATGGATCTTAGCAGAAAATTGATTTGAAATCATTGTTTCTGCATTGCTTTCAAGCACCTTCTTGTCTAACTTGCTCCTTGATGGCAAGTCAGTGGTGAAAGGAAGTGAACGAGTTCACAAATTATGCTAAACTGTTATGGGTCCTGGTTTAGCTTTGGCACAAACCTTTCATGCTTTCTCCCAGCATGTCAATCCGTAATTGCAAACTTACAATACCTAAATATTTCTACCAATAATGTTGAACAAAAGGTTATTCCTAGTTTCGTGATAATTAATTTTGTAAGTACTTTATAGAGCTACTGTAAGTTGGCACAGGAAAGAAAGACTTTATACTTGATTAATGAGTTCACGCTGGCAGAGACTCAAGTTCATAGAAATAATTCTCATCCACCAAGCATTTTACTAATGAGTGTTTACCCCCTGTGAAGGCTCTTGTGTGACAAGAAAATAGTGCGTGAAATTTTGTCAACAATAAACATTAATTGACCTTCGCTTGGGGTGGGGAATAAGGTGGCCCGACCCACTTTTTTCAGAAATAAATGTGAGAATACATTTAATAACAAATTGATGAAGTAATGGTAACATAAAACAAATTTATTACGTCCAATTTTCAGCAGAATTTGAATTAGATAATTTACATCCATCATACCAGTTTCACAATATTATACTCCATTACAGTATGCAATTACACCCACAATGTGCTGTGTCGTGTGCATGGCTACTCACAAGGGTAGAGAGGCTAAAGTGCGACAAATGACTTGAATTACAGTTGTCATAGACCTAAGACTGTACGGCCAATGGTTAGAGATGAAAACCTTTGGAAAATACCTATGGCTGTACAGTACCTGGTCAAGGGGATTGTAGTAGGATTGTGTGCTTTTCGGGAGGGAAAAAGAGGTTGATTAATGCTAGACAAAAATGTTATGTCTCACCTGTGCCCACGAGGCGAGAGTCCAAGTTTCCAAAGGAATGTAAACAAACAGACAGGACCAGTAACGACAGGGTTAAATTCCTTTGGCTGGAGAAGTCCTTGGCAGTCTCCTACAAGCTGCCTGCCAAGTCCAATAATAAAGCAAGAACATAAATCACAGGCAAACGCCGCACACAGAATTTGTTGAAGCTTCTATCCCAAATTAACAAATTGTCCCGAACGAGAATCCAGAGCTAACACGCCCACTTTTATTCCCTGAGGGGAGTGTCAGTCTCTCATCTCAGTCCCTGATTTGTCCTTTCCTTCTACGTTGTATCTCACGCCTATGCCTGCGTCTTTGCCTCGCATCAAACCAACATTCCTCAGTTTGATCCTCAGCCAGAGGCTCTGCTACACTCTCCTGATTATCTGCCGACACCTGAGGCACAACCAGAGAGGAAGGTCCTGGGGAGGAAGGCAATATCTAATCCTCCAGCAAAGCAGGCTCAAACCTCAGAGCCAAATCCTCCTCTTCCTCATGGCTCAAGTCTGTGTCCTCTAGCAAAGCAGGCTCAAACCTCAAGGCCAAATCCTCCTCTTCCTCATTGCTCAAGTCTGTGTCTTCTAACAGAGCAGGCTCAAACCCCCAAGTCACAACACAAAATATTGATCTGATTTAGTAGAAAAGGGCATCTTTTTGACAAGGCTCCAGAAATAGTCATCCAGCTATCCCAGCAAAGCTGTTTGCAAGATTCTTAGAGGCCTTACTAAAACTGCTGCCTTATTATCATTTAGTAAATGAGTAGGAAAATCTTTAGTAGATGAGTAACTCCTGTTTTAAGAATGCTGCTTTCCCATGGCATTGTACAGACAGGATCCAGTTTCTATCCAATACATTTAAAGCCAGTGGCCACAAGGTTTTGGGAGAGGGGTTCTCAGGGGCTAATTTCCTCCTTTCTTCCACTAATCCAACTTAATGGGAAACATATCAATCTCTAACTATGATCCAAAAAAACCTTTACGACTTGCATTAGAAAAACAACAACTTTGAAATTATACAGGCAGTATTATACAGGTCCAGGAATAAAGGTGAATAACATTACAGGATGAATCTCCTTGTGTCCTGCAATGTTTGCTCAAAGTCAGCAGTGTGTTAATTCACTCCTTCCTATGCAAATAACATAGGAATGTTATTTTCTCCTTAAAGATATGATATGGTTCAAAAGTACACCTCTTACTTAAATAAAACAATTATCCTCCCCCTCCCTTGGCAATGACGTTCACTGCAACAGTTGATTCTGCAATTGTGTACGTTTCCATGGCATTTTCTGGATTGGCTTTCCAATCTACTTTTCTTCCTCTCACTATCAAAGTCTCAGCCCACCCCCAGCTGATCTACTTGGAGATTTCCTAGTTGGTGAAACCCTGCCAAACTTTCTCTAAGCATGCCAATTAATGGTGTCATCCAGTGGTGGGATTCAAAAATTTTAACAACCAGTTCTGTGGGCATGGCTTAGGTGGTGGGCATGGCTTGGTGGTCATGTGACTGGGTGGACATGGCTTGGTGGTCATGTTATTGGCTGGGTGTGGCCAACTCAATATCACTCACATCGAGGCATGCATCTCATGACTGTGGGGATGCTGCAACAGTTGTAAGTGTGAAAAATTGTTAGAAGTCACTTTTTTCAGTGCCATTGTAACTTTGAATGGTCACTCCACACAAGCAAAGTACCAGCAAAGGAGGGGAAAAACACTCCAGAGAAGTTCCTGAGACAGGATGTCTAGTCCTGCCAAGAATGTAATAAGGGTTAACGGAGAGGCAGTTTCTGTAAGCAACACCAGAATGTTTCCTTCCTGCCTTCCTTACAGGATTAGGCCAGTAATTTCTTCTAGCAACCAGTTCTCTGAACTGCTTAGAATGTTAACAACCGGTTCTAGCGAATAGCTGCAAACTGGTAGAATCCCACCCCTGGTGTCATCCTAAGAACTTGCAATCCCAAGCCAAAGCTTGGCAGACCATCTTTTCCCAGGCTGGACAAGCAGCCATTTCTAGCTGCCATGTTATCTTGAAAAAGACTAGGCTGATTTAAAGAGTTTCAGGGAGAAATCATGCTCTCCTACTGCATGCTCTGAAACATCTTTTTAGAATCAAATATGAAGTGGTGCCCAACACTAGATCATCACATCCATATTTTGAGGGCAGTTCCACTTAAAGACCAGATTGGCTTTTTATTGGAAGAGGTTGTGAAACTTCTTGGCCATTTTTCAGGGGATTGGATGTTACAGGTGCAGCTCATATACTGTATACCCACACTCAGCACTCCTGTATTTGTATCATTCTGATGCTAGCGTGAGTCAAGCAGAAATACCATGGTGCTTTTTAAAACCCAATTTTGGTACCTGTGTCAAAACAACATTATAAAACTTCAATAAAGACAGTTTTCTGAATACCTACTGTATTTTTAGCTCCTTGTGTTTATTTTATTTATCATCTCTCACACATATACTCTGTCACCTATACCCACACTCAGCACTCCTGTATTTGTATCATTCTGATGCTAGCGTGAGTCAAGCAGAAATACCATGGTGCTTTTTAAAACCCAATTTTGGTACCTGTGTCAAAACAACATTATAAAACTTCAATAAAGACAGTTTTCTGAATACCTACTGTATTTTTAGCTCCTTGTGTTTATTTTATTTATCATCTCTCACACATATACTCTGTCACCTATCTCTATCTCTATCTATCATCTATCTATCCATCCATCCATTTATCTATATCTTTCTATCTATAAAGCACTGTGAAGCAATTTATAAATTGAAGTGCTATTGCTCTGTCATCTATCTATCTATCTATCTATCTATCTATCTATCTATCTATCTATCTATTATGTCTCACCTGTGCAAACGAGGTGAGAAGTCCAAATTTCCAAATGAATATAAACAAGCAAACAAGTCTTGTAATGACAGGGTTAAATTCCTTGAGCCGATAAAATTCTTGGCAGTCTCACACAAGCTGTCTGACAGGTCCGACAATAAAGCAGGAATCACAAGCTGTCTCCGCACACAGGATATTCTGAAGCTTCTCTCACTAAGTAACACGTTGTCCCGAACAAGTTCCCAGAGCGAACACACCCACTTTTAATCCCTGTGGGGCGTGTCCGTCCCTCATCTCAGTCTCTGATTCATCCTTTCTTTCTGCGTTGCAACTCGCACTTTTGCCTGCGCCGTTGCCTCGCATCAAGCCAGCATTCCTCAGTCAGAGACTCTGATACACCCTCCTGGTTATCTGCCGACACCTGAGGCACAATCAGGGAGGAAGGTCTGGCTGAAGAGGAAAGTCCTGGGGAGGAAGGCAACTCCAAATCCTCTAACAAAGCAGGCTCAAACCCACCCCCGAGCCACAACACTATCTATCTATCTATCTATCTATCTATCTATCTATCTATCTATCTATCTATCTATCTATCTATCTATCTATCTATCTATCTATCTATCTATCTATCTATCCTATCATCTAAAGAGCCTAGGTGGTGGTGCAGTGGTTAGAGTGCAGTATTGCAGGCCACTTCTGCTGACTACCAGCTGCCTGCAATTTGGCAGTTCAAATCCCACCAGGCTGAAGGTTGACTCAACCGTCCATCCTTCTGAGGTGGATAAAATGAGGACCCAAATTGTTGGGGGGCAATATGCTGATTCTGTAAAACTGCTTAGAGAGGGCTGTAAAACACTGTAAAGCAGTATATAAGTCTAAGTGTTATTGCTATCTATCTCTATTTAATTTATCATCTCCATCTCTCTTTCTCTCTCTCTCTTATATATTTGAAGCATTCAAAGGAGGAGATGAGGAAAATATAATTCCGTAGCATCATTCCCCCTTCCCCCAAATGAGCAGTAACAAAAACCAAATGCTTGTGATGGAACAAATTGCATCTCAGCCATGAAGCCACATTCTGCTCTTTTTATCAGTCAACAGGAATCCAGGCTTGGCTTGTTTGAACAAGCAGCGTCGCCACCCACCCCAGAGCGGCAACATTTTATTGAAGGACTCTTGGTTGTAAGGAAAGCTGAAGCTTCCACCTTTGGGGGAGGGGCTTCTTTCCCTGCTGTGTGACTACTGTGACCCAAATGCTGTACGAAGTACTGTAGTTTATTCAGGATTATGGATGATACATACCTATTGGTGGAATACTGTATGAAATGCTTACAGTGAAAGAGAGGCCGCATAGCATTGCATGGTCTTCAGTTCCAGAACTGTGCTGAGTCATCGAGAAAACATTACAGGTTTGCCTTTTTTTTCTGATGTGGTTACTACATAGTTTGAGTATTCTTACAAATATGCAGGTACAATATCAGCATTTTCCTAGAAGGCATCAAGCTATATTAGGTCTGTAGGCTGAGATATCTTCAGCTCAAGGTGAGTTCATGCGCTTAAAGTGAAAAAAATGTGTGCCATTTCTCACAGATAGAAGACTACCTTTCCCCAGGGCTCCTTGGTGCTCTCTGAGCTTCATTGCTTTTTTGGCAGGCATTTTATTATCCAAACTAGGTAAGATCATTGGTGCTAGTAGGGAACTGGGTTTGCTCTCAAGCCACTGGAATGTAATTCGAGAGCACCAAGGACCCTTAATTTCAGTCTTGAGCTACAAATATTTTTTCTTTTTTGATACCACCTTTCCTGCTATCCTTCTCAAACTCACACACCCATTGGGGGGGTGGGGAGGAGAGAGAAACAGCCCTACTTCAAAACTCCAGTTCTAAACAATTGGTTCCCCTCAAAAAATATTCCTTTGCAGATGATTCCTTAAAGTAGTTAAGCACAGAGAGCATGGTGTAAGGTGGTTTATTCCCACTGAAATAAAGCTGCTTTTAGTAACATTAGCAACACACTATCTTCTTGCTAATGACTGTTTCTTGTTTTAAATTTAAGGCTATTTAATGTGGGACTGGTAATTATATGTGAATTACTCCCTCTATGCTAATTGCTCCAGCATTTCAAAATGAAAACACAAATAAAGCTTTTACCCCAGGCTTTGAAGAGGCCTGTTTCATATTCAGAATATTTCCACCGTGATTTACAAAATGCCATCCTTCTCCTTCATTTTTCAAAGCCTACAATTCCCACAGTGCATGTGCAACATTTCTCTAGAAAAGTCATAGGTTTGGTATTACGGATGGAGTTGCTCCCTTGCAAGTAAAATACCTCCTCAGAATCTTCATTGCTGAAAAGTAGCATTAAATAGGTACAGCAAAAGACCCCTTTCTTTTCTGAATATGTAGGTGTCTCTTACATTTTAAAAGCCATTTATTGTGGTTGCTCAAAGAAAATAGCTGCATTCTGAAACAGCCTACTTATTGTTGTTCCAGTGGCTATGTCACAAGACACTAATTTGCAAATTATTCCCCATTATACTTTCTAGGTCCTAAGTTACTTATGATCAGTCCCCAGTTTACTTACATCTGTGGTCTGTAATTGGTGTCCCAGTCACTCCCCCCCCAAAACATCTGGTCTATCACATCTTAATTACAAAAATCCAGGCAGAATTTTCTATAGTTCCTTGCTTCCATCTAAGACATCTTGATTTTTGACACCCTGCATCTCATAGCTCTGAGGAACATGTATGTGACCTATCTAGAATTCAGGAATATTCTTGGATATTATGATGATTCATTATGAATGGTGGTGCTTTCCTGTTCAGCATATTAGTCCCAATGTAACTTTTGCTTTGAATTTTAAATCAGCATGTAAAGTTGTAAACATAGAGTGTCATCAGCCTGGTTAACCACAAGAAAGTTCCCGATGGATGGATTGCTGTTCATGTTGGGACATGCTTGTCACAGATAAGCTTTGTGTAGTTTTTAAATACACGTCCATATCAATGTTATAGAATTACTCATAAGTATATGAAATAATATTTACAAGTCCACCTTTATGTCACAAATCCCTAGAAAAATAAGCAATGACTGTTACACTGTATAAAAGGGAAGAGAAAATTGCTTGCTTGCTTGTTTGCTTGCTTGCTTATCTCTTTCTCTTTCTCTCTCTCTCTCCTCTATCTATAATCTAATCTATCTATCATATCCCCTTTTTACAACCCTTAATTCAGGGTAGAGTCAGGGAGACTGGATGGAGCTGAACATTTATTGGCTATATGCCTTTCCTGACACCACATGGAGTTTCCAGCATCTTCCACTACCTAGGATTGAAGAACTTGTAATGCTGGGGCCATATCTCCAACTAAGAGCCAGTGCAGCTCACACAGCAGTAGTGTTACATGAGTGTATCTACTATTATCCCTGTGGCAGCATGATCCGGCTGCAGCTTCTGCAGCTCTTCATGGGCACATCCACATATAGCATGTTGCAACAGCCCAACTGGAAGGTGACTGAGGCCCGAGTGACTACTAGCAGTAGTACCAGATCTAGGAAAGGCTAAAACTGGTGTGCAACAGAGGTGGTATTCAGCAGGTTCTGACCAGTTCTGGAGAACTGGTAGCGGAAATTTTGAGTAGTTCGAACCGCCAAATACTACCTCTGACTGGAGATTTTACAGTATCTTTCCCCTGCCATGCCCACCAAGCCACACCCACAGAACCGGTAGTGAAAAGAATCCCACCACTGGTGTGCAAGAAGTGCAAAGACCCTCCTGGTCATAGCTCTTCTTTTGAGTAGAAGCCATGACTGTAGGAAAACTCTTAAGACTTCACATCATTATTGACTGGGAGAGGAATGTCACCACTAAAAACAGAATTAAAGTTGGTGACGCAGTTATGGGGCAATCCAAAACCCACAGCCAATTTGTCTTGTCAGAGTTGACCCAAAATTGATTCTTCCCCCATTCAAGTCCACATGGCCTCCAGGCAAAATTTGGGTCTCCCCCCCCACCCGCTTCAAATAGTTTTATCATTAGAAAAAGAAGCTGTCTTAGGTTTCCTAAGAATGTGATCTATTGTAGGAGATAGACTAGTTTTTCCTGTCTATTTTTTCTGTTTTGTTTTGGAAAAGATCATTTTAAATTCAAGGCCGTCTTTCTTTTAGTTAAATAGAAAAATGTGTTTTATTTATATGGTTCTGGTCACAGTGCAACCAAGTTGTTTTACAACTGTTTTGATTTGCAAGAATGGCAGTTGACACAGAGAAATAAACCTGTGGAAGCTTTTATGCTTTTTTTTACTACATACAGTAAAACTATTTAAAACAGATATTTACTTTAGGTATTTACAGCAAGATCCTGATTTTTACCCAGTGTTTCTCTCTCTCTCTCTCTTTTACACACACACACACACACCCTCTAACTCTCCTAACTAAGAGAATAAAAAGAAAGGAACGTGCTGGATTTATAAATGAATCTGCGTACCATTTCTCATCTCCTTTTCTTGGATCTGCTCAGCTCATCACCATCTGCATCTTCTCTGTTGGGTGAGGAACATCTCTCTCCTTCCCAGAGTTCAGGACTTCGCCAAAGAAAGACAGTTCCCTGCTTCCTATATTTTGCTTTTGTTGAAGATTCCATCTTCTCTGGAACTTCTTGTCCTCTAGGGCAGCTACCCATGGGCTGTACTTCTTCATCTCTGACCAGGAACCAACAACTGCTGTGCACATTCACATAATTTTACTCTCCAACTTTTTTCTCCAGCCATTCTCTTTTATAGTCTTTTCTTCTCTTCACTTCCTCATTATTTCTCTCCCTCTCTAATTTTGAGTCAAACCAGCAGCGTGACCTTCAGTAATTGAGGAACACCTACCCCAGGGTTCTAGTTCCTACCTCTTATATACGGGGCTGAACCAAGTGAACTGTTATGAATCTTCCCATATCAGCTCAGGTTAGCAGTCAAGTCATCAAGCTTCATGAGAACACAACTGTCCTTGAATGTCAAGTCAGCTTATCCCCATTTCTCTTTCCATTTACTGACCCATCAGCTATTCCAAGCCAATTAAAAAAAAAACCATATGCCGCAGTTCTCTAGGAAATACCTTTACAGAAGTTGTTTGGAGTTGAGTGGCTTCAAAATGTAAAAAAGAAAGAAATAATGTATAGAGCAACACACTTACTGACATCTTGTAATTATTACATTAACAAGTGTGTGGGATGCTTAATTCTGATGTCATGGTTCTCCAGAATGAGAATTTTGCTTACTTGTGAATTAGTGAATAATTGTTCCTGGGAGAAGAGAGGGTTATCTACCAATATGGCTATATGAGTGGTTATTTAACATTCTGAACAAATAGAACAAATGATAGCTTTAATAGCTCTAGTTTCTCTATATAATCACAGAGATGACTCTATGAAACTATGCAGAGGTGGTTCCAAAGGAATGCTTTAACTCTGGGCCACCCAACCTTGGTAGTTTTAAGACTTGTGGACTTCAAGTTCCTGGTGGTAGACTGGGGAATTCTGGGAGTTGAATAGAATAGAAAAGAATAGAATTCTTTATTGGCCAAGTGTGATTAGACACACAAGGAATTTGTCTTTGGTGCATATGCTCTCAGTGTACATAAAGAAAAATAAAATAAAATACATTCATCAAGAATCATAAAAACACTTAAGTGATAGTCATAGGTTACTAATAAGCAATCAAATCATACTAGGAAACAATATAAATTGTAAAGATACAAGCAACACGGTTATAGTCATAAGTGGGAAGAGATAGGTACTAGGAAGTGTTATTATAATCTAGTAGTAGAGGAATAATAGTAATACAGTCTTAGTAAATAATTTGACAGTGTTGTGGGAATTAGTTGTTTAGCAGACTAATGGCCTTTGGGAAAAACTGTCCTTGTGTTTAGTTGTTCTGGTGTGCAGTGCCCTGTAGAGTCATTTTGAGAGTAGAAGTCCACAAGTCTTAAAGTTATCAAGTTGGACATCCCTGCTTTAAGTTGAAGGAGGAAAAACAGTTAAAAAAAAAAAAATCCCTGAAACACAAATTGACTCTGCCTGGAGTATAAGAATGAGGAAGGGAAAAGAAAGGCAGACTTTCAGGGCTGATGTCATCCCTTTGAGATAATCCAGGTTAGGAAGCAGATTCCATACATCTGATTGGAGATATACTTTATTGATGAAGGCTGTAGTAACAGAATCTTGAAAGATGATAACAAAGAAGATTCATTGAAAGGAAGATGATGCCTATAGAAGGAGAAGAAAAAGGGTGAAACTCCCTTATAGATTGATTCTAAACTCTAGGCTCTTTCTGTGAACACCAGGGGTGGGATTCAAATTTTTAACAACCGGTTCTGTGGGCGTGGCTTAGTTGGTGGGCGTGGCTTGGTGGTCATGTGAATGGGTGGACATGGCTTGATGGTTATGTTATTGGCTGGGTGTGGCCAACTCAATATCACTCACATCGAAGCACACATCTCCTCGCCTGGCCTCTCATGACTGTGAGGATGCTGCAACAGCTGTAAGTGTGAAAAATGGTCATAAGTTACTTTTTTCAGTGCCATTGTAACTTTGAATGGTCACTCCACACAAGCAAAGTACCAGCAAAGGAGGGGAAAAAATCTCCAGAGACATTCCTGAGACAGGAAGTCTAGTCCTGCCAAGAATGTAATAAGGGTTAACCGAGAGGCAGTTTCTGTAAGCAACACCAGAATGTTTCCTTCCTGCCTCCCTTACAGGATTAGGCCAGTAATTTCTTCTAACAACTGGTTTTCCGAACTGCTTAGAATGTTAACAACCGGTTCTAGCGAATAGGTGTGAACTGGTAGAATTCCACCTCTGGTGAGCACCCTAACTCCATGATGGTGAACCTATGGCATGCATGCCAGAGGTGGCAGCAAAGCCGTCTCTGCCGGCACATGAGCTGTTGCCCCAGCTCAGCTCCACCATGCATACATGCATGTTTCCCACTGGCCAGCTGGTCTTCGGGTCTCTGCTGCACATAGGCGGGAGGAACATAGGGCACATGTACAGGAATGCGTGAGCATGTGCAGGGATGAGGCACATGCATGGGGATGCGTGCATATTGCATTTTGGGGGTTTGCACACATGCACATTCACATGTGTACTTGTACGTTTTGAGCACTCGGTGTCAAAAAGATTAGCCATTACTACCTAACTTCTAAGACTAATGAATAGATTTTGGTCTGTCATTTTTTCCTGATGTCCAGTACATTTGAGTTCTAAAATGTGATACAAATTTTACATCCAAAATGGGGAAGGAACTACTTTATTGTAACTGCAAGTTACCATTAAACTTTGAAGTAATTTGAAATGGAATTTTCACTTTATTTTCATGGCCTATTAAACAGGACAAAACCCCCATATGTAAGAGAAGTGTAAATATTTTGCACATTGTATTTGCACTGACCCAAAGTTCTCAGATTATTTCCATTTCTAGAAAGTGCCTCTAAAATAGAGCCAAACCTTTTCCTTTACTTTCCATTTAGGCTGGGCCGGTTTAAACAGCTGGTTCTTGTATGTCATTTACGAGTCCATCCCATATGTTTATTCTTTAAAAATGAAATATTGTAAACAATATTTTAATCAAATAAACAAGCTAGTCACCTCCACCTTTAAAGTGAAAATACTACTTAAAAGTGGAGATAGGATGAAAGGGAGACTGCAAAGTATGTAGATCAGTAGAAGACAAAGTTGAACATATAACCCAGCTTCCTCTTCAGATGGTCCTCTAGGGAAATATGTTTGAGCACATCCCTAGCTGTTTTGAGTTCTTTACCCTCTCATTAATTTAATTCCACATACAATCTTATTATTCCACAAAGCCTTAAGAATGTTACATCAAAAGGCTGCTGTTGTCATTCTGATTTGAAAAGCAGTGGGTTGGCTTTTGTGGTAGGCACTTCGTTTTTAATTCTAACATGAACCTTCGTCTAAAGTTCATTGAATGCTGTTTTTTTTTTTTTAACCTGTGGGTTGTTGAAAGGCAAGGCAAGCGTGAGGCCATCCCATGCCCTTCTCTGACCCTAAAAATGATAAGATATTCAGGTGCAATTCATGAGCTGGTTACAGGTGCTTAGTTCAGGTATAGTGATTTCAGGTAGAGTTCTAAGCTATAATTTACCCAATCCCAACAATTCGCAAATAATAGCAGAAAGAGCTGGAGGGGCAGCAGACTTAAGTGCATCATTAGCTTAGAATTGTTTTGATCCCACAAGTGCTCCAAGTCCAACCCCTCCAGTTGATGCTTATCTGGTGCCAATGTAGTGTTGACCTTTAGTTGACCAGATCATGTGTGTGGGTTTGAATAAATCTATGCTGCAATCTTACAAATGGTCCTGATTCTTTCTGCCTGTCATGATGTCATTGATTGTGCTGGTGCCAATCTTATATGGGATTGAATAAATGAAAGAATGAATGTTGGATGGACATTTAATAAATAAATAATAAAAATGATAGCAGATATATTGTCCAATAAGTTGGGTTTTCCCATCATTTCTATTATTATGGATACCACCATCTTTCTTCTATCTTCCAATTTGTCACTGTGCTTTTGCTCCTTTGAAAATGTATTATAACTGTCATTCAACCCTATTTGAAATCTCGGGTTTGGATTCTCATCAAGACCCTCATTTTGGCCCCTCTTACAAGAATGATTGCATCAGAAACTGAGCACTCTGTGACACATCTAGGGACTTTTTCATCTAAGGGCAAAAGACTCAGAGATGCAGAGGTCAAATGAAGCACAAAAGCCGTGGAAGATCTGTCAAATCACCCTCAACAAATCATACTCCATGCCAGGCTATTCTCTTATTTCAAAATTTACTGTTGGTGAACTAAATTGCCTCAAAAACTTCAGAGGAGAGAAGGATGGGTGCTTTATATAAATGGAAAGAGCCAGTGCCAACTGCTCAGTCATAAAAGCAATAGCCTAAGTCTAACCTTGCACAAACAGATCACAAGAAGCATCTAAGTATTTGAGGACAACCTCAGCATCTCTCAGCCTCTAGATCAAGGGTGCCAAACTTGCGGCATCACGTTGTCGTCATGTGACGTATCGTGATTTTTTTCCCCCCTTCGCTAAAATGGGGGTGGGCGTGGCCAGCGTGTGACGCATCTGGCCTGCGGGCCATGAGTTTGACAGCCCTGGGCTAGATACATTGAGCTTTGGCTTCCATATTTATCAGTCAAAGAAACATGCTGGTTCTACTAACTGGACTTCAATACAACTGGAAGGATGACAAGAGGCTCTTTTGTAGAGCAGAAATGAGCATTATGAACCATAACATAGTCATAACTTACTATGAAAAATGTTTTGAAACTTACATAGCTATATTAAAGAAAGAAATGTTTGGAATGACCTCAGTGAATATCATCAACATTTAAGCAAGCATCTTGATCTTCTAATGACACCAAGGGACACCAAGGGACAATGCATACATGTGTGGCATTAAATCTGATGCATGTCTGTCTGATCAAGAGATATATTCTAGCCAGTGTAACCAGCTGCCAGCAAGGAATTACAGCTACAGTTTGATCATGGACAATATAAGTGCATCTCCTCATATTTGAAGTACTGGTGCTATTATATATCATCTGCTATGACCTGTAAGTGTAGTGCTAGCCTGAGTCATTGCAATCCCATTTTCCCATTGATCTAAGCGAAGCCAAGAACTTTATCTCTGAAATGTTTTGGTGCTGTTTTGTATACTTGATAACTGTGCTCATCGATCTTAGGATATCAGTTCTATTCTTTTTTTTTATATTTTCCAGGAAAATATCCCCCTTTAATCCCAGAGATCTGAGATAAAAGGATCCTATGAATCTGAGCAGGCTACATTTTGTTAGATGGGCCAATGCTCTGACTTGAAGGCAACTTGATAGAATGGAAGAGTCAGAAGGGACCTTGGAGATGATCTCTTTCAATGGACTATAAGCTGAGGTCAATGCTAGTCTTGATAAATCACCTTATATTTTTATGAGGCATAGTGCCTAAGAGAATTTCAGAGAAGAGGACAAGAATGCCCATCGATGACACATTCCATTTCTTTGAAATCATAACAAATGATCCCTTCCTTCTAAATTCTGCATGTATATTATACAAACATGACTCACTTGTCACAACTCACAATAGTCCAATCTTGTGTATGTCTACATAGATGTAAGTCCTACCTTTCAGGAGTTAATACTTGTTCTACAATAAGTGGAGTTATGGTTTTAGGCTAAATTGGTCAGATTAATTACAGTTGCTTCTTTCTTTTGTGAAGTATGGCCTAAATTGCTCAACACATTGTAAAAATAAAAGTTCAAAGTTTTGGTTCATTATATATGGAGGCAAAAAAACAACAACCCCCTCATCATCTTTGAACAACTAGTTGCTGAAATATTATGCCGCTCTAAGATGCAGCTCCAGCTTAACCCTAACTATTTTCTTTCATATTTACTGTAGACAAACAGCTTTATTGCTTTCCTTTTTGATCCCTGGGTCAAATTCAATAGGGTTGTTGTTGTGATGGTTTAGTCACTGGGTGGGCTGTCTCTCCATTGCATAAGGAGCTGTCACTTAGCTCATTTATCATTCCTTTTCTCTCCTGTGTTGGTGTCTCAGATGTTCCCGAATGTTGCCATCCTAGCCTCTCTCTTGTGACAAGACCATTAGGTAGACACGTTGTTGCACTCTTAATTGCCTCACATTTTACTTTGTCACAGTGCTTAAAACAAAGATTGCACATAAATCCTTAGGATAGCATTTGATTGATATCAAAGCAGGGGAAGAGAAAATGCAACATGATCAGAGGTGGTATTCAGCCAGTTCTGACAGGTTCTGGAGAACCGGTAGCAGAAATTTTGAGTAGTCCGGAGAACCAGCAAATACCACCTCTGACTGACCCCGCTCCCATCTATTCTCTGCCTCTTGAGTCCCAGCTGATCAGCTGGGTCTTCTTTTGTTGCCCTGCACAGGAGAATGGAGCTGGAAAGCAGGTTAGAGGGGTGGGGAAGGAATGGGAATTTTATATTATCCTTCCCCTGGGATGGGGTGGGAATGGAGATTTTGTAGTATGTCCTTCCCCTGCCATGCCCACCAAGCCACAGCACGCCCACCAAGCCACGCCCACAGAACCGGTAGTAAAACAAATTGAATACCACCACTGAACATGATGTTATTTTAATTTGCTTATGTTACCTTTCTACTGATGACAACTACTCATGCCCAGCTCAGTAAGTCTAGGAAAGCCTGCTCCTACATCTTGGGAATGCTGATTGCTCATCATTTCTCTGTGCAATTTAAACTGTTTCCTGATCTAGTCAGGTTGTCACAGAGTACCCGGAATTCGGCAAAGTCTTGTCTATAAGGTTCAGATTCCTTCGGCCAGCTGCTTTGCGGGGGAGTCTTGGGAACAACAGCTGGAATTTAAAGGATGCAATCCTTTTTGCTCAAAGAACCACAGAACCACACGTGCAGTTCCTACTCGCCCGTAGCCTTTCCAATTCACCTAGTGATATGCAGCATTTTACAGTAATTAACATCTTACAGCTTGCTTGATTGGAATTCATGCCTATGGGATTGCCACAAAGGTAATCCATTGATGGCATAAAAGCTACTTTCTAGAGCAACTTGGTAGGCTCATTTGTCAGGGTACTAAGGGGCAAGGAGTAGCTGTAGGAGCATCTGAGCAGCAGTGGGAAAGTAGAGGTTGAAGGAAAAAATAATATATTGCTAACTTGTATCTGCCAACACCTTCAATCTATGGTTATGAGGCTGCTGTAAATCATAGGTCAGGTCCCAGTTTCCCACCCATCTTCTATCATAGTCTAAAATGAATGTTCCCTCTCTAAAGTTTCTGTTTAGAGGGAGAGATAAGCCTCGATTGGTATTTATGGAAGATTCTCTCCCAGAGTGAATGCTGGCCTCAGATACATCATTTCTGCCAGGATCACGGGGGTTAGAGAGGAAGGCGGTAAGGTTGTTTTTTTTCTTCCTGT
This sequence comes from Pseudonaja textilis, assembly GCF_049901715.1. NCBI lineage: Eukaryota > Metazoa > Chordata > Lepidosauria > Squamata > Elapidae > Pseudonaja > Pseudonaja textilis. Next base: position 199,613,952 of record NC_141990.1, on the reverse strand, counting down.
CCCTATGGCTGTTTCCCTGCTTTTTACAATTCTGCACAGCGATTGCATTCCTGAATGACAAATTATAGCTCATTTGACCCTAACGCCTTTTTTATGAGTCCCGTTACAAGTGATGTGCTCCTCGTGACACTTAGGTGCGATTTCAATGCTGGAAGCTGGTTCATGCAAACAAAATGCAGAAACAAAAAGCTTAAGTTTAATAGCCTGTAAGGTGTGAGAGGGATTCATTTTGAAAGGGACAGGTATGAATATTTTATCCCGAACCAAAACACCGCTACGTCGCTTAATTTTTTTTTTCTCCAGCGCTTTTGTCTTTTGTTCTTTCGTTCTGCTAGTCCTTTTCTTTGTCAGCCTGATTTTGCCTCTGGGATTCACGTCATCGCCTGCAATAAAGCGTGGGACTGAATGCAATTTCAGAGGCATGTAATAGAAATCGGTGTGATATCCTGGGACATGCAGGAATTGAAATTAGTTGGCATCTTTTCTGGAAGAAAGCAAACAGCCAGCAAACGGTAATCACCAAGACTGGCAAACGTGCCATGGTTTCTACTGAGTCTCTGGTCCCCTTCCCACCATTTCTATGCAAGTGCTATGCACATCATGCTGCCCATACATCAGTCAAAAATGTAAATGATCTTCAGCCAGATGGCTGATGTTCTACGCTTAGGATAATAACAAATTCCGTGCCCATGTTGGGGCATAAAATTCTTCGAATGTGAATCCTATTGTTTCGAATAGTATTCTGAACACATGGCACAATTTTAAATTGAAATTGGAAATCTTCAATGTACATGAAACGTGTCTGCCTTTTCTTCTGTTTTCCCTTCCCTAGAATTGGTTTGGAACATCTAGATTCCTAACCCTTTGCATATTCTTGATGTTAGGCTTTGCATTTCTCACATACGGTTAATATAGAAGGAAATCATTTGAACGGGAAGGAACTTGTACCTCTCTGTGTTCTTGAATTTATTTTTGATATTCATTTCGATGCGCTCCTTTTGTAAGCTGGTCTACTTCACCTCTGGCTCAATGCTACTATTGTTAGACAAGAATCCTCAAAAGTAACGTGCTTTTGTTCTATTGTAGTGGTGGCTAACCTTTTTGGGCTTCTGTGCCAAATATCTCATGTTCGCGTGCCAGCACTCTGAAGGCAATGTGCGTGCCCTCCCCAAACCCCTTCACCTGCACTGCACCTCCCAGCTGATTTTCGGCCCGTTTGAGCCCTTTTTCGGCCTGCAAAGGCTGCAGAAGCTGTCCTCAAGCCTCTGGGAGGCCAAAAAAAGGCCTCAAACAAGCTGAAAATCAGCCGGGAGGTGCGCGCATGCGCAATGAGATAAGTTTGCCTGCGGCTGGCGTGCCAGCACAAATGGCTCTGCATGCCGCTTGTGGCACGTGTGCCATAGGTCCGCCATCATGGTTCTATTGTAATGTCTCTAATATGCAGGTAAGAGAGTCTTATTTGTAAACTGGTGTACACTTTCATTCCATTTCTTTTCCTGACCAAGAGTCTACAGAATAAGGTGTGATGCAGATGTAAGGTGTATGTCTTACGACTGGGCAATTCAAGGATTCAGACAGTATCATGAAGATTTTTTTTAAAAAAAAACAACTCTATTTATTTGTTTAATAAACAAAACAAGATACAAAAAGTTCTTCACTTAAGACCACAATAGCAGTAGCACTTAGCAACTTAGCACTTAGACTTATATACCACTTCACAGTGCTTTCCAGCCTTCTCTTTGTGGTTTACAGAGTCAACATATTTCTCCGAACAATTTGGATCGTCATTTTACCAACCTCGGAAGGATGGAAAGCTGAGTCAAAATTTTTGAGCCCAAAGTGTCCACTGCTAAACAAGGCAGTTATTAAGTGAGCTTTGCCCCATTTCATGACCGTTTTTGTCACATTGTTAAGTGAATCGCTGCAATTTTTAAGTGAATCATGAGATCATTAATGATATATTGCTTTCCCTGTTGCCTTTGTTTGTTGGATGCTGGCTGGGAAGGTTACAAGTTGTGATCACATGACTCCAGGACACGGCAACTGTCATAAATACATGCCAGTTGCCCTTGCCAAGTGCCCAAATTTTGATCACGTGATCAGGGGGAAATGCGTCAATGGTCGTAAGTGTGAAAACCAATCATAAGTTACCTTTTTTTAGTGCCATTGTAAGTTTGAACAATCAAGGACTATCTATATACATTTTACAGTCTGAGAGAGAACCTTGTGTCTGCTTAATGTGCTGAAACAACTTAGGGACTGGGTGAATTTATCATTATTGCCATAGATGTGGATGGAGACTGCCAGTTGCTTTTTTTCGTTCAAGATGGCAAACATCATCTCTGTCACCTCATTATTGCCATAGATGTGGATGGAGACTGCCAGTTGCTTTTTTTCGTTCAAGATGGCAAACATCATCTCTGTCACCTCTGGCAGATATGTGTGTCAACAAGACAAGGATTGGTATCCTTCCAGGTACTGTGGAAATCCAATTTCCACTAGTCCCGACCAGCATGAACAAATACTAGAAGACTGTATAAGCTACAGTACATTTCACAATGTTTTTTTTTTTCCTTTAAGGATAAAATTAATTCTAAACAGAAACATATACAAGGAATGAAAATCAGTATGATGCTTTTTGAACTCTGATGCCTTGAGAATGTCTGATGCTGCGGTTATGAGTAGGAAGAAAATTACGGTAAGTTAGTCAGGCTGGGATCAAACAAACAAACAAAAAGAGAAAAAAAAAACCAATTAACAACAGGCAGGTAGTTCCAGAAATATAAAAAGAGCTTTGAAACTTGTGTTTCTTGATCAGCAACCCCTTCCATGCAAATCATTTTTTTTTTAAATATATGAACCTGTCTTGTACTAAATCAAAAGACCTGTCTAGACAGACTGATATGATCTACTCTGACTTTGGTGCTCCAAGAGGAGATCATGTCGATTACCTGCTACCTGATGCCTTTAATTAGGACAAAGCTTCTGGTACTGAATTGTGATAGCAGAAATGAATGGCTGTCTCACGTTATATGTTGTATGTATATATCAGTATATATATGCATATGTATGTATGTGTAGATGCCTACATGTACACCCATTCTCACTCCTGAGAAACCCAAACCTTGAATGCTTAAAGAATTCACTCATAAAATTCATATTAATATATAAGGGCTTGATAAATCTGCTTTATTACTCCTAATATAGACTTTAAGGTACAGATAATCCTGAACACGACCATTCATTTAGTACTATTTGAAGCTTTAGTGGTACTAAAAATGTGACTTGAGACCAGCCGTCACACTTACCACCGACGTAGCATGCTCAGAGTTACATGGATCAAAATTTGGGGGTTTGGCAACTGGCATGTATTGATGAGGGTTTAGCATCCAGGAATTGTGTGATTACCATTTTGTGACCTTCCCAATCAGCTTTCAACAAGTCAAACGGGGGAAGCTGGATTTGCTTAACGTCTGTGTGATTCACTTAACAACTGCAGTTCCGCTTTACAACAGTGACAAAAAAAAAACCATTGCAAAATTGGACGTCATTCTGGCAACAACTGTGTTGCTTAACAACAGAAATTCTGACCCCAATTGTTATAAATCAGGGACTGACTGTAAGGAGCTCCAAATACTTTTCTAATATTTAATAATGTGCCTCTTAGTCTAAATAGGCAACAAACATACGATCACCCTATCCGAGTAGGTAAAACGATATTTTACTTAAAACCATTAAAATGCAAAGATGGGGAAGACTTTTTTTTTTTAAGGAAGAGATTTTTTAAAAAGATTGAAGACTTTAAATAGATTTCCACTATGTAAGTCCTAGAAGACTTGAGATTTAGTGCTGCATCAGCTTTTACGCAGAAAGGATGGTACCACTGGGAATCCTTGTTCATTCAAGGATGGGCTCATTAAAAAAAGGCTTCTCTAGGCACCTTTATTCAGGCAGATTCAGGGGAGAGTTACGATTTTCCATCCTCACTTGTAAATACGGCTTACTGACTTTTAAAACTTTCTTAAAGGAAACATCCTTGATTTCAGTGGGCACCCTTTTCTAGCCCTAAGCAGATATTTGATACCTATATTGAACTTAATTTCCATACCTGGGCTTTGTTATCAAAATATTCCACCTCCCGAAGGGGCTCGTGTTTCAAGGACAGGTAGTCCTCGACTTGCAACCATTCATTTAGTGACGGCTTGAGGTTACAATGGCCATGAAACAAATGAAGTTAAAACTGGTCCTCGCACGTACAACCATCAGAGTATTCCCCATGGTGACATCATCACGATTTTGGAAGCCTGGCAACTGGCCTGTACTTACAACGGTTGCAGTATCCTGGGCTCACATGGCTGCCATTTGCAAATTTCCCAGTCAGCCTCTGGCATAGGAAAAAGGCCCCATCAGGGGTCATTCACTTAACCATCCCCTTGCTTAGCAATATAAAATCTGGTCCCGATTGTGCTCTTGAGGACTACCTGCATAGCATATTGGCATTTTTTTCACTATGAACTACTTTAATTTATCTTTAAGTAATTTCTGCCCCTATGACATTGAAACCACCTGTTTGAGCATAAGGCTATCATTCACAAATAAAAAGCAAGCCCTAATGCTAGTGGACTTTCCTTTCCTTCCCTTTCCCTTCCTTCTTCCTTTCCTTTCCTTTCCCTTCCCTTTCCCTTCCTTCCCTTTCCCTTTCCCTCCCTTTTCTCTTTTTATTTCTCTGCGTCTTTCCCTTCCCTATTTTTGACTCCATAATTCCTATTTTTTGCTTTTCATATTTTATCTTATGCAGAAATTTAATAAAGTATTTTTTTTAAAAAAAAGAAATGGATGCCATATTGTTGCTTTTATCAGTCTGATCTCCTTCCCCACCCCATTCTCCATGGATACTTCTGTCCAGATCCGATTTAAGCAATTGTTGCTGGACAAAGTACAGGAACCCTTAAAATATCATTTATCTAATTGTTCAGTTATATTATTTTGACAGATCCTCATATAAGAATCCATGCAACAACAACAAAAACAATTTAGAAAAATAAAAAGGAAACAAAGTATAATGATATATTTTATACAACTTACAATTCACAAAGATAAGACCAGGAAATTGTTCACTATCTTCCATATATATTGGGTGAAATGGCTATATAGCATTATGGGAACCAACTCCATGGTACATAATATTTCCTGATTTTTGTTGTTTCTTTTTTTCTCCCTGTTCATTTTTTAAAAATAGTCAAGAAGCAGATGGCCTTAAGTTTTACTAGATGGTGATTAATGAAGGGCTCATTGTTTGCCTGTTTCATCTTTTGTACAATGAGTACATTGAAACATAGTTTCTTTTGGGGGGGGGACTTTTAAGTGCATCGCAATTATGTTAAATTTGCTTGGCTCTACCAGGATCCTTTGAAATGAAAATGAAAAAGACAGCAGTAGATACTGGAGTTGATAGGATCTGTGATAGACTGGACAGTTCAATAGCTCTGGTGTTCTGCCTTTGGGATGGGTTCAGTATTCTCATTGCTGGATATTGTCTGTCAATGCAGGGAGCGGGTACAAAATTGAAGAGCGTGGTCTTTAAAAATTGGAGAAAGATTCTGCATACCTGGCTACTAACAAATTCAAAGCCATAATTTTGTGTGATAAATAATGGAATAATTTCTTTCCTTCTTCTATATATCAGAGATTTCTCATAATAGGTATAAATATGAATGATAATGCATAACACTGTTAAGTACAGCATTAAAAGAAAAGCGTAATTTAGCCTTAATTGGCTGGATTCACACAGGATTTAGACATGGTTGATTGTTGATGGTTTATTGGCTTTTGGGCTAGAGCGATATGCGAGCAAAGCCATTGTGGTTTAGTGTGATGTATTAGCTGGATCATCCTGGACTAATTGCCCAGTTGCCAACTAGGCCACTGAGAAGCATTCAAAGCTTCCTTAAAAGAAAAAACCTGAGTAACTCCATCAGTTTCGCTTTGTGCCTCCATTTCCATAACACACTAAGCCACAATTTCATGAACAAACAAGAGTGGGAGGACTCACACATTATAATAAAGCATGGCTTACAAACACACTATGTTTGTAGAACGTATTACTTCAGGTCCAAATAGATAACAATATGCCTTATCACATCTGAATTCAATGCTTGCAGACAAACATACGCTACCATCAGTGGCACCACTTGGGAATTTTAAATCCTTATCTTAATTGTCTCGGCGGGGGGAATGTAAACGTTAAACAACATGTACACTATTTGGAAAATAACTACCAATTTGCTGCAAAAAAATGACTTTAACGTAAAAAGTCCCTATAATTATGAAGACATCCAATTACTGTCACTATATTCCCACTAGCAAAATGAGCCTTGGTAACTCTGCAGGTGCCCAGTTCCCATGATCACTAAGCATTTTCTCAAAACCAAGGAGAAAGTAAGGATCTTGCTCTAGGGAACAATGTTAGTCTTAAAAACCATTCAAAATACCATGCAATGGATTTCACCAGCATATTTTCCACTTTCCATTTCCAGTTCAGTGGAGTCTACAAGATGCTTTCTCCAAGCTGTGAATATTCCACGTTACTTTACCTTAGGGTGATACTTTCCTAACTTATGGCTCTCATTCAGTAATCTTTGTCTAAATTATTAATCCATATAATTTTTACATGTTTCTAGCTGTTTATCTCTTCAAAGCAATTAATGAGGATGCATCAGTGCCAGACAAGCAACCTGGTTCCTGGCCCAGGAATATATATATATAAGCATATGGACATATTTAAACATGAGTTAGAGCAGCCAACAATCAATGAGAAAAGAACAGCTACTTGTGGAATATAACTGTGGACATGAAAGATGTTGGATTCAACAACAACAGTCTTTCCTTTGACACCTCCCAAAAGCATGAGACGTGTTTTGCTTCACTTAGAATTGCCTAAAACAACTTTTAAATGACGAAAGAAGTCTTTGGTTGTGATACTCTGGAAGCGAAAACTCTATGGAATTTCCAGCTAGGAGAGGAGAAAATGAATGACAGCCTGCTGTCAACCATATTATGTCAATGAAGAGGCCTTTTATTTATTGTGCAGCCTGATGAAATGAAGACTATAAAGAGCAGGAAAGCTGTGGTATAAAAGAAAAGTGAAACATTGCTTTCCTTTAAAGTAATAAATCTTTCAGAACAAGTTTCAGGTAAAAGGAGATTAAAGGTAAATAGGTTACTTAGTGTGTTCTCTTGAAACATGGAAAAGCAAAATATATTCATCATAAGTGTGTTTCACACTCAGATTATATAATTGGTAAACCAAAGAAAAGAGACCAAGTCAAAAACAAATTAAGAAGTTCATTAATAAAATTCTGCATTTCTCTGCTTTTTTTTCCAGGGGTTTTCATTCCAGCATGTCTTCACTGCATATTAAGATATTCAGCACCCATAGAACACAGTTCATATAACGAGCTGGCATTCAGTAAACCTGGGAATATTTTATATATATATATATATATTTCTTAAGTTTTCGTGAGTACTTACATGTATGGCATTCAGCTTTGTTCGGGTATTTTCCCATGTCATTGTAGTTGTGCTTTTAAAGTTGTAGCAACGTTTCGGCAGAATCTCATCTGGCATCATCAGGCTTCTGTATAGTGTTCATCTGTGAGTCAGACTTTTACAGTGGTTTCAGATTTAAATTTGGGGCAGCCTATTGCTGTGCCAGAATGGTTTTTTCTTCATGGAAGAATTCAAATCCAGAGCCCTGGCCAATGCCATCCACAAACCCAAACTATGGTTAAGATACATCGATGATACATTTGTGATTTGGCCCCATGGAAAAGAAAACCTAAACAATTTCCTAACACACCTAAACAGCACACACCCCAAAATCAAGTTCGCCATGGAAACGGAAACAAAGAAACAACTACCATTCCTAGATGTACTAATCTGCAAAAAAGCAGATGGCACACTAGGACACACCGTATACCAGAAGAAAACACACACTAACTGCTACCTCAACGCCCAATCCCACCACCACCCAGCACAGATAAACTCCGCGGCTAAAACACTAATTACTAGAACCAAATGGCTGGCAGACAAGACACACATAAACACTGAACTATGCACCCTGACTAAAGTACTGACAGCCAACGGCTTCCACAAAAGCAAAATCACCGGCTTGATCCACAAAAACACACTGAGACATAATAGAGACCCAGAAGATGAACAGACCTATGGAACAGCGGTCCTGCCCTACGTAAGAGGTACTACAGACAAAATTAGTAAGATACCACACAGACATCACATCAAGACTGCCTTCAAAACAGACAGAAAAATAGCAGCCATCCTTAGAAACCCCAAAGATAAAATTGACCTGGAAAACCAAGGCATATACAAAGTCCCCTGTGCATCATGCCTGGCCACATACATTGGACAGACCAATAGAAGAATAAGTACCCGCCTGGATGAACACAAAAATGCAGTCAAAAAGCTGGAACACACTTCCTCACTAATCCAACACATGGAAGCCACAGGTCATAGCATCAACTTCAGTGGCACCAAAAACCCTAGCCACTATAGAAAACCCCAGCCACAGAATCATCAGAGAAGCCATAGAGATTGAAAAAAGACCAGAAAGCACGAATAGAAGAGATGATTCCACCAGACTGTCAATCATTTGGAAGCCTGCACTCACAAACAAAAAAATCTCCACACCACTAGCCAGGCAAACACCTGGGCACAAACAGATCCCCCCTGATACCTCCAGCTCAAACACATCCGAACCAGGCACCCAGATGAAACCTAGTTTCCTAACTAATGATAGCCGTCCATTTACTTGGAGCCAAGCTGCACTAAAGGCCTCCAATAAAGTAACACAATGTTGCCAGCCAATCAAGAGACAAAAAGAGACAAAAAACAGTCAGAAGATATTAGAAACACCAATCAAGCAGAACACAGCAAACTCCAAAACCAATAAACACAGACCAAGACTCCCAACCAATCAGGATGAAGAAAAAACCATTCTGGCACAGCAATAGGCTGCCCCAAATTTAAATCTGAAACCAGTGTAAAAGTCTGACTCACAGATGAACACTATACAAAAGCCTGATTATGGCAGATGAGATTCTGCCAAAACGTTACTACAACTTTAAAAGCACAACTACAATGATGTGGGAAAATACCCAAACAAAGCTGAATGCCATACATGTAAGTACCCGCGAAAACTTAACACACACACACACACACACACACACACACACACATATATTCATTATTTTCCAAGACATTTTGCTCGTGACTGTCATTTTGAACTTTCTTTGTATGTTTACTTATATGACACAGTTAAAAAAAATGACAGTAACAATCATAAATGATGCCACATTTTTAATGACTGTCCTTGGCTAAATTATAATCAATACTTAGGGTTTCTTTGTAGAAAAAAAACCCATATCCTTCTTCTGCATATATTTTATACATCCATATCAATCAAATTTCTAATCTGACTTTGTTGGAATATTACTTCTATTAATTGTAGCCATTATGACCAGAAGCTAAAGTTGATGATAATTATAGTCCAACAAAGTTAGATAAAGCCATTCTACGGTTATGATTATTACTGACCTTGATTACTTCTGAGTTACTTCTGAGACTGGGAATGTGTGTGTGTGTATGTGTGTATGTGCTGAGATTTGCTAAGGCAAAAAAAGGCAAAGCTGTTGCATATTATATTTGGTTCAGTAGTAATTGAAGCCATTTAGTAATAACCTATTGAAAATGGGCGTTGTGTTGCAGAAGTTCCTGTTAGAAAATATGCTCCTGAACATAAGCAGAGTGCTGAAAGAATGCCGAGTAATTAAGTAGCAGAACATCCTACCGGAAAAAAATAAAAAAAATAAAAGGCTCATAATATCCTTGTGTTGAAAGTAGCATATGGCCATAGCCAGCTATTAATGAATACTAACAGATGTTCATTAAGAGTTACTAAGGAATAAAAAGACTCTTCGCCATCTGAACTACATCCTGAGGAGAGGAAATCATAAAACAAGAGAGAAAGGAACAGACCATTATCTTTTTTTCTCATAAACCAAGACTTGAGTAACTAACACTAAGCCAGGGGGGAAACAGATATGAAATTCAAAGATCTTTCCCTTTATTTATCCCTCCCCAAACAGCTCACATGTACAAAGAGATGATGGTATCTCTGTAGAATTTCAGCATGATTCTCCTGTTGGCAACTACCAGCTCACTGGTAGGCACTTCAGTATGCTTTCTAGGCATTCAGATAGCATGCAGTGCATGCAGACCTGTACAATGATTCAATTAAGGCATGAAGACCTCCTGATATTCATTCTAGGGGTTGCTTTTTGAGGGAGGGTACAGGAATCTCCCTTACATCTCTCCCAGTGTGGAATAGTTTCTTTACTGTGCTCATTCAGGCAGGCTCCCAGTGTGCGGTGAATCAGCTGGTAATTAAAGATTAGATCCATGCAAGGAACAAGATGGCCTGTGTGTTTGGCGTCACGGGTTGAATAAAATGGAACCGGAACTGTGGGTTCTAAATCATGAATATCGGCTTAACACAAAGTGGTTAACCTGGAGCTCACAGCAGCCATTTGCAATCCTCGCTAAACCCCTTGTTGGAATGCAGTGGCAAAATAGCTGATTTCAATCAGTAATGATTTTGGTTTGGGAATGCATCAGTAATGAGATTTTCAGAGTTCTTTCTGAAGCTATTCATTTGTTATAATTAGCGATAACAGTATGAAAAGCTTTACTTTAGCAGACTGCAGTTATGTCCTTAGGCAATTTTTTTTTTGCTTCAGTGTTTTCTGGTATGCCCTTCTCCTTTTGCTTATCTCAGTTAATACATAGTAAAAGTTAGAAGGATTTGTATACATTTCCCCCAAGTGGATCAAATAACTCTTATCTGGATATCTAGAATTGCTCAGAAAATCAACCACCTTTGTATATAAACATAACTTAGGAGGTAAATTCAACAACCAATGTCAATCTTGTAGTATTCAGTATTGAGAGTAGACTTTTTTCTGCTATCGTGAATAAATACAGGATTGAAAATAAAGATAAATCTTGGATCACTAGGATTCTTCTTTTTTCACGTTTCTGAATCGTCCAACTCCCTTACTGAGGGTTTCATGGATTTTCTTTGCATTTTATTAATGAATATTTTATTCTTATTTATGTTGTGGTCTGACGGCGGCTGGCAGAGCTGGCAGTAGGCTCAGAGAGTAGTGAGGAGGTTGGGGAGGAGCCCAGGCCATTACTGGAGGCTGAGGAAGGCTTGGATGATGAAGCCTGTGCATCAGAGACAGAGATGGTGCCAGGGCAGGCTGGCAGCCATCAGCTGCCTTTGGGCTCGGACAGCAGTGAGGCAGGGGAAGCTTCTGGAACAGGTTCCCAGCTTGTGCATGCACAGAGCTGCCAAAAGGAAGGCACGGTTAAGAACTCAGGGCCAACATGGGAGTAAGGCCACAGGTGGACAATGAGTGGCCCCTCCCATCAGGATTAAAAGAGAAGCAAAAGGGGAGGGGGCCTTTGCAGATAACAACTCACACGTTCGTTCGTTTGTTCCAGCCTCGTGAAGATTTGTCTGTATAACCCAGCCCTTCTCCATCGGCACTGAGTGTGGAATTTTACCAGGCAGCGTCTCAGGATTGATAAAGGTCTGAGCTAATTAGTATACCTTTGCAAGACTGTTTGCCAAGCCGTTGTCTGACTGTGAATGAAATAAATTCACATTAATGTAATAAAATACGTTTTTGCCAGAACTCAGAATTGACTTAATGCTTTTTGGGGAAGCCTAGGACAGAACAATATATTTATGTACTTGTATCCTGCCTCTATTATTTTTATAAATAAGTCAAGGTAGAAAACACGTCTAATATTCTTTCCTCCTCACATTTCCCCCCGCAACAACAACCCTGTGAGGTGAATTGGGCTGAAAGTAAGTGACTGGTGCATGATCACTCAGCTGGCTTTCATGCTTAAGATAGGCCTAGAACTCACAGTCTCCTAGTTTTAGCCTAGCCTGGCTCTATGATCTTATTAAATATTTTTCTTGTCATTCAAGAAATATAATACAACCTTTCTTAAGTTGGTTTAGGAAGCTCTACTGAAAAATAGACCTCTGAAGCCATGGACTTTTGACCAAAAGGAAACATAGATGGGACCTAACAGAACAAGTCTATATCTTTAAATATTTGGAGGTAATTGTAGAGGGCAAACAGAATGGTCTTAAAAGATAGAGGACAGTGCCACTACCAAGGCAACAAATGGATAAGCAGAGCTTGAGCCCATTCCAAGAAACTAGTTTGGGTAAACATCTCAGACAAGCACATTCAGACTTTGTAAGATTCTATTACAATAAAAATAGCTTTGATCTGCATTGGCTTCTTAGACTGGTCTCTATTATACAGCTGGCAGTAGTTTTCTATCCCAAAGAAAACCGGATGGCTCACTATGATTATGTCTTCCTGTTGCAATCAAGATCTACAATAGCTGTCAAATGATTCATTTTTTAACAGAGTTTGAACTAGCACTGGCTGCATTATAAACACCTCTAAGATAAAGTCTTGGCTCAAATGGGCCTCTCCGCTGGGAAGAACTCTCATGAAATAGTTCAGACCAAGCCAGAAACGCGGGGGTAGCGAATGCCCTTCTTGAATGAGAAACCAAGATGCTTAAAATTGATGGCTAGGGCATGGAGGCTGGAGTTAAAACTATTGATTAGAGCTCCAGTTTTCCCCTCAGATTCACTTCCACTAAAAATAGTTGATGATTTTCTTTCTAGTTGGAATGTCATCATAGAAAAACTAATGATATAGGGCAGGGGTGTCCAATCTTGGCAACTTTGACTTGTGGACTTCAACTCCCAGAATTCCCCAGCCAGGTATTAAAATCACCAAGGTTGGACAACCCTAATATAGAGGTTATCAGCAATATTCATATAATCCTTGGGGTATGCCAAACGTACAGTTCTGCAAAATAAATAATATCAGGTTCCAGACATAAATAAAAAACGGGGGAAAAAAACTTTCTGCACATGAAAGTAGGACCTGCATGACAAAGGGGTCTGGGGAAGCAGCTGGCTATCTCTGCTTCTTTTTTATATTTCCAAAACTAAAGAAAGTTTTTTCTAGGCTAGTTATAATATTTGGCTCTCTGAATTATTACAGGGAAGATATTCTGAGATCCTATCTGAGAAACATATTTGCCCATGAGGAACTAGCAATATCAGAATGGTAACACTTAGCATCTTATCTCTGTTTCCTCACTGCTCTGGAGGAACATAATTTTTTTTAGGTGATTTTACTTTTCTCAGATTTCAAACTCTAGCAAAGTATGGTGAAGCAGAAATGAAAATTAGGCAAGGTCACCCAGAATTACAATTCCGACCAGCTAGAAGTTATTCAATGTTTTATTTAATTGCCCTTCGCAGTATCTTTGGTTTCTGGTCTTTAGTCACAAGGAAGGGTATGCAGGCATCCAGGTCTCAGATCAAATCTTTCATTAGCCTTTGCCTTGGTTTTAATGATAAATTATCCAGTTGCCCTCTTTGTAGTCTACGAAGCCGCAATATGGGAGAGAAACATTTTGTTCATAATGAAAATGCATTTATAGCAGTGCTGGTGATCCAGAAATACACGGCTCGTCTTTTTTCATGACCTGTATTCTATTTTGAGAACAAGCTAGCCTCTGCTTCCTGGTTTTTTTTTCCTTTCCTTTTTGGAGTTGAAATTGGCTAGTGACTGAAGAATGGACATACATCAATTGTTGATTCAATATCTGTCAGTAGATGGAGCAGTAATTTATTGAAGCTGAAGTATGCTGTTTAAGCTATAATTCACCAGAAGGTTTTCAGCAGTTACCAAAATGACCATAAACTTTATCCTCAGATTGAAAGAAGAATAAGACTATAAGTCTGGTTTATTTTTAATTTCTGATTTTTTCCACTTGCTGTTGAGCACCAATGGCAAAAAAGGGAAGTAGAACCTACATTTAATAGTAAATTGATATGATTAAACTTTATTGAATTTGGCAAGGAGCGGGAAGAGGGAAAGATAATGTGGAAAGAAAGCAGGGAGATCATAATAGCAAAACGAGATGAAATATGGGGGAAAGTCTAAGAGTCAAAAGCCCAGGGAATTAAAAGAAAAGGGCATGACATAAAGAAACAAACCAGATCTCAAAAGAGAACGTTCCTAGGTGCAGACTTAGCATCAATTATAGACAGAAATGAAGCAAGGCAAGATAATCCAGAATTGGTCACCCAAGATGGAGAGAAACTTCATTTTCACTATTGGGACAGGTAGTCCTCAACTTCCAACCGTTCATTTAGCGACTGTTTGAAGTTGAAATGGCACTGAAAAAAAGGACTTACAAACAGTCCTCAGCTGACAGTTGCAACGTCCCCACGATCTTATATTCAAAATTCAGGTGCTTGGCAACCAGCTTTGGTTGCCACGTCCCAGAGTTATGTGATCGCCATTTGCAATCTTTCCAGTCAGTTTCTGAGAAGCAAAATCAATTTGATAGTGATCTGAACACAAAGGGACATATTTCTGAATAAACATAGACTACACTGTATGTAGCTCTAATCTGAATGTGCACATTCGAACCCTATAAAAAAAACCCACCTGCTAATTACCTGAATATACTGAAGAAGCTTCTTGGATGACAAGCAAAATGTTTTCAAGAAAAAAAAAAATAAGGAACTCCTGTTGCCTTTTGGACAAGCAGCTTTGGGACAGCCATGACCTGGATGACTTAGAAACTCCACAGACATACATGGTAATTATTTTTTTTCTAAATAATCTGAAATATGCAGGAAAAGTCCTGTCCTTACCCTTGGAGTAAACCTGGAGACAAGCCGAACATTTTCACACAACCATCAAACCACTGATAATAAAAATCTGTGTCCTAGTGCTCTTTGATGCGACTTGCTAGCCAGGGTCTAGTGGTGGATTTAGCAGATGGATGTGGAGGATGTGAACGGATACCCTTCTCAGCCCAACCTCTGCCCCAATGTTTTATAAAAGAAAACAGGAGGAAGAAGCACTAGGTATGATGCTTTGAGCTCCTGAATGAAAAAGTGGAATATAATTATAATAAATAATTAAATCTTCCACTTGTCTTGAAAATCCATGGTTAGCAAAAAGAAGGAAGTAAATCTTTGCCATGCCGGTGACATCCTGCATCCCCCTCCCAGCTTCCTAGTGCTGTTTATACAGTATATTCACACAGAAAACCAAACAAATGCTCTAGTCTTTTGCTAATAAGGAGAAGCTGGAGGGAAATATTATTAACAGGGTAAAAAAGCTTCACTTCAGCCTGCCTATCTGTCACTAGCACGGCCATGGAGAAGTGACGGCATTCTGATGCAGAAATGTTTTACTTTAAGACAGAATTGCTTTACGCCTAATGGGACCTAATAAATGTTCTAACAAGATGAAGCCTTTATAGTTAAAAGTATTTCATCTGTTGTGTACTTTAGAAAGTGCTTTGAGAAGAAATATACTTTAAAACGGCACCATGTGGGAAATACTCTGAAAAGTAATCAACTTGTGAGTGAAATATGATTTACAGCACAGCTAATTCATCATTTCAGTTTCATGGAAATTAAAGCTCAAAATTATTTTACAGAAACCGAAAAATTACTCTTGGATAGCTGGTGTTTAGTGGGAGTGTGAAAATCAAATGCTTTCAATTATAAAGGGTTCAAATGAGGGTCGCACTCTCTCAAGTTTTCTTTCCTTCTTCCTTTACTGCGGGAGCTTCATCACTGGAGGCTTTCAAGAAGAGACTGGACTGCCATTTTTCAGAAATGGTGTAGGGCCTCCTGCTTGGGCAGGGGGGGTTGGACTAGATGGCCTACAAGGTCCCTTCCAACTCTGTTAATCTATTATACTTGAGAAATTATTTCAAATTTCTTTTGGTAATATTTTTGAGCTTTATTTTCTGCTAAATTCCATGATGGTTGGTACTGCGAGTGATGTTTTGTTATACATTCTTTTGTCACCGAGGCTTCCTTAGTTGCCCACTCTTTCCAACTTGGAAGAGTACAAGAGGGAGAAGCTTTATCGCATGGGTGTCAAACTCGCCGCGTCGCGTTGCCGTCACGTGGTGTTTTGCGACGTTTTTCCCATTCGTGGAGCTGGGGTGGGCGTGGCCCGTGTGTGATGCATCTGGCCCACGGGCCGCCAGTTCGACACCCCTGCATCGTGTTATCTTTCCTTGAGATACAAAGCACAAGAAGTCATGGAATCTATAGAACCCTGGAAAGATGAAGGTACCACGAAGACAAGACATTCATACGCTTGGCCATCTTGTGTTGGAGTTCAACTTTGCATGACCCAACTTTTGGCTCTCACGAACTTATTGACAATTGTAGGCAATAGATGTAGGGACAGGAACAGAGGATGGTTCTGAACTTTTATCTCCATCTTGTCTAAAAGCAATATTGCTGGCTCTTGGTGGTTAGACTGACACTCTTAAGCTTTTCATTCCTGACTTCTTTCCTCTCTCAGCTCCATTCTCTTTCTAAACTCTGCAGTTTGGATTCTCCCTGACTCACTTTCTCTCCATAATGGAAGAAAGTGCACCATGGAGTCTCAGTTGTAGATAGATGTAGGTTATACCCTACATCTGGTAAGAGACTTACTCTTAAATGATAAGAGACTTACCATTTAAGCTGCATTTTATTATCGGTGGACTTTTCTAAATATTTTAATTATACACTTCCCGAGGTTTGTTTTTGTTTTTATTTAGAAGCTTGCCATATAAAATGCCTACATAAATAAATAAATAGTTCCTGTCTTGTGCTGACTTGACTTTAAGTCAGCTTAAGAATATCCTATCTGGGCTAACACGCTATGGCAGCGAGGCACTATTTCATTATTTTCCAATTTATTTATTCATTAAATCTATATGCCTCCTATCTCACTCAGAAAAGCGACTCTAAAATTATCTTTGTTTTTAGCTCTCCTGCAGAACTGAGAGTGAAATCATTCTACCTCAAGTGTTTGGAAAAAGCATGAAACAATGCATCCCTTTTTATTTATTGAAAGTAAAATAGCCAGCCAGGAACAAGTAGTACGCTCAGGGGTTGGAGAAGTGATTAAAGAACATTTCTATTCTGAACCAACAATTGTCTATACAAGCCAATTGTTGTAACCATTATACTACTGCAAGTCATGATCAAGTGGTAGTTTTATCGACTCTGTTGAAGGGGCATTGTAAAGAGCCCATTGGGGGGAGGGGGGGGATAAACTTGCAACAAAATGAAACTTGCTGTCCAAAATGGTTATGTGCACTCAAGGTGACATAACGTGGAAAAGTGTTCTTTGGAAGTAGAGCAGAAAAAAACAACTGTCCTGAGGTAATTTTATTGGTATGTGTGTGTGTGTGTGTGTGTGTGTGTGTGTGTGTGTGTGTGTGTATTAAGAGAGAATGAACAGTGAAAGCCAAGTTGGGTAATGCAGATACAGCAAGTCCTTAAATTACTCAGGCTTACTATCATTGTTTATTTCCAAAACAAAGTTATGTTTGTTTGCTTTCATGCAAGCATCTGCCTCAAGAACCCTTTCTTTAAAAATTTATACTCCTACCTTAAGTTTCTCTCTCTCAGCAAATTCTTTCTTCTATGTAAAATTCTCTTCTTCCCAATACCTCATAACCAAATTGGTGCAAGATTGCCACACTCTGCTTATTAGAATTTCACTGACCTTCTTCCCTTTGGATTGAACATTTAAAAGCAAATTTTTCTTTTATCATCTTGAATGAGAAATAAAGGGGTGGGGGGGAACTGCAGAATTTTCTGCATCACAGCAACACACACATACACAACAGCACACAGTGCTATATGAATTGTGACCAGTCAGACAAATTGCTTTCTTGGGCATTTTGCAAAAGTGAATATTTATCAAGAATAAAGCAGTAAGGGGGAAGATAAATATCAAATTAAGTAGACAAAAGTAAGAAATAAGGATAATAATGAGCGCTGGACAAGTTGATAGTATTCTACGTTAAATCGTGTAAGGATTTCTATTTAGGGATTTCAGCTGAAGTTGCTGCATTTCCATAAAATACAAAAAAGAAACAAACTTGAGGGAGGGGCAGTCTCAGTCCTTGCTTTCTTTATGTTGTCACTACAAAGGCATATTTCTTTACCAGCTGCTGCCCTGAATTGATTTAAACTATTTTTGTTTAACCACAGCTGTCTCGGGGTTTGACAAAAAGCATTTCATGCAAATCTGAAAAGGAAAAAAAAAAAAATGAGCAGGATTTCAGTTCTTAGCCAGTAAGAGAGAAAGAAAAAAAAAGTCAGTGCGAGCAACATTGGTGTCAGGGCCCAGTGTGGTAAGAAATTAACACAAGTCCTTACTTGCAATGTGAACGTTTTGAAATGCTGGGTGTTTTGAGCGAAGTCCAAATTGCTAGCATGGACTACGAGAGAAGTTAAAATGGGCCACTAAGACGATACACGCAGCTCTCGACTTATGGCTGTAATTGAGCACCGCATTTATGTGGGTAAGCAAGACAGCTGTTAAGTGAATTCTGTCCCACTGTATGACCTTTCTTGCCACACTTGTTAAGCAAATTGCCGCGGTTGTTAAAGTTAGAAACATGGATGTTGTGTGAACCTGGATTCCTCACTGACTTTGCTTATTGGAAAATCACAAAAGACGATCCCAGGACACTGTAACCGTTATAAATATGAATCACTTGCCAAGCATTTAAATTTTGATCATGTGACCATGAGGATGCTGCAGCGGTCCTAAGTGCAAAGAACGGTCATAGTCACTTTTTTTCCGGCAATGTTTTAACTTTGAATGGTCACTAAATGAACTGTTGTAAATCGAGGACTGCCTGTAATGCCCACTGAAGCCCAAGGGCCGTACAGGATCTCTAACTGCTCTGGATCAGCCTCTGGGGAAGCCTAAAGAGGCCACTGACATGTAGCTTTCGATATGAGGAGTCATCATAAGGAGTATACATTGCTAAGCTTGATTTGGTAGTGTTAAATCTGATTTTCTTATTAGGATGAGGCACCATCATTCCATTCTGAGGCCAATGGATGCTTCCAGCTTGAATGAAATTGCATACCTCTGTGGAAAGAGAAATATTAAACTTGATGGGAACAGTAATTGCTGTTATAATGAAGCCTCTGAGATGCAAGTGTATGTTTGCTTGTGCAATGAAGCTTTTCTTCCTTAGTTCCACTCTGTGTGTGTGTGTGTGTGTGAGAGAGAGAGAGAGGGGGGGGGGAGAAAGAAAGAGAGGGGGGAAAGGAAGATGAAGAGAAAGACAGAGAGAAACAGAAAGAGAGAGAGAAGAGGGAAGGAGAGAGAGAGAGAGAGAGAGACAGACAGAAGGACCGGGAGAGAAACAGGAAGCTTGAAGCGTGACTGTGAGAACTATCTTGAGAAAACATTTGCTCAACATTCATAAGTCTGAAATATTTCTGTTTCTCCAGTCTGAAATAGTGTAGCTATAGAATGGCACAAATCTCCACACGTAGTAAAGAAGACTCAGAGGTACAAATCCTAAATAATAGATTTTACACTTGGATGGTAGCAGCTAAAGGGAGAAAACACCACTTTAATCCCTTTACAGCTAAGGAGGACTTAAGTCTGTCTCACTCATGGGATGGAGACACAGCGAAGGAACATATAATGGCAATATAGCAGAAAATAAGATGTTACCAATGGTATTTATGCCACTGTTGGGTGAATGTAGGGATATGGCCTTAAGCCTAAAACAAAATAGTACGTTTTCCCCCAGACAAAATGCAGCACATTATTGGGCCGTTTTTCAATTATTTGCTGATCCGAGAGTCTCTAAATATTAATTTAGAAGCAGAGAATAGTTCACTTTTGTTTTAACGACTGAAATGAAGCCCAAGACAAGTTGAATCCAAATGCTCACTCTTTGAAGATGATAAAAAAATATTATGCTAAGCCATCCCAGTTGAATGCTGGTTAATGCGACACGAAGATTTGCTTTAAGCGGGTTAATTTAACCAGCTCTACAGGCACAGCGTTGCAATACACATTTGCATCAGAGAGTCACAGGTTTGATGCTTGGCATCCTCAGGGGTGTGTGGATGTACCTTTGAGTTTACTGGTGGCAACTCCCTGGATAAAGTTCCTGCAGGTTTTTTGGCGAGATCTTGGACGTGAATTGCCCTTGATCTTTCCTAGGGCCGGGAGAAAATGGTCACCAAGCTTCCTTTGTGTCAATGAAGGATTAGAACTCACAACCTCCTGGTTTCTCCATGTGTGGCTAGGAACGTTATTTAGCTGTAGATCCATCTCCCCAATGCAACTGTGATCAACTAACAGGAATTAAAATACATTAAAGGTACACAACACACACACACATTTAAAAAAACACCCACACTATTCCAACCAGATAACACACAGTGGCTCCTAACAACACCATTTTTCAGTAGCACGGGCTTGGTTGTTCTCCTGGCCTCCCATGTCTCATCTGACATCCTCATGTCTGGGTTGGATGAAAAAGTGGTTGGATTTGTTAGACCGCAGCTTCCTAGAATTCTAGTAGATGTGGTAGCCATGAAAGCCAAAGCTACCAGTAGTCCTGTGAGTGCTAGGGTTAAAGGGATGTGTCAAGGTTATCATGAAAGGGGGGGGAATAATAAAACCAGTCTCCTCATGTTCCAGCAAAAACCAGATCTTGATCCTGCCCTTGTTAATAAAGAAACGATGTCCCGCAAGAGGCAAGACGTGTCTAAACAGCCAATTTAATACATCAGAAGGTGGTGGACCAGGCTGCCTTTGACAGATGGGATTTAGTTAGTGCTTGGAGAAGATATCACCAAGAAATCTCAGAGTTCTAAGACAGACTGGAATGCTGGAACCACAGCCTGACATAAATCAATAGTAAACCATGTCTGTAATGGATTCAAATGACACTTTATTATTTATTTAATAGAGTTATACAGCCACCCATCTCAAACCATATGATTCTGGGTTCCCCCTACACATCCAGGACCCCAGGGTCTAGCACACATCCCAGTCTTTTGGCCCTTGTGAAAAACCAGCCAGGACATCTGACCTGTGGTGGGTTGTTATTCCAGAGAGACGGGGCTGCCGCTACAGGAAAGATTATCTTAACTGTTGGACAGACTTGGAACATGCATGCCTCTTCTGCCTGACCAGATAAGGCAGATAGAAACCACAGGACAGAGATGGTCCTGTAAGCAACCAGACTATAAACCATGGATACTTAAGCTGGGCAAAGGGACAAGTGTCCCCTTTCGAAGCAGGAAGTTCCATTTTCTTGATGGCCCAGCCCTCCTCCTTTGCGCCCCCTTCTCTACAAATTCAGGCCTGACATGCATAGATGCAAAGTTCATAGAATAAAAGTGGATTGTCCGTTGTATATGTTTCCCCACTTTTTTGAATCCCTCCTCTCTGCACTATGTATTTCTAGAATAAAAAAGAGGTACAGAACAGAGCAGGAAGGTCCTTTCTACCCTAATCCTGCCACTTGGTAGATGACCGATGGAAGCAGAAAGCAAAACAAACTCCTTGCCAGCAACCGTGGCAAGAAGAGGCAGCTGACCACCAACCACGCAGCACCACCAGCTGCAAGCAGCCTGTCCAGTAGGGAGATGGCTATTGGGGACAGCCATCAGCTGCTCTGTTTGCTCACCTGCTTGTTATTCCAGAAGGCAGGAGCCCTTTTACCAATGATGGCCGCTTGCTGGTTTTCAAGCAGTGAGTAGGGTCACTACAACAGGACTTTGCCCCAAGGCAGATGCTTGCAGATTTGCTAAGCGCAGTTTAAACAACTGCAGCCTTCCTTCCTATATACTAGTGTCCTTCAGGGCTTAGCACACCAACATCTATTTATTCCTTTTTGGGGGGTAGTGACACGATGCAAAGAGGAGTAAGAAACGATGCGCCACAGGATCGTGCCACAGCAAATAGAGCTAACTTTAGGTGGCTCTTCATATTTTTTTTGCCAGAGCTCTTCGACATCAGCTCCCTATATATTTGTCTTGCGCATATTTTTGTCTTCCAAGCCTGATGGATTGGGGGGGTGAGGGCCACGCAAGACTCCCTGAAGCTCCATCTCGTCGCCGAGAGGCCGTTTGGGTCGTGTAGTCTCGGACAAGCCTCCACACCCCAGCCCACCTTGCGCGGGAGGTTGGTCTGGATTCAGATACTAAAAAAACATGGGTGGTAGTAACGGCGGCGGAGATTCGCACTCTATAGGCTGGGCATCAGATGCCAAGGTCTGAATTAGACCCCCGGCTTTCCCCCCCGTATAGATGACCATTCGAGAGATTCGGAGCTGCGGCACCAAGCGTCGGAGTGGGTTATGCTACCCCCACCCCTGGCGGCTTCGACTATCCGGCTCCGAGCTGACCAACAAACACTCACCGCCCGGCAGAGCCAAACCTCCGACCTCCCCTCCTCACTCCTCACACCTCACTCCTCAACTCGAGGAGCGTCGAGCCCCGCCGCGGCTCCTCTCAGCGCCTCCGCCGAGGCTCGCTTAATTGGCCGGCCAATGGCAAAGCAGCCCAAGAATTTAGCGTGGAGTCGGGCCTTCCTGATTGGCTGGCTGGGAAGTGTCTGGAAGGCTGAGCGTTCCCGGGCAGGACTGCAGTGCACGCCGCCAGCCTCGCTGCATTGTACGCTCGTGGGAAAGGGGGACAAGCGGGCAGGCAGGCAGCCGGGCGGGCGGGCGGGCGGGCTGGCCGGCCGGCCGGAGGCGAAGGGGTCTGGGCGTTGAGCCGGTGAGTAAAGGGCTGCTGTTTTTTCTTGTCGCGTGGCTCCCTTCCCCTTATTTGAACCAGCCTTGGGAGAAGAGGAGGGTGAAGGATGTGGGGGCGCTCGGCGTTGAACCCCGGACTAGGCTTATTGTTGAGCGCTGCATTCTCAGCGCGGTCTGCAGCAACAGATGATGATTTTTTAAAAAATAAAATAAAATATTTTTTTGCCTTCGGGGGGCATAGTTGCCACGTCCAAGGCTCTGCTCAAGAGCGGGGCGCTCCCCTCCTCTTCTGCTGGGCAATTGGCTTCCTGCTTGTAATAGTGTCACTGGCAAGGGATGGTGGCCCAAGGGCTCTGCCCCCTCCCCGGGCGAGGTTTAAAGGCTCGGGAAAGAGAAAGGCTCGCTTTCTCGGGCGAAGTTGGACGCTGTCGAGCACCGCAGCAAGACGCATTTACCCGAGGAATTCTCTCTCTCCTCTTTCCCCCCCCCCCCTTTTTTTTTACGGATCAGCGTTTTAAAAGTTAAAAAAAATGGGGGGTAAAACTTTTCTTTTCTCCGTGACTGCAGAACATAGTTCAAAGCCTGGACCAGGAATTAGCGCGGGTCTGAAAACTTAAAAAAAAAAAAAAAGACTCCGAGGTTTAAAGTTTAAAAGGGTGGGTCCTTAACACGCGGTTGTATTCCTGTATGTGGCCAGCCTTTATTGTTAATCCGTTGGAAATCGCTAGAGACGAACGATCGGGTTTACTGTTCGTGTGTACGAGAGCACAGATGAAGTACTTGGGTTTAAGCCAGTTTTGGGTCAAACGTTGCAAGATTTGCACTACGTTAAGGCTGCAGAACCTTGTTAAACTTATTTTTACTCGGCAGCTCATCTGTCGGCTGAATAGAAGTGTATATCCCATATTTAATTTGCTTTGCTTCAAACATTTGAATGGGTGTTAATTCCCCCCACTCCCAGTAATGCCACCCCTTCTTTCTAGAGTTTAATGGAAGTGGATTTAATCTTTGAAAGCTAGCATATGTTTGTACTCGGTGAGAAACAAATGCATTCGAAATGTTTTAGCATAAGCAGCGTTTCATGCAGTAAAGATCATTTCAGGTACCAGTTTCCAGTTTTTATGTAGAGCACACCACCAACAGACCCCTTTGAGATCCAGTATCAGGTAGGAGCTGGAAGTGCAAATAACCACCCACTCCGGAGAGGATACCTTAAAAAAAATCTCAATTTTAAAAACGTTTATTAAAAAGTTTAATACCCTAATTTTCAAGAGATTTTTGTGTTTCTGCTTGTGAAGTGTTTGTGCAACCTTGGGTGCAGATATGGAAATCCTGTGTGGTGTGGAAGGAGGATGCCCAAATCTTGCAATTTATTTATTTATTATATTGAACATTGTCATTAGAAACCTCCTGCTTTATAAATGTGGACTATTAACAGCTCTTGGACCACAAGTTGAGAACAGTGATATAAGGAAAAAATCAAAACACAACATTTAGAGCAGAATCATATATTGTACAGGTAGATTTTTTGCACATTTATGTGGGAGTAAGCACCTTTGACACTATGAATACACCTGCATGAACCTGAACTACTAGACTTCATTTACATGTGCATTTGTTCATAAAGGCCTATCTTAACAATTTAATCAGATGCTAATTGCCATAAAAATTACACATGTAATTAAGGTAGGTAAAGCTGCATATTCTAGTGTGAATTCCATTTTGCCATTTTTAAATATTTATCAGCATTGGATGTGAAGTTTTATCAAACATCAAAGGTGTATGTTTTCAGTAAATGAACAATTCCTTATGTAGGATTATCCAAGGATAATGTGAGACTTCATATCAGCCTGGGGAAAGCAATTCCTCTTGGCATCTGACAGTATATCCCCCCCCCAAAGAATGAATCATAGTAGGATGAACCTTTGTTTTTAAAGATTAATTCTTGAAAATACAAGAATTGATGCTTATTCACAATCACAGCTTAGCATCTGATGGAATGTGCACCTGCAGTAGCAGAGGGGGATTTGGTCAACTCAAAGCTTTCCTAGGTTTGGGTTAGCCCCACCCTAGAAACTCTCAGGATGTATCCAGTAGGTTAGAGTTTTAGTATTTGAAAGATTCTGTCCAGTAGGTATAAGCAAATAAAGGATTGGACTTGATTGGTTCTCACTGTCTCATCACCAGGCTTGAGCCTGGCAGTATCTTTTGGATTGCCTTAGGTAATGCTTGTTTATTCATTTATCTAGCTTTACAATTTTATCTCTTGTGTTTTCTTACGTTCGAAGCCTGTTTACAGAAACCAGAATTTCAACTTGCCGTAGTCCAAATAACCTGCAAATGATAGTATCGGTGAATTAGTTTCACAGGAATAATCCATCTGCATGTTAGTCTTCCAGAAAGGTTAAACAAAAAGGTCAATTTGGACTAACAATTTGAAGCCGGATTCACATGATTGTGAGATGGGTGGCATATAAATTAATTAAATAAAAAAAAAGTCTTTCTCGCAGCTAAATGGCCCTGGAGACTCAACGCTCAGTGACTGTACAGGGGGGGAATAGTCCCATAGAGGTTCCGCCAGGCCAAATGGAACCAAGGTAGTCCACAATCTTGACCACGTAACCTCAAGGTTCCTTCTCCATCTCCTTTACATGAGGGGAAAAAAATATCCCTTCATTCCAGAACACGTGAAGCTGACTTCAGCTGCCGCAGTGATGAAATGAAAGCAATGGGATACCATATATTTTTTGAGCAGCTAACACAACCTCTTTGTGACACGGGAGCTGAGGATGAGCTATTAAAATAAAACATTTTGAGCCTATATTTTCAAGCCCTATTTCTCAAAAACTCTTTCGGCTCTACCATTTCTCACATGACAGATGTAAGGGAGCTATTACAAAACTGGCATCGTACCACCTGTTTGATACCATCTGACAGCATATTTTTGAAAAAGGCTCTGTTCAGTGAAGGTGATTCATATTTGGAAGTCAAATGAAATAATTCATATGCTTGCAGTCGTTACATCCACTTGATTAGCTTGGAAGGTTTGTGGGTAGCCTAATGGTTAAGAGCAATGCGTGCTATGTCAGATTTGGGCAACTTTTAGTTTGCAAGATCTGTTTCAGTCTTGTAAACAGTCAACAATTGGCGGGAGAGCTCTGGCTAAGGGGGGGTGAACTCATTGATTGCATTCCATTTAATATACACTGTGCCAAGTTACGTACGAGTTACCGCAGATCAAGGATATTAACAATTACTGCCGATCGGAGGAGGGGGTAGAGAACTGAGAGACTTTTGATGATTAGCATTTGAGCATAAGAAACCCTGCCAATATGTTACAAAACATCCAGTGATCCATTTCTAATTCATTTTTTAGAACAGCTTTGGAATTGATTATCATGCTGGTGGAACACCATTAATTGGATTCATCAAGAGCTTGGAAACTGAATTTATGTTTGCAGAATCATGTCTGAGGATGTGCTTCTGTGATTTGCAGTCTTGCTAGAAATGTCCGATGTTATTGAATGTTGTACAAGAATATAATGTTTTCGATAAAACAAGTCTATAAAAATATAGAGTGGTGACTGCAAGCACCATAGCTTTGCAGAGTTTATGGTGCCGTTCTTGATATAATGTCTCATTTATCAAATAGATTAGAACTTTTTATGAATGAAGGTTTGGGTTGAGGAATATAAAATGACCCTCAGGAGTTTTTAGATATGCTCTAGAGTTTGTATACCCTGGAGCGCATACCTTCTTATATCTTTTTGGTGTATTTTTGTGCTCATAACTAATCATTTGCATTTCAGCAGGTTGTCAGCTTCCTGCCCACTGCAGCTTTATTGGTTCCCCAAAATCTATCCTAAATTCAGGGTAATCTCTAGAATATTATGCATTTTAGGCAGGCGTAAATGCAGTGTCCTAACCCCTTGGCACCATTGGATGCAATCTATAGTTTATTCTTCTCCACACAATTGAAATTAGAGAGAATTATTCAGTTAACTTTGAAAGACAATAGGATGTCAAATATTAATGCTATCTGTCACAGTTCGAGCAGGTACAATTTAATGTTATAATGTAATCTGACACGTGTTGAGACTCTTATTACATCCAATTTTGACATTAGCCTACAACTTTTTCATGCAGCCTTTTCTAATTTATTAATTTTTGTATGAATTTCAAGTTGAATTTGCATTCTGTGGAATAAATACGTTCTGATCACATATTAGCTTATGAGATGCAAAATAAGTTGTTTTGTTTAAAACTATGGACCAAATTGAATTAACCATCCTAAGCGTTGAAAGCCTTTTAAGTTAGAAGAGAGTACCAAGCTTCAGAAGTTGGCCTGACAATGAGATCAAAACCAGATGTTATTGTAAATTTCAAAAATTCTGAAGGTATTTATTCCAAAAAATAATTACTGTATTGCTTTCTTTTTCATGCTAAAATTTATTTGTTGTGGTTTTGCACTAGTTGTATATCTGTTAGTTGGACTTAATTATTCAATGCACAAGGAGCATTTAATGGTTAACACAGCCTTTATATTGTATTGTTTGAACAAGACTTACGAGCATGAATTCCTTCTGTGATATCAACCAGTAAAAGTAATGGGAAGAGAAAAGAACATAACTTGCTTTTTGTTCCCTATATATGTTTCTGTCATTCATATGGTTTCATTGAAATTGTATCATTGATTATGATTATATGCCATCAAGGCAATGTCTGACCAGCTGCACAAATATATTTTCTTAAGGACATTCGCTCAGCCTGATCCTTTAGGAACATTATATGCTTTTACGGTGGAATTTGAAAAGCTCACTATTGTCTATTTTGTGTTATTGTTGACATGTGTTCTTGAAAATAAAAATGGGCTGGAAAAATATTGTGATTGAAAAATGAAGTCTTTCTGGTGCTGGAAAAAGTAATTTCAGAAAAAAACACCATTGTATCGGCAGAAACTATAATCATTCTCTTCCTTCATTTCTGTTTCTTAGACCGTACATTCCAACTTTGTTTTCCTACTTAACATTTTCAACTGTGGCAGTCTCCAAGCACAAGTAGCAAATCAACATTTGGTGTTGATTTTAGATTGAATTGGACTAGTTCAACCCGGACCATCGTCAACCTCCTCCTTTTCTCTATTAATGCTTGGAGGATAAACTTAGATAATCATGATATTAAAAGGTTGACTCTGAAGTCTGATATTATTGTCACTGATTGCATTGTATTGAAGTACTATCCTTGCTTTATCCATTCTGACTATGGAAACAATATAGTAGCTTCCTTCTTTTTCATGTCCTGAGTAGTAATCACTCTGTTCTTCCAACCAAAAATATTCAAGACCAGTTCAGTCCGTTTAAGGTGCAGTTGATGTTTATCTTTTCTTGTCTTGAGTTTTCCCCTATTCATGCTTTTTTACATTCCATGTCCTCACTGTAAATCTGCAGCTTTGTATTTTAGACATCTGGAAGGTTTTAATTTAACCAGTGCTAAACACCAATAATGCTTTGAAACATCCTCAACTCTTCCTCAACTCCATTTTGAATGGCATCCTAACTGAGTGTCATCAGGCACTATATTGTCATGTATTTTATATTGTCTATCCTTGTAGGTTCCATGGTAAAATACAGGAGTGGTTTATTACTGCTTTCTCCTCAGTATGAAATCATGCCTTTGCTGTTGTCTCTAAAGTGATCATTTGCCTCCAGCATCTTTCTGAATCACTGCTGCTGAATATCATGCCTTTTTGCTTTAACCAGGTTGACCTTCATTGGCACTGGGTGGGATTATACAATGTATATTCAATATAATATACAGATCATGTACTCTCAGGTTCCTTTATTCGTCCCACCCAGGAAGACCCCAATCAGTGGCAATCCTAGAGAAAATTGAAACTGTATACATTATTCCATATGGTGGGTGTGTCGCAAATAATTTTGTCATGCGTTTACATTGTCATTGGACAATGACAGCCATGGTGTGGTTAGTATGCAGTATTGCAGGCTAACTCTGCCGATTGCCAGCAATTCAATCCTGACTGGCTAAAGGTGGATTCAGTTTTCTATCCTTCCGAGGATGGAAAGGAGGACCCAGTTTTTGGGGGGCAATATGTTGACTTTGTAAACAGCTTAGAGAGGGTTGTAAAGACCTATGAAGCGGTATATAAGTGTAAGATCTGTTGCTAAGTGCTAGTGCTACATCCAGTTTGTTTTAAGTGCAAATCTGTGTAGACTTTTACATTTTTTTACACCATGTACACTTACACCTACTTTATCAGATAGATCTCTCATGA
This sequence comes from Pseudonaja textilis, assembly GCF_049901715.1. Taxonomy (NCBI): domain Eukaryota; kingdom Metazoa; phylum Chordata; class Lepidosauria; order Squamata; family Elapidae; genus Pseudonaja; species Pseudonaja textilis. Next base: position 199,584,902 of record NC_141990.1, on the reverse strand, counting down.
TGGCAGTTGATACCGTGGATGTACTTTTTTATCTACAACATACCATCTGTAATGCAACTGGCAAATGTGCCATTTGGCATTAGCATTAGAAAATTGTTCTGGTATCTCCAGCATATAAACAGAGTCAATTAGCATAATATTATGTACATTTTTTAAATTTTTCATGAAATAAAACCTCTAGGTGTTCTTAAAGATGAGTTCTGAAGTTTTAACACATTTCTGTATTTTATGAGGACAGGGGTTAGTTAGAATGCTAAGTTCTTGTAAACCTTGTTTGTTTGCTGGGTGCGTTCAGTGCCATGCAAAATGGCCTAAAGGTATTAAAATGTATTTAAATGCTCAGTTATCCTGATACTCAGCCTAAGGTACTGGACCCATCACTATGCTAGTAAGCTTCCTGAAGGCTCACCGGGAATATATTTAACAACCAGCAAACAAAATATTTGTTTTGGCTAGCTGCTGAAAGGAAACGAGGAGAAAAATGATTACCAAGGCCCTGAAAAGCTCCATAGATGAGGAACGTGGAGCAAACTAAATTAACGTGCAAAACATTTTGTTCCATTCTTACCTGCCCTCTGTTTTTTCAGCTATGGCAGGCTATAGAATTATTTGATTATTACCGATCAAAACCCAAATAATGTAGCTTTTTAATTAATTGGATAAGAATGTTAGTTCCTTCTTAGCCCAAATAGGCCTTCTAAGGTTACATACAGATTAAAATACCTTGAAGAATCTTGCCTCAAATAACATGCTAAAAATGTAGTAAAAATGGTATTCAAGTATGAAACAGAATATTAATGGCTTGCCTCAAGCTAAACAAGGAAGGACCAATATAATTTCTCCAGGGAAAAAGTCCAGTGATGAGGGTTTGGCCACAGTAGAGACCTTGCCCTATGTTCCAATCAACCTATCCTTCTCTGGTAGTAAGATAGAGCCATTAAAAGAAGTTTTGAATTAGAGGCAGTATTTTCTACACAGTTACTACTTGAAAGAAATATTCTGTAGCTGATTGGTGGCATGGAATTTTGACAGTATTAATGTTTTCTGTGAAAAGTTTGTGCATCTCTATTGTGCTGGTCTTTTCTCTGTCTGATTTCATACTTGAACAGTGCATAATTCATAAGGTTATGCACAATTGTAGATTATATAACAAACAAGGCACAAGTTACCAAAACACGCAAGCTTAAAAGAAATAGTCTCTTTGCAAGTACTTAATATCGGCCTACAGTGGCAAAATAGTTTTTTTAAAAAGATTCCTGAATCCGCCAAAATGAATTTTTTCCTACCGTGGTTAAAAGCTTGACATCTTTACAATTAGTCCTTGACTTGTGACTGGTTACTTAGCAATTGTTCAAAGTTACAATGGTCTTCCCTAGGAGTGCTTGGTTCTGAAGTTCTGTTGGCTGCCTCCCCTCCTCGCAGTCATGTGACCTCATTTTGGACGCTTGGCAACTGGCCTGCATTTACGGCCATTTGCTGAATCCCACAGTCATGTGATCGTGTTTTATGATGTTGTGGCATTTACTTCCATTTGTTTTGGGCAAAATCAATCTCTTGCAAACAATTGTCTTCCTTAACCATTGTGGAGTTTGCTTAACAATTGCTGTAAAAAAAATGATAAAATCAAGTCAGTCATAAGGGTAACTCATTGTATGACTGTCACAATTTACAACCGTAATGGGCTGGTGCCATTAGGGTTGCAATTTGAGGACTATGTATAGTTAAAATCAATGAATTGTTTATAGTTTTATTGAACAATCTGTCTTTGCATAGTTGTCTACAATTATTTTGTTACATGACCACAAAAAGTGTCAAAATTTGTGAGTCCTTGATTAAAAACAATGCTGAATAAAATCCCAATCTTTCTGCAGTAGTATTCAGATTCCTTAACCTTTCTGTAGTTTCAAGTTTTCCCTGGATTTTCCTTTTTTCTGGCAGTTCTAGATTGTATGGTGACTATTTCATAATGACCCGAAGACCATTTGTTTTAACATTTCTGTATTTATGTTTTGCTGCTTCTGAAACTTTTAAATTTATGTTTAATAATTCTACTTCATAGCTGCCCATACCATCATCAAATTTTCTTCAACAAGTGGAAATTAATCAGCTATGGATGAGTTTGCAGTCCAGTAGCACCATGCATGCAGATGTGAAAAAAAAAATTGTTTCAGCTAAAGGCTCCTTACCTTTGTACAAAAATAATTCCCTTTTTTCATTTACCTGTTGCCTCTCCAAAATCTAGTGCAAAATGAATGTTGTGCAAACAAGGTGCAAGTGTGGGCATAGTTGGATTTTTAAAAAGTGATTTTAATCCCTCCTTTATTAGTTCTGTAAATAGCTCAAGGTAGCAAACATACCTAATACTCTTTCCTCCTCCTACGTTTTTTAGTTGTCATACATATTCTCTTATTACATCAACAGTGTTGGCAGAAACCAGAAATATATGGCTGGTTTTCTTCTATAGTGCCATTTTGATGCTACTCATATTGAACTCTTATTTCCAATATAGCATTTGGGAAACAGAGTGGGAGGAATTTTGTTTTTAGAACTGCATTGTTAATAGCAATAGTCACATAGACAGACATGTGGCTGCCAAATTAAAAAACAACAGATGTGTATCAAATAATAGACCAATTTTCTATAGTTGGCTAATTTAAAAAAATATTGTGTCATAATGGATTGTTAAATTTCATATTCAACATTGATCTATAATTGTGATGCAAGATATCTGCTGGCGTACTTTCACCTAAGATTTCCTGATCGGTCTATAGCTTGGCACCATATTAGCTGCTTCTTTAGATATCTGAGATGCACAGAGATATCCACATGGATCATAACATTTCTAAAGGATCCTCAAACAAGGTAACAATCCTTTTTTTGTTTTTGGATTTATCTAATCTGGTGAACATTTATCTGCAACTTATTTTTCTTTATTATTAACTTTTTAATAAATGGGAATTCAAGTAAGACAGAGACTGCAAAGTAAAACTCTTAACAGTAAGGGTTCAAGATAACTCTTGATTATTCAGACACAATGCCCATAAAGATACTGGTATTTTCTGGACAAACAGAAAACTATACTTAATAATAAGCACACAGTAACAGAAGAGAATCTGTGTAGCCAAGGGTTGAACTGTGGAGTCCTTGGTACTCTCGTGAGTTTGGTTGTTTGCTGCAGACATTTCATTACTTGTCTAGATAACATCATCAGTGCTAGTAAGTGTGATGGAAAGAAACTTAGGAAGAACCCATTCTAATTTGATTGCGAGGTTAAAAGTGGCAGCAGAAAATTTGCACCTTTAGACATACAAGATTCTGTTCATGTGATCTTAAAATAAAATAGAATTAGCTCATCTGGTTGTGTTTCCTATCTGGTTTGCCTGAGAGGGCTGACACTGACAGGGCAACCTACTACATATAAACAGGGAGCAAACCACACATTCATTAGTTGATGTTACCTGGTTGGGTAATGAGATGTCTGCAAGCAAACTCCCAAGCTCAGAGAGCTCCAAGGACTCCACAATAAATGTACATTGATATTGTACATTGATCAAAGTCCAATTTAGTTAGAAATACAAATTAATTCCCTATAGGCTCATTGATTGTACTTCAGATCTTAGTGAAACTAGAGTGTGCCAAGAATGCTGATTGGCAACTATTCAGTGATTTAAGAGACTTGTGGTTGGCTGCCATGGATACATCATGTAATTTTTATTAATTACATATTAGTTATGTGCAATGACGGAGAGTTACTCACTCTTCCCCAGTGTATAAAAATGGCTAAAAGCTTTATGATGTAATCAGCCCAAACCAATTAGCATAACTTTGGAGTGTATTTCTGCAGCCCTCCCACATTCCAGGGGAATATATGATAGACACGCGTGCTTATGTGTGCGCACACACACAAATACTCATGTCTCGTCAAGTTTTAGAAGAGCTTTTATCAAAATATACAGAATTATATAAAAATATAAAATATTCTTTTGTACGCTTATACTTTTATAAGATGCCAAGAACAATTTGGATTAAGTGCACATAAAATCCACAAAATGAAAATTGTTTTGACTTCAACTATGAATAAATAATCTTAAAAGACTAAAATATGTACATTTACTGCTGTTGACTTAGTTCAATGGGGAGGTTTTAATAGAGCTAATACAAGTGTACTCTAATTGTTCTGTTCTGTTCAGAATATACATCTGTGTATATTCTTGTCAAAATCCATGGCATGGGTAAAGATTAAAGTAGTGGATGTACAGTACTTAAGAAGTTGACCTACACTAGTTCTTTTCATGTGGCAAACATTTAATGAGTACACACTGCAAACACTTTGAAACAAATGCTGTTTTAGAGCTCCTGAAACAATGGCTATCACTGATAATGCATTGCATCCTGCTGGAAAAAAAAAAAGGACATGTATAATGGTTGCACAAATATTCTATATTTTTGCTTGAACACCTTGTTCACATAAAGGTGTTCTGAAGCTTTAAAGTGCAATTGTATACACACCAGTGTTGAAGTCAGGCTGAACTCTCTTAGCAAACATGTACACAATTCCTCAGCTTTGGAGACTGCTAAAGGTTGGCCTAGAAGCAAACTTGCCATTTGAGACTATTTAAAAAGATATTGAGTGTGCTTGGTGAAAAAAGTAAGGAAGAATTTGTACTGGCAACTAATAATGCAGTTTGCCTCCCTTCCATCCTTAAGCTATTGACAGAAAGAGTAACTTACCTAAAAGCGCCTTTATATGAGACCTGGACTAAAACCTAAGATACGGAGATGAAAGTTCTGCATATTTCTTAATTCCAGAGTTGCCAGCAAAATGAACAAAGAGGCTTGTTTATGAGAAGTGTATATAAGATGCTGTATCAGTGTACAAAAACGCTAGTTTTCTCACATTTCAGGAAAAGGATTGTTTTATTAATTTGGATTTCTTATGAACTCCATTGAAAAATACAGGGTTAGGTTGGGCCAATTTCTTTTTCTACTTTTCCTTTTTTTCATCATCTTTTTCTGTCATCAGCTGTAAAGAACATTTATTTTGATAAACATTAAAAAAAAGAAAGATTTTAGTTTGCACTTGATTAGCTTTCCAAAGCATCCAATTACTTAACAAGCATTGTTAAGGCCTCTTTATTTCGCTTAGTTAATTGTGTTGCTTAATATGTTTATGTTAAATGGCGCCACTTTTGTCTAGCTGAAAAACTGTTCAATAAAGAATAGACTTCCTTGCTAAATTCCGAGGTTCCCTGGCTAGGAAACATGACTCTTTCATCACTGAAGTAATGCTTGATGGGTAAAAATTACCTTTGTGCCAGAGGCTCCAATTACAGTTCTAAAGATGGTCCTGGGTACAAATCTATTGATAGTATTCTGTGGGCTGTATAGCTTGAATAGGAAATGACTTTGGTGGACCTGGAACTTTTGATCTAAAAATCATTCTATCTTTATGTGGTGAAGCTCTAGAACGGGGGTCCCAACCCATGTTCCGTGTCAGCAACTAGGCCGCGCAAATAAGTGAGGCCTCATCCGCGGGATGCAGGCAGCATACAAAATCACATCCGCTCTGGTCCGTGGAAAAACCTTTTTCCAAGGAACCAGCCCCTGGTTCCCAAAAGGTTGGAGGCCCCTGCTCTAGAACCAAGCTGTTATTGGCATCTACACATTGGCTGAGGCGTGGTTTGTTTTAACCAGTGACTTAATTAGATCAGTATATGGATCACACAGGGGCATAGCAGTGACTGTGAAAGTTGCCTCTATAGGTAGTCCTTTACTTACGATCAAATTAGAGCCTAAAATTTCTTTCCCTTCTCTGTACAATATACGGTAGGTAGTCCTAGGCTTACAACTATGTAGTGATTATTCAGCGTTACAACGGTACTGAAAAAGGTGACTTATGACCAAGGTGGGATTCAAATTTCTTAACAACCAGTTCTGTGGGTGTGGCCAAATCGTGGGTGTGGCTTGGTCATGTGACTGGGCGTGGCTTGCTAGCTAGGTGTGGCTTGGCGGTCACATGACTGGCTGGGCATGGCTTGTATGTAAATATTGTAAATATTTATGTAAATATTGAAATCTTTTATTAAAAAAGAGCAACTTTTATCCAAAATCAGGCAAAGCAGGCAGGCAAATTAAGTTGCTCACAGAATCACAGATTCACTCAGAGATCTACCTTTGTGCAATCTGCTACCTGGGTCTGCACTGAAAAATAGAAGCTTCAGTCCTAAGGAAGGTTCAGGTCTGTTTTTAGATTAGCTAGAAAGCAAGACATCCAACAATTTCCTGTTTGGTAGCTAATCTAAATCTCCTGGCACAGCTGATAGTTGGAACAGCTGATGGTCAGGGGAAAAAAAAGAAAAGAAAAATAACAACTTAACAAAAATTAGGCGAAGGCACAATGCAGGCAAGTTGGATGGAGTGCATATCAGGTAAGAAGTGAGGGGGCGGGGCCAGCCAGTGGCTCAATTTACCGGTTCGCCAAACTGTGCAGAATTGTAACAACCGGTTCTATAGAACCGTTTCGACCGGGTAGAATCCCACCCCTGCTTATGACCAGTTTTCACCCTCAGGGCCATTATAGCATCATAAGATGAAAATTCAGACTCTTGGCAGCTGACTCATATTTATGACGGTTGCCGTGTCCTGGGGTCACGTGATTCCCTTTTGTGACTTTCTAACAAGTCAATGAGGAAGCCAGATTCACTTAACAACAGTTTGTCTAATTTTAACAACTGCAGTGATTCACTTCACAACGCTGGCAAGAAAGGTCATAAAATGGGGCAAACTCACTTAACAAATGTTTTACTTAGCGACAAGAGGTTTTGGGCTTGGTTGTGACTGTAAGTCGAGGACTACCTCTAGTGCAGTTTCAGAGCAATTTCAGATCAGTTCATTAGTTAACCATCCTTTTATTTTACTGTTCCCATGAAAAATAGTACCTGAAAAAAACATTGGGAATTATACTTCAAGAGATGTGGAGGGCACCAGATCTACTTTAGTATGAAACTGGCAATCCTTCTGGGTTAGATTATATAACTTATGTGTGTCTGATGCCTGTTCTTAGATTTTTGCTTTTATTTTAATTTTCCCTAGCAATATCCTGTTGGACATTGTTTGTTTAAGGGAGTTCACTGGAAGATTAGTTTTGAGAGGTTTGAGGTGTTTCTCCCATGAGCTGTTCAGAGCATCCAGAAGTGGGAGGTGCTTCAGTCTCTTCTGGAAAGGCTGGGCTTAAAACTCCGGGATGCTCCTCCTCCTCCACGGAACACCACCTCAGCGTCCCCCAGTTTTAGCTTAGCCTTCGTGGTAAGAGGTTGTGCACTCCCCGACTGGCCTTTAAGAACCACTAGTCTTAAATTCCTGACATATAAGGTGGCCTTCCTAATTGCAATCACATCAGCTAGAAGAATTTCTGAATTGGCTGCATTGTCAATGCGAAAGGACCTGTGCGTGTTTCATGCAGACAGAGTGATTCTCCGTTTGGATCCATCGTTCACTCCTAAAGTAAATTCAACCTTCCACAGAGCACAGGAGTTGGTCCTTCCAAATTTTTGTCCGAAACCATCTCATAGACTAGAGCATCAATGGCATCGACTTGACATTCGAAGGGCCTTAAGCATCTATCTAGACCATACGGCGGCATTTCGAAAATCTGAGGCTCTATTCCTATCCTTCAATCCATCCACTTTAGGACAAAAGGTGTCGTCCACGACCATCGGTAGATGGTTGAGAGCCACCACAGCCAAAAGTTACGAATGCCAGTCCATCTCAGTCCCTAAGGGCATTACGGCCCACTCAACAAGGAGTGTGGCAACATCAGCAGCATGGGCCACACAGGCTTCCATAGATGAAATTTGCAGAGCGGTAGCTTGGGCTTCACCATCTCCCTTTGTCAAAAATTATAAAATTGATGTCTATGCCTCAGCAGACGCTTCATTTGGCAGAAGAGTCCTGCAGAGGGTCCACAGAGTTTAGGAGTGGATTTCGATCCAGACGGAGTCCCTCCCTAAGGACAGGCCAAGCTTTGGTATGTCCCACTTCTGGATGCTCTGAACAGCTCATGGGAGAGAGGGCGTTGGTACTTGCCTTACACACCTGTTCTCTTTGAGCTGTGAAGAGCATCCAGTCCCACCCATTTCTTTCCATCTGGTGTGGTTCCGTTCCAGTCAGGGATCTAGATTAGGTGATGAGTCCTGGACTTTGGCACTCAGTCTTCGCAAAACTGGGGGACGCTGAGGAGGTGTCCTGTGGAGGAGGAGGAGTGTCCCGGAGTTTTAAAACCAGCCTTTCTAGAAGAGACTGAAGCACCTCCCACTTCTGGATGCTCTTCACAGCTCACAGAGAACAGGCGTATCAGGTAAGTACCAACGCCCTTTCTCTTCCCCATTCCCTCACTCTCTCATCATCCTTTTGAAGAACAAAGATGATTCTGTAGCAGCAAGACAATTATCACTCAAAGGCGTAGAGTGTTATTTCTATTATGCTTCATAGCTTCTTCTGCACATTTGATACCAGTTTTGTTCTTATACTGACTTCAAAGGTAGGGTCCTTTAACTGGGGAATAGGAAGCACTGTATAACATGGGTTTACATGGTTGAAACTGGCACAAAATTTGTATGATCTCATATAATTGGGAAGATTGCTCTCCGCTCCAGGCTTTATGGAAACCAAAACTAAGGAGGAATCTAAATTAGTCTGGTTTGAGCGGAAGAAGAGAGAATATTTATTGTTATTAATGAACTTTAGGTAGATTTTTTTAAATGAAGTGGTTATCATGATGCATTTTCCTGTACTGTTTTTTTCTCTTTTTTTTTTTTTGAAGCAAAATCTTTTCCTTGAAAACAGATGATAAGATTTCCAGATATTTTGAAGCCATTTTATTCTAACTGGGGTTGGGGATGAAGGGGAAGATAGACTGAGCAAAAACGATGACATTTGAAATTTCCTTATGAAATTTTACTAATGTCTAACCCTAATGTAAAACGTGTCATATATGAAAGCATTAAAATATGCTGTTTGGAATAATTTGCAATATTCAGAGAACAAATCGTTTAAACATTTTAGAACCACTAGAACAGAACAATTTAGGACCACTCCTCTTTTGTTTAAAAACATTGTGCATGTTTCCTCAGAAATATAATGAGAGATTATATCAGAGATTATTCCAGCCAATCATGCTTGATCAGTGATCTCCAAGCTTGACAACTTTAAGATGTGTGGCTTCAACTCCCAAAATAGCCAGGCATAGGGAATTCTGAAGTCTTGAAGTCTACCCATTTTAAAGTTGACAAGCTATTTCAGAACGAACCCTTACAATTATGTGCAAATTAAGCTGAAAGCAGGAATAGATTTTAACACCACTGCTTTGTACTACTGAGACACATGAACCTTCATTTTTGCCATCTGGAAAGAAAAAACAAAAACAACCCTAAAATTGACGTTACAACATTTTTTAATCTGTGAAAGTCAGCTGATTTGAGAAGTAGTTTTGTACAGACTCAGTATACAAGTATATAAGCGTATTCATGTATTTTAATTACAACTTTGGTTACGATTGTTCTGCTGTAGGTTTCTTTCTCCACCTCCCCAAATCATAATATGTATGCTGAGTGACTAAACACTTGACTTTAAAAACATCTTCCTCATTCTAAAATAAACTGTTTTCCGTGGATGAAATTAATGTTAACATTCTGTGTGTTCTCCCAATTTCTCCTGAAAAAAATTAAATGAAATCTGAAATCCTCCCCACCCCCCTTTTCCCCCTTAACAATTTTTTTTTCCTGGAGTACAATGAGAATGGGTTTTGAGAACCATTGCAACCTGTAACCCTTTCAGATAATAAAACATGATTAGAATAAGCCCAAGTAAGTAAGGAGGAAATTGTAGCATTATCTGCAATTAACATTTGTGTATTAACATTTATGTATTTCAGGATTTGAAATGTGTCTTCAGCAGACCAACAGACAGATTCTAATGATCACAACCTGTGAAGAACCGTAAATTGGACAACAAGGGATAGGAAGCGGGTGAGACCCTGGTCTTCAGTGATAGCGCTAAGGGGCACGGGTGGGTTGCTGGGGGCTCGCAGGGGTTTGGGAGAGCCTCTAGCTAAGATTTTGTGCAGTTCAGAGTACCCCCAAATTCCACTCCTGGCTGCCCCCGCCCACTCCACCCCTCCCAGGAGCCCCAAGTGACCCATTTTGGATGCAGGTAAAGGAAGGGTGTGCACAGAGGCTCAGGTAGGGCTAAAAATAGGCCTCCCGGAAGTTCGGGAAGGCCGGAAGTGGGCCTGTTTCAGGCTTTCAGAGAGCCTCCAGAGCCCAGGGAGGCTGTTTTTGCCCTCCCGGAGGCTCGAGGAAAGCCTCCGGAGCCCAGTTTGGCCCTCCCCTGCCATGGTGCAGGAGGCCGACTAGACCATGCCCACCATGGCCACGCCCATCCAGCAACCAGGCAGAGAACCTTTGCTAAAATTTTTGAAGCCCACCCCTGCTAAGGGGCCAGTGTTAGTGCCTGGCTTTGGCCTTCAGTTTCTTGTGTTAAACCTCAAGGTCGCTTTGTGTTGTTGTCTTGCACTGTATTGTTAACTCCTACGGCAATGTAGTCTTACTGATATCTTTCTGCAAATGATATCTCAGTCAGGAAATCTGGCTCCATATACAGGTCGTCCTCAATTTACAACAGTTCGTTTAGTGATAGTTTACAGTTACAATGGCACTAAAAAAAGTGCTGTTATAATAATTATATATATAATAATTTTTCACAGTTATGACTGTTGCAGACTCCCCATGATCAAAATTCAGAAGCTTGACAACTGGTTCATATTTATGACCGTTGCTTGTTCCAAGGCCATGTCAACCTTTTACGACCTGCTGACAAGAAGTCAATGGGGAAGCCAGATTCATTTAACAACTGGGTTATTAAGTTGTCAACTGCAATGATTCACTCAACAACTGTGGCAAACAAGGTCGTAAAATGGGACAAACTCACTTAACAAATGTCTCAACAACAGAAATGTTGGGCTCAATTGTGATTGTAAGTTGAAGACTTCCTGTATATATAATACATTAGTATTCATTAGTATTCATTGACTGAACTTGGGCCAGTCAATAATGGATGCATAAGTAAGGCTTGAGGTCATGGATCCAGGCTTTCTTTTCTTACCAGTGAATGAGGCATCAAATATATCACAATCTGAAGTGAGTGACATAATAAATCATCCTGAAAAGGAAGACCCCTGCAGAGCCAAAGTCAAAAATTACAAAGTTCTTCATCACAGTTTAGCTGTTCTCTCTATTTCACAGACTGTTGAGTTTGAGGTAACATGTATCCCAGCCAAATGCATTTTCCACCTATGATTTCCAATTTACATCATTCCAAGGAATTCCAATTGGAAATTGTGTTAACGCACTGCATTGTTTCTTTTTTTTTTTAAAGCATGATTTGTGTTATTCTCCATTTGTGACATTCTTCTTGCTTACTGAAAGAATGGTTGTCATTATCCTTTGAACAATAGTGCTGAAACCTATCCTCTAATTAAACCCAGGGATTAACTTTGTGTCCCAGTTTGGAAATGAATTTAAAAGTTTTCCCATAGGCTTGTGGGCAGTAAATGCATCCCTAAAATCTCCAGTGAAGACTTGACTTTATACCAACAAATTCTAGAAGCCCATTTTATATCATTTATTTAAAGATCACGTGACAGCAATCTTCATAAAGTTGTCCGTATAAATAGCTGGCTCTCGTTCTTTAAATAAATGATATAAAATGGGCTTCTAGAACTTGCTGGCATATAAAAGAGAGTCTGAATTATAGAAAAGGTGTGCAGATACTTTAAGGCATTGCAGACAAGTGCTAAATTTGCATGTCTATGCCCTGCAAAGTATCTTTTGCCTTTGAATCCCAGATGCTACATAGCCGTGTTATTACCACGTAAAGCACATTTCAGTCTTCCTTTGGGCTACTAGTATTGCTTTAGCAAGAACCAGCATGGTGCTTAGATGGTTGGCTTATGATTTGGAAGGGTTCCAGATAAAAAGATCTTCTCAGCTACAAAGGTTAGAAGTGCTCAGACTGGGAGCTTCAGCTTTCTGGGAGCCCATTTAAAAGTGAACAGAAATTTAGGGGAACTTGGGGTGTTGTTGTTGCCAGAATTTGTTTTTACTTTGTCTAGACGGGAGCCTGGGCAGAATGAATGTCCACAGAGCATGTGCTCAATCAGGGTAGCAGAGGGAAGTAATGTCTTTGTTTTAGTTTCGTCTATCAGAAGGGTGTCAAATTCAAGGCCCAGAAGCCAGATGCAGCCCGCGAGGTGCTTTGATCTGGCCTGCAGGACTACCCTGGAAACAATAAAGGACTGGCCCGCGGTGCAGTGGTGGGATTCAAAAATTTTTACTACCGGTTCTGTGGATGTGGCAGGGGAAGGATACTGTAACATCTCCAGTCAGAGGTGGTATTTGCCAGTTCTTTGAACTACTCAAAATTTCCATTACCAGTTCTCTAGAACTGATCAGAACCTGCTGAATACCACCTCTGCTGCGATGCCTCTACAGCGAAAGTGTAGCTTGGGTGGCTGCGATGGCCTCTTGCAACCCTCTGCCAGGGAAAATGGACCTCGGGAGGGCGAGCTCAGTTTTCGCTGGCAGAGGGTTTCAGGAGGTCGTCGTAGCCACCCAAGCTACGTTTTCACTGGCAGAGGACTTGGGCCACCACAGGCGCTCCTGACATGAGTGAAGTCAAGCCGACCCAGCTCATCCTGGCCACACCCACCCGTCCCCCAAGGTTAAACACAGCCCTGATGAGGCCCTCAATGAAATCTTGTTTGACACCCTTGATCCACCGCATTGGGTTGCTGAATGGACAAAACTTTTGTGTGAGATAGGTGAGGTAATGCAACAAATAAATAATAATCATAGGCTTCATTGTAGAGACACTTTCAAAAGAAGAAACATTACATTGAGATTCTTTTGTGATATTATGATACCCTATTTCAGGGGTGGGATTCTACCAGTTCGAACCTATTCGGTAGAACCGATTGGTAACATTCTAAACAGTTCGGAGAACTGGTTGTTAGAAGAAATTACTAACCTAATCCTGTAAGGAAGGCAGGAAGGAAACATTCTGGTGTTGCTTACAGAAACTGCCTCTCTGTTAACCCTTGCTACGTTCTTGGCAGGACTAGACTTCCTGTCTCAGGAATATCTCTGGATTTTTCCCCCCTCCTTTGCTGGTACTTTGCTTGTGTGGAGTGACCCTTCAAAGTTACAATGGCACTGAAAAAAGTGACTTATGACCATTTTTCACACTTACGACTGTTGTAGCATCCCCACAGTCATGAGAGGCCAGGCGAGGAGATGCGTGGCTTGATGTGAGTGATATTGAGTTGGCCACACCCAGCCAATAACATGACCACCAAGCCACGTTCACCCAGTCATATGACCACCAAGCCACACTCACCAACTAAGCCACGCCCACAGAACCGGTTGTTAAAAAATTTGAATCCCATCCCTGCCCTATTTGATTCCAAGCTAAAACTCTTCTGTTCTGAGGGACTTTTTAAACTGATTTTAAGCTGATATAAATTTCAGTTGCAGACTATGCCTGTATTGTTATTGCTGTGTAATTGTTCTGGGTTTAGGTTCTTTCTGTGTTGTTGAGTGTTTATTATTTTTAGATGCTACCATTTTACTGCAGTTCATCTTTGTGTACTTGCAGATAGAAAAGTATAGTTGAGCTACCATAAATAAATTAGTAGTTCTTTTCTTCTCCAGCAGTAGTTTTACAAATGTGGGGAATCTGCATCTGCATCTGATGAAGTTAGAGCATTGCCGATTGATTTACAAGGAAGGAAAACTGGATCAACTGGCTCACAATTTTTTTCTTTTATTGGCTATTAGTTGGGCATTCTATTGAAGCATCAGCCTTTTGAGCCGGACCTGTTGAAACGCCCCAAGTATTCTGCTTGCTCCTCTTATTTTATAGGAAAAGAAATGTACAGTAGAAGTGGGATACTTCGGTCATTCTAGATTTTGTTGAATTTCAGCTTCCCACCAGCATTGCTACTTTTGAGAGATGCTTGAATTTCAACAACAGTTCCAATTTCTTATTACTGTTATAGGGATTATCCTATGCCTCTTTGAATGTTTGTGTGCATATGTGTGGGCTCATCAAGGGCTGTTCAATGGGTAGTTAGGAATGCAGAAAAATCAATTGCAACCAGCCTGCCTTCCACTGAGGACCACTACATTGCACAAACTAGAAAGAGGGTTGAGAAAATGTCTACAGGTCAGAGATGGTATTCAGCGGTTCTGACCAGTTCTGGAGAACCGCTAGTGGAAATTTTGAGTAGTTCTGAAAACCGGCAAGTACCACCTCTGTCTGGCCCTGCTCCCATCTATTCTCTGTCTCCTGATTCCCAGCTAATTGGCTGGGTCTTTTTTTGTTGCTGTTGTGGTTCGCCAGCAGCAAGTGCGGACAGCTGAGGTCTCGGAGAACAAGGACTCAGATGAGGGGCCTGCGTGTGATGCAGGGATGGGGCCAGGACCATCAGGGAGTGGAGTGCTGCCTTTGGAGATTGTGGAGGCTGGCAGCAGTGATGAAGAGGTCCCTGAGGAGCCTGTGCCCAGTGCATGTGCGTGCAGGGCTGTTTATAGGAAAGAGCAGCTGCAGCAGCATGGGCGACTCAGGAGTAAGGCTAGAAGGTAATGGCCCCTCCCTTAAGAGTTAAAAGCCAGCTGAGAAACAGGAGTTCTTTGCAGGAAGCAAAGAAGTTTTTGTACTCAAGCCTTGTGGACGTTCGGAACATCTTGGTTGGTGTTTGGAGACTCTTTGTGTTTGAAATATTTCTTAGTAACTTTATCTAGTGTTCTTGGCAGCCTTGCACAATCTTGGCAAGGCTCGTTCTTATCAGAGACAATTAGTTTCCAACAGCCTTTTAACCACGAAGGAACGGAATTAGTAAAGAATCATTAAAAGGTTTTGCTGTTACCTCTGTTTCATGTTTGTTTCCTTGGATCAAGGTTTGGGTCAGAACAGTTGCCCTGCACAGGAGAACGGAGCTGGAAAGCAGCTTAGTGGGATGGGGAGGGAATGGGATCTTGCGGTAACCTTCCTCAGTAGTGGGGTGGGAATGGTGATTTTACAATATCCTTCCCCTAGAATGGGATGGGAATGGAGATTTTGCGGTATCCTTCTTCTGCCATGCCCACCATGCCATGCCAAAGAACTGGTAGTAAAAAATTTTTTGAATCCTCTGCTATAGACCTTTCACATCCTGGACATAAACTGTTTTAACTTCTCTCCTCAGGATGCTTCTATAGGGCACTGCATGCCCAAACAACTAGACACAAATATAGTTTTTTCCCCCCATGGCATCACCCTGGTAAACACCTACCACCCACAGCATTGTCTTCTGCCTAAAGATATTTACCCAGGCAGTAGGCTGTACTGCTATTATCCTTCTCATCTTTCTCATCTTATCTTCTCATCTTTCTCACCTTCTCATCTTTCCTACTACCTTCCCCTATTGGTATCTTATGATTTATTACTTGTTTGTATCTTATGATTATGATTGTATCTTATGATTCATGATCTATGACTTACCCCTTTGTTTTTTGTATACGCACTGAGGGCTTATGCACCGGAGACAAATTCCCAGTGTGTCCAATCACACTTGGCCAATAAAGAATTCTACTAACATGTGTTTTATAAATTAGAACTGGAAATTATTCTGGCTACCTATGGTGCTACCTGTGAATTAGGTTCATTTTCCCTAAAAATAAAAACTTCATAGGATTTCTTTCAGTCTATAAATTTTTCAATCCTAGGGCTCTTTGGATGAGCATGGATGAGGAGGAGAACATTCATTTCTAAACAGATGTTCTTGGTGTTTCACTTTCCATGAAACTACCCAGCGGATAATGTTGCTCTCCTTAACCTAGGGAGTGTAGTTGTCTCCAGGGGATAATTTACCATATATTTGCTGAGATCTTAGGATTTGAGCCAAAAAAATGCACATGCTTAATTACGATACTACTTGGCACTGTTTGTCTTCAAACAGCCTATATGAATGTTAATTAATAATCAAAAAATCCCTGAGGAGCAAGTGAATATTTATTATTGCCACATAACAGGGATTAGGAGGAAGAGATGGGAGAAGAAACTAGATTGTTAACGATAATCAAAATTAGTTTCGAGACAAAAATGTCTCTCAGATCCTTTGCCTTCCTCCTCCTCCTCTCTTTCTCCTCTTAGTTAAAGACTTGGCTGCATTGCCTTGCTTTGCACTTGGCTCTTCTTGGCTCCTTGTCTCATTGAAGATTTACTCTTGTGAAGGATGGAACTGTAAATTATTCCTTGGCTTGAATTTATGGATTAATGACTTGAGTTGGAAAAGAATAAAGTCCAATTAAGTGTAGTCATTCACAGTGGTTGAGGCTGGTTGAATGTCTTTTCTCTTGCCTGTAAGAAAAGCAACTAGAAAAAAGCAGGTCCAAAGGAAATGAGGGTAGAAGTCCTTTCATTTGTATGGTGGCTTTAATGAATACTTGGTCTTCTGAATAGTGGAGAATCATCTCAGGTTTTTGGATTGTTTTCATTTGATTTGATTACAAAATAATTGGCTTGAATCTGAAGATAAATTAATTTAAAGGAAGTTCATAATTTCCTCATTCCCTTCCAAGATGCACCTCCTTACCAAATAAGGACCCTTCTCAATGAAGTAGGATGGAGAAGAAAAACATCAATAAATAAGGATGTTTTCTTCCTTTAATTTTATAGAGCATAACTCTGCACATTCTGCAATTTTATCCTGGCATTTAAATAGAAGTGTGAGGAGTCTTCTGACTTAGCTCTGCTCCATCATGCCTCATGATAGGATTAGAATTGTTTAGCCTGGAGAAAGTTCTTGCTGTTAAATGGTTTGAAACACAATCTTCCTTTTGCTGAATTCAGGCATATTTCTGCCATCAACTGTGCTCTGGCTTGATATATTGCCTTGTGCAACAGGTATCAGGTCATGCTGCATTTCTGAATAGTAAAAATTGAATTTGTGAATTTGAAGAGTGGTAGAGAAGAGGTGCACTATTCCTTTCACTGTGAAGTCTTCCTTCCTTCCTTCCTTCCTTCCTTCCTTCCTTCCTTCCTTCCTTCCTTCCTTCCTTCCTTCCTTCCTTCCTTCCTCCCTTCCTCCCTCCCTCCTTTCCTTTCAGTGTGAAGCTGGATTTCTTCAGTTTCTTCCTTCAGCAGTCTGTTCAGATTACTAGGACTACGATAACAGTGTCATTGTTACACTTTAAACCAGAAGTGGGAAATCTATGACCCACCTGCAGCTTCTGAATAAGAATTGTGTGCATATTTGTGCAATAGCAAAAAAAATGTGTTATTTTTTTCATTCTGGCTAAGGCTGCTTGCAGTTCCACAAGAATCTTAGGTTCCCCTGCGTGCTATAAAATCTGAACATTAATACACAGGTCTCTATAAACACCATAACATTCGACTGCATTCTGTTTTAGCTGGCATAAACTGTCAATATTCTACTATAAACTCGAATGATTTTTGTAGTTGGAAGGCTGGTTATTTTAATGTTTGTGCTTAAATACTGTTCTTTGGGGTTTCTTTATCATGTAAATAGTATCCTGTAGTTGGCCTTCCCTTTGATCTAGTTCAGGCCACAATGATTTTTTTTTTTTGCCAGCCATTCAGATGTTTATAGAGTAGAAAGATGCTCAGCTGCAGCTCTGTTTATTGAGGCCTCTATGTTGAGTTCAGCCATTGTACTTTTGGAATATCATCAATTATATTTCAACTGGATTCATGTTGACCACAACAATACTCTACAAATACCTTTTCCTCACCTGAATGGTGCAAGCTAGATTTGTTGCACATGGGAATCGGATCATCTTGATTTTATTACTGGGTAATGAAAACAGGCTGTGCCTCTTTCAATAGAGGGAGGCAATGCATATCCTTTGGGGGAAAATACACTGCTCAAAAAAATAAAGGGAACACAAAAATAAGACATCCTAGATCTAAATGAATGAAATATTCTTATTAAATACTTTGTTCATTACATAGCTGAATGTGCTGACAACAAAATCACACAAAAATTATCAATGGAAATCAAATTTAGCAACCCATGGGGGTCTGGATTTGGAGTTACACTCAAAATTAAAGTGGAAAAAAACACTACAGGATGATCCAACTTTGATGTAATGTCCTTAAAACAAGTCAAAATGAGGCTCAGTAGTGTATGTGGCCTCCACATGCCTGTATAACTTCCCTACAACTCCTGGGCATGCTCCTGATGAGGTGGTGGATGGTCTTCTGAGGGATCTCCTCCCACACCTGGACTAAAGCATCCGCCAACTCCTGGACAATCTGGTGCAACGTAGCATTGGTGGATGGAGCGAGACATGTTGTCCCAGATGTGCTCAATTGGATTCAAGTCTGGGGAACGGGCGGGCCAGTCCATAGCATCAATGCCTTCATCTTGCAGGAACTGCTGACACACTCCAGCCACATGAATTCTAGCATTGTCTTGCATTAGGAGAAACCCAGGGCCAACCGCACCAGCATATGGTTTCACAAGGGGTCTGAGGATCTCATCTTGGTACCTAATGGCAGTCAGGCTACCACTGGCGAGCACATGGAGGTCTGTGCAGCGCCCTAAAGAAATGCCACCCCACACCATTACTGAACTACTGCCAAACCGGTCATGCTGGACGATGTTGCAGGCAGCAGAATGTTCTCCACAGCCTCTCCAGACCCTGTCACGTCTGTTACATGTGCTCAGTATGAATCTGCTTTAATCTGTGAAGAGCACAGGGCGCCAGTGGCGAATTTGCCAATCTTGGTGTTCTCTGACAAATGCCAAACATCTTGCACAGTGTTGGGCTGTAAGCACAACCTCCACCTGTGGATGTCAGGCCCTCATACCACCCTCATGGAGTCTGTTTCTGACTGTTTGAGCAGCCACATGCACATTTGTGGCCTGCTGGAGGTCATTTTGCAGGGCTCTGGCAGCGCTCCTCCTGTCCCTCCTTGCACAAAGGCAGAGGTAGCGGTCCTGATGCTGGGTTGTTGCCTTCCTACGCCTCCTCCACATCTCCTGATGTACTGGCCTGTCTCCTGATAGCGCCTCCATGCTGACAGACACAGCAAACCTTCTTGCCACAGCTTGCATTGATGTGCCATCCTGGATGAGCTGTACTACCTGAGCCACTTGTGTGGGTTATAGACTCCGTCTCATGCTACCACTAGGCTGAAAGCACCGCCAGCATTCAAAAGTGACCAAACCATCAGCCAGAAAGCATAGGAACTGAGAAATGGTCTGTGGTCGCCACCTGCAGAACCACTCCTTTATTGGGGATGTCTTGCTAACTGTCTATGCTTTCTACCTGTTGTCACAACAGCATGTGAAATTGTTAATCAGTGTTGCTACCTAAGTGGACAGTTGAATTGACTTGGAGTTACATTGTGTTGTTTAAGTGTTCCCTTTATTTTTTTTGAGCAGTATATATATGAAAAACCAGGAAAGGCAAAAATTAGGCTTTCATGCACCAGAGTACAGTTCATATAAGCTCAATTCCTCTGTTCCATCATTTGGTCATCCTTTTGATGTTGAAAGGATAATACGGCACAAGCCTTCATCTCAGAGAGAGATGACTGCCTACAACAGGTCTCCAAATGTGGCAACTTTAAGACTTGCAGACTTCAACTCCCAGAATTCTCCAGCCAGCTGACTGGAGAATTCTGGGAGTTGAAGTCCACAAGTCTTAAAGTTGCTATGTTTGGAGATGTTTGGCCTACAAGATCACATTATCTGGCCATACCTTGTTGGTTTATGGAGGCTGGACAGCCAGTTGATGGGGATACTTTTAATTTCATCTCCTGTATTGAATAAGGAATTTCTAGGTTTCTGTGGGGATGGGAGGAAAAAATGCTTTCCTTTTGACAATAAAATGCTATTTTACCCCAAATCTAGCTTTTGTCAGAAAGCGTTTTATATAAAGTAGATGAATTTCTTCAGAGATTAATAAAATGACACTCTTTTAAAAGAAGAAAATATATGAAAATTTTGGGGAGGGATGTCAAGGTATGACAAAGGGAATAGGAAAGTGTTAGTGAGAAGGGGAGACCCAGGGCTGATATTTCTCTACTTTTGTCAAGGTATGACAAAGGGAATAGGACAGTGAGTGAGAAGGGGAGACCCAGGGCTGATATTTCTCTACTTTTAGTAGAGAGAGCCTCACCTACTCAATATGATCAATTACTTCTAATTTTAATAAAGGAGAATATTTGTAGTCAGGGTGGACTCTGAGCTTGCTTGCAGATGTTTTTTCTGGGACATAATCCTAGATTATGATAAAGTTTGCTTTGTTTTATAATATAGTATATGATATTCTTTTCTTGGCTTTCTCAAAGATGAAAAACCTAATTATAATTGTTCTATATTTAAAAAGCAAGGTAATTGTTTAGAGAATATGAGATATTTTTTTAAAAAAGAATTTCTTTAGTGTTTTGCTAATAGCTAATTTTAAGACTTAAAAAGAAAAATATTGGTAAAATGATGTTTTCAATAGCAATGTCTCAAAGTCTTAAATTATTTTCTATGCATGTTGAATTTGTACTATATTAATATTTGTTTATGAGAAGGTCAAAATGCTCCGTTCTGATGGTTTCCAGGTTTTTATGTTGAAATATAATGTACACTTGGTTGAATTATTATTATTTTTCTGCTTGAAGTTTCAACCTGATCTGACTCTAATTCTTTTCAATTGGATCAACTTCAAGCATTCGTTCTGTGATGCTCAAAAGTTTTATTTCTTTCAGGGTACTTGTAAGCAATGTACCAAACAGCAGTAATGATAACCATGGAGGTTTCTTGGAAAAGCAGCTCATATTTATGTGGATTATGATGGCAGAGAGAACCCACCAGCATCTTTCTTATGTGTGACAATGAAGGGGATCATGGCTTATAATTAAAATTTCACCACTTTGCTTGGGATAATTGCATTGCTGGTTATTCTGGAAAAAGTCGAGCTGGAGACCATATTTTATGTTTTATATAAAGTACAGTATTAAAAATTATGCTGTGTAATTTATGACTAGCACTGATGGTGTTACTTAGTTTGGATAATGAAATGTCTGTAAAAGAGCAACCAAGCCCAGATAGATATAGGTAGGTAGGTTGGTAGATAGATAGATAGATAGATAGATAGATAGATAGATAGATAAATAGAAATAGAAATAGCACTTAGATTTATATACTGTTTCACAGTTCTTTACAGCCCACTCTAAGCAGTTTTACACAGTCAGCATATTGCCCCCAACAATTTGGGTTCTCATTTTACCCACCTCGGAAGGATGGAAGGCTGAGATAGATAGATAGATGGATGGATGGATGGATGGATGGATGGATGGATGGATAGATAGATAGATAGATAGATAGATAGATAGATAGATAGATAGATAGAATCACTTAGCCTTGCAAGACCAATTAAGTCCAGTATGGTTGCATCATCATCATTGTTACTGTTCAATGCACAGCCAGATGTTTTTACTGGATTTGGCATTTTTATCCAGCTGTTGAGTCCTTTCCAAAAACCTGGGATAGGCACCTGTTATTGTTTGATGGTGTGAAGAGATAGTGTCAAAAGGATGTTAGCTATTCCAAGTAAAGCTGCCTTTTATTGTTCTTTCCATCTTTTATATATTTTTGTTAACTGAAGGGGATGAACATGCTTAATACTCCTAATGTCAGCCTCAAGATCTCTTCGGGTACCCCAACTATTATCCTTTATTTCTCCCTTAGTATCTCTACTACTAGGCTTACTTCTTTCGGCTGTCATTAGCAACGGGGGGGGGTAATTGTGGGGGGGAAGAGAGCTGGAGGTGTTTTGCATTCTTTACTGTGGGCAGAAGAAGGGGATTTCTTCTTTCCAATTTTCCATTTCTTTCCTAGCCTCTATCCTTTTGCGCAGCTGCGGGTCTTATCAAAATATGTCAAGGTCGCACGGACAGAGGCCTCATCACTACCTGAAGATGCTCACATGATCATATTCGGAACTTTTAATTGGCAGAGACTTCTGGACTTTGGGGGTGGGAACAATTCCATTTCTTTGTATGTGTGATCTGCGCGCCAAATTCTCACTTTCGAATTCCATTTGTAGCTTCCTTTTCATCTTCCAGTAAAGAAGAACTTTGCTCTGAACCATGGAGTCTGAGTATTTCTTTCTTGGATTTTGAAAGGAGCACATACCGACACCTATTTTCCCCATAGATTTTGTTTACTTAGTTCAGAAACAGTCTTTCGAAAGTACTCTTTTTTAATTGGAAGTTGAACTATGAACTATCATGGATTGCGTAACTCAACGTTCATCTTTTGCTATCTATTCAAGTAATATTTGTCAAGGAACCAATATTTTAAATGTTACATGGTGACATTTTTTGACTACAATGTCTTCTTGGACCTAATTATACCTAATGTTAAAGCAGTTGTAGTCCAAGGCTCAAGCCCCCTTTTCCAGGAGCCTTCTCAGTTTTCACATACTGGCCTTGCCTCTTGCTTTAAGGTAGCAGCCTGAGGTTCCCATTCTTACCACCTGTCTTCTAAGAGGTGCTTTACCTGACTCTGTGTGTGAGAAAAAGTGTTCTGACACCCTATTTTTGGTTATTAAAAGGTAAAAAAATGTAAAAAGTGAAATAATTTCAATAGCCTGCCTCCTGATTCTATAACATTGATGTAAGTGAGTAGTTGATTCACTCCTCTTTTTCCTCTATGGGAACTAGATGGATTTAAACAAATGAAACTTTATTTTTTAAAAAATAAGATAAAACATGACACCCCTTTGCTCATTTTAAAACTTAAAAATACAAGAATTCATTTCTGAAAAAGAGAAATTAGAGGAGTAAAGCAGCTGTTTAAGAGTAGTGTATAAAGAAAAAATAAGAGTGCTTCTGGTATAACCATAATTTGCTTGTTTTTTGGTCCAGTCTTGAAAAAATGGCAGATTGATTAGATATTTCAAATTAATATTGCGGAGTATAAGAACATTCTGGAGAAAAATGGATCTTCTGATACACTATCATTCTAATGGGTAGAAGACTAAGATTACTCATTTAGTTTATGTTGAAGCAGAGGCATTTTCTGTTTATGTGTATATATTTGAGGAAATGTCAAGATTTAGATCAAGGCCCATAGATTTCTAGATCACAATTTCTTTTTCTGATTGCATTTAAGTCTTTAAAAATGTACAGATGTCTGATAAATGTGGCAGGGAAGCATATGTGAATAAACACTAAAACACTAAAAACATATAAGGTAATCCTCTACTTATGGCCTAATAGAGTCCAGAATTATGGGTGTGAGGTGGTCACCTTGTGAGGACTGTGCCTGCTTTTACAAGCTTTTATGCCAGCTGAAATACCCAAGATGGTGAAAAGAAGTCTGCGCTGAAGACTCTAGCAGCCTCTTCCAATTGATTTTGCTATGGAATTGGCATGTAGTCTTGCAAGTTACCGTACTGATGTAGCATGACTGTACTTGCACCAGTTAAATTACTATCACCCACACATGCTCAACGGGTCACTGGTATGTATAAAGATTCTCTCACCATTTGCTGATCAGCCTTCTGCAGAAGCAGTTTAGTAATGAGAATTTCAGCACAGATGGTGCAGTTTGGGAATATGAAGAAGTTTCTAACATAGTGATTGGCAGTTGTGTACTGCAGGAGGAATGAGTCAAAACGCCTCCTAAACACATTGGCTGCACTAAGTATGTTCCATTTCAATGGATTTGTCCTACAGCATGTACATGGAATAGCTTATAAGTTGAAATTTGAGCCTGGAGTCCAGTTTCTTGGTATGGTTGACTGCAAAAATTGCCTTGGTGGAAGTTAATAAATTGTCGGCTTAGATCTATCATGTGTTTCATTTTGTCCTCAGCTCTTTTTGAGTGGGAATTGCTGCATTGATACGTGTCCAGCTGGACCTAGGAAACCCTATGTTAATAAAGCACAGGGAGCTTTTATTAGAGATATAATGATGATCGGAGTGAGATTTATCTTTATTCATCTTGGTCAGTTAGGATCACCATTGCTTTTATTTCTAAGTACATAGCAGAACACATCCAGTATGGCTACCACCAGCCTGATTTGGAGAGACAGAAAGCAGTTTGCACAAAGACGTTTTGATGGAATGATGGTTCCCTTGTCTCAGCCAAATGCCTGAGGCAATGCCAGGAGAAAGATAAATGTCAAGTAAGGAAGGGGTGTTGGACATACAATTTATCTCCTCTGTTTTTCTGCTTTTCCCTTAGCTCAAAATGCTGAACACATTTCTGCTAGGTGGATTGAAATAACTGTTGGAGATGCTCCGTTTTTCATCTGTCAAAACATCCTTTAAAATTGCTGTTGAGCAAAGGCAGCATATATTTATGAGGGATAATACAAAACTATATATTTCAAGCCACATTTGCATACTTATTGTGGTTTCATTTGATAGATTTTTAAGTAAAAATCCTGTAGCATAGACCAAATTGCTTATGCAAGTTGTACGGCACTGAAGCAATTAGACCTTCTCTTGACAAGTAATGTGGATTCAGATTTATCTGGTGTTGCAGTCAAAGTGATCATGTTTAATATTTCAGTCACTTGATCTAGGCTGAAGGAATGTCAGAATAAACCTGTTCTCCCACATGTCTAAGAGCCGTGCTTGAAAGAGGAGGTGAAATTGTGTTACTTGCTGGCTGCATAGGTATAGAAGGTATAGCTTTCCATCTTTAGTGCCCCGAGGCTGGGTTCACAAATATAAAGTATTCATTTCATTCTTGTTTTCTGAAAAGCACCTGAAGGCAGGACAAGAAGCAATGGATAGAAATTAATCAAGGAGAGATCAACTTAGAAATAAGGAGAAATTTCCCAACAGTTAGAACAATTAATCAGTGGAACAACTTGCCTCCAGAAGTTGTGTGCGCTCTATCAATACAGATTTTAAAAAAGAGATTTGACAACCGTTTGTCTGAAATGGTATAGGGTCTTCTGCTTGAACAGAGGATTGGACTGGAAGACTTCTAAGGTCCTTTCCAACTCTTAAAAAAAGAGGGATTCTCCCAATTATTAAAATAATAAGATCATAGGGTACCTGGAGGGCTAGGATTAGAAGACAAATCAACATTCAACTACCATTTTGTCTTGTGAAATGCCTTTTTAAAAATTGAAAATTAGAATAAGCCAAATAGCAATAGCACTTAGACTTATATACTGCTTTAGAGTCTTTACAGCCCTCTCTAAGCGGTTTACAGAAACAGCATATTTCCCCCCAACAATTTGGGTCCTCATTTTACCCACCTCAGAAGGATGGAAGGCTGAGTCAACCTTTGATGATGTTGATGTTGATCTGGAATTTGATCTGTTAAACTACATGTTCACATTTAAATCTTCCACATCTTTCGTTTATGCATTTTCTGATCTATGAAGGGCAGGAGTGGTTTTAAGTACTTTGTATTTTGCTGTGTCCCCACCCTTTTGTTTTGAAATTCTTTAATGATTGATAAGCTTTGCTGGATTACTTTATCTCCAACATATCCCCTCTATGCAGGAGGTATCATCGTCTGTTAAGTTTTTGTGCCAAATACAACTTAAGATATTTCAGTATTATTCTGAACAAGGTTATTCTGCATAGTTGGGGAAGAGGCTACAGTTAGATTCAGTTATTTCTTTTATTAGAACATTATTTTGACTTAATACACTTTGAATATGGGAATGACTTTCAAGTGGTAGGGTACTTTTTTCAATGCAGCTGCTTCTTTTTAAGTACTTGTATCCTGCCTTCTCCATGCTTCCAAGCCAAGTAGGATTTGCTGAATTCTAGGAAGTATAGTCCAAAAACATTTAGTAGTTGTTTCTCCAAGTTGGAGAAAGCTGCTTGTGATTACATGCCTGGTTTAACACATATAATGGCCCCTTGATTATAATCTTGCTGCTATCATTCCCACACTTCCATAGCGTAAAAAAAAATATTCCCTGGGTTGGGATGTCCATCTGTTCCAAATGCTTTTGCATTACAGTAGAATGGCAAGACTTTTTCTTATTCCAAACCTATTTCAAATCTTGGATGTTTGATAACATGATAAGAATACTACCAGCAGGTTGTTGAAACTGTGTGTGATTTCTTGTTTTCTGCCAAGTAGATCAAAGTTTAGCAACACCTCAGGATCTGGAAGATTAATTTAAAATCTTAATAGTTTTCAGGAGATTTTGATAGTTTTGTGTAGCATCAAGGTGGTCTTGCAAGATTCCAAGTTGTTGGATATGTGAGGGGAACTTGAGCCAGATTGCAAAGATAAATGGGAACAAAGCAGGTTGTTGAACATTGAAAAGAAAAGCAGTGCTATTATCAAGTATAGTCACTCATTCAAATACATGGCATATGCTTGATATAGTCAAGAGCTCAAATGAATATACCTCTCTTACTATTATTTTCTTGTGCTTCTGAATTTTTGCAATCTAATGAAAAGCTATCCTGGAAGACAGATAGCAAGTGGTTTAAAGAGACTTGTGTTCTCTGTATTTAGAATAAAGCTTGTAATTAAACTTTCTTTTTTTACTTCTAATATATTTTTTGCTGTTTGAACCTAAGAGGCCAATATAGACAACACTACAAAATCTTGATTGGAAAAATCCCATTCATTCATCTCTTTAGCACAGGATTGCCGAAACTGTAAGGTGTTATTACTTCTCTTGGTGCAGAGTCCAGGGAAGGTGTGAAGAATGTTTTAGTTGTACATTGTTATACATATTGTACCAAACAATGCGCTCTTCCTAAAATACTAATTTCAAAGTGAGTATTGTGGTGGAGGAGGCACAAACTTTTCTTTTTATGTCTTTATTAAAAATACAATTTTTCTGTTTTGTTTTCATTGTTCACCTATATTCATTTTGATATTTGGATCTTTAGGGGAAGTATGTGCATTAGTAAAGGCAGAATTATGACAAAGAGTTTAGGAGCCCCCTGGTTTAGCAAATGAAATTTGGAATAGAGATGTTTTGATGTTGCTGCCATATTTTTGAATATATTTATTTTAGAAACGCCAGCTGAGATTCATGTTAGGACCAAATAATGGCCAGCTAGGATTGTAAAAGGAGAGATTTTTTAAAAACAACCTTCAGAACTTGCGTTATTATTTTGACTATTTGTTGCTTTGCTACAGATTTGTTTTTGATGATTAATCTTATTTTAAGATGCATTGCATTTTATATGCAATGGTGATTCACTGTAAAAAAAAAGAAAACATGAGATATACAGATACTTCTGGAAAAGGTCAGGCAAGCAAAGAAGAACTTTGTTTAAAGTAATGCAGCTTTTCTAGCCCTGAACTCTTATCTGCCACTTGCATTAGCAGCAAAGCTAGATGGGCCACTTTTCAGAGAGTAATTAGTACACTAATTGTGTTTGACTGTTTGGCCATGCTTGCATGTTGTAATTGAGGTGAAATGGTGAACTCCTTCATTGGGTCTGTTCATGGTCTTACTGGTGATAATAAGGCAGGACGTAAAAATATATGAAATAATGATACAAGTTTTATAGATAGTGAAATATGTGATATTAGGAAGAGAAAAAACAAGGAAGTGTGAAAAGCCAAACCACAAGGAACATCTATCAGTCACAAACTTATATTTGCCAAGAAACCTTGTCTCGCTTGTAACAAAACCACAAGCTAGGGAGTTTAGCAAGATGGGTTTGTGACATCCAGCCATCCTAGCCTAGCAACAGGGGAGGGGAAAGCTGTGTTTCAAGTAACCAATGAATGACTGATATGTTTTGCTCCTTCTGAAGAAGTATATAGGCATGTGCTGTTCTATAAGAAATTTGTTCAGAAGTGTCTCTCACTAAAATACTCTGAATCTGTTTGTGCAAATAAAACTAACTTATTTTTGGATTCCAAAGTCTGAGTCTCGTAATTTCCTGCAAGAGTAATGCAATATAATGAAGCCTGTCTAGACTTCAGAATGGATGGAGCATATCTAACCTTTTCCCAAGGCTTGGAAGCAAAATGGAAAAGTAAAAATGAAAGGAGGGGACCTAGACAGAGATGACAGAACACTTGAAGCAGAAAACAAAAATGGTATTTTCACAAAATGTCAAAACAACCGGCTGAAGAGATAGAATAATTGTGGTAAGTAGGATAAAACTGACAAATTGCAAAGATAAATGTTTCAAAAGGAAGGAAAAAAAATGAATTTGGAACTATTTAATATAACTAATGAGATGGTCTGTCAGTTAACTGGAGGGATTTCAAACCTTCTCCCCAGAGGCCCAATTGAAAATCATGGAGGAAGCCATGTTGAAGTAGTGAAAGTGTAAGGACAGAAAAGCTCAGAAGAACTACTTGTGAAAGAAGTTTTCTTCAGGGGAAATGGGATATTGACAAGGAAAGAAAAGTCTTACTCATTCTTTATTGAAAATGTCAACCATTTAATCACTTTTTAATTTCATCCGTGTACATTGAGATCAGTTGCCTACAATTATATCCAGTGGCAGACTATTAGAGAAAAGCAAGCAAGTTCCATGAATTGTCCATCTAAAACTAGAGCTATTCCTACAGTTTCAGAAATGCTGAGTTAATTTATTGACTTTCAACTCTGGTATTGTTGAATCCACAACTACATTCAGTCAGAATGGTGGCAGCTTTTTTAAATTTAATACAAGGATGGAAAATGGTCCTCAAATATTGGATTACACCTCACATCAGTCCTGCCATTAGTCACAGCAGGTGGAGTTGATGGTAGAAGAAACCTAACCGTATCTGGAGGACTACTGGTTTACCCATTCCTGGTCTGGAGGAAAAGGCAGAAAAAGGATGTCTAAGGGCAAAATCTTATTTTTAATAAGTATATAGAAATGGCAATTTCAATAGACCTGGCCCTTATCTCATTCCTGTGTGAACCAACTTCATCTATCAAGGATTCTATCCCAGGAACAATTATTTATAGAGTAGTTGTTACATTTGGTCATCTTTAACAAAGAAGCATTAAGATAATTAAAAACAGATGCAAATATGTTGTTGTTGCTTTGTTCTCTGAGGTTGCTGGTTCATTTCTGAACATTTCATCTTTAGGCTAGGTAACATCATCAGCGGAACTTTGGTTGAAGTGCCTTGTTTCAATTCTCTTCTGCTATTTTAGTTCTTAGGTGGTCAATTGGTCACATTCAGTGGTGGGATTCAAAAAAATTTACTACCGGTTCTGTGGGCGTGGCTTGGTGCATGTGGCAGGGGAAGGATACTGTAAAATCTCCAGTCAGAGGTGAAATTTGCCGGTTCTCCGAACTACTCAAAATTTCTGCTACCGGTTCTCTCTCCAGAACTGGTCAGAACGTGCTGAATACCACCTCTGGTCACATTGATGATGTTACCTAGCCTGGTGATGAAATGTTCAGAAACTAAACAACAAGCACGGAGAACAAACTATGACCAACATCTACCAAGTGAGCTACTAATATTTTCCACTATTTCTAGATTGAAATAATAAATTCTCCTGGTGAATTAATGGGTCATCTGTTACTGATGCTAAATTGAAATAGCTGTTGGGATATTTCTATTTTATACTACACTATAAACCTCTGGAAACCTGTTTCATATTTGATGAGTTATCTGCCCTGACCATTCACATCCTCCTCTGCACCTGTGCCTGGACATTTCTCAGGACTAGCACAGAAGCTGTTGCTACTCCCACAGATGTGAGGTCTTGACCTTTGTGAAGTTTCATCCAGTATGTTCCTGCCTATTTCTCTGAATTTGTTGTGCTTGTCCTTACTTGGGTGGAAATTGAATGAAATGCTTCCAAATGTAACAGTAACAGGAAAAGGTTCTGTGTTGTGAAACTGGGTATTTTTTCTCATTAAAACGATTATAAAACAGAATAAGTGTACACAGAAAGGTGAGGCTGTGCGAAGTGATGGGACAAAGACAAGACTCATTGCCAGTATTCATTTTGAGCAGAATTTACATTGCAGCATTTTAAAGATGTAATGACCTCATCAATTTCGTACAGCGAGCTGTATGTTAGAAATAAAGTTGCCAGTTGATTGAATCTTGATAGCAGAGATGGGGGAACACAACCCTGAAGTTTAAATACGTTTAAAGTCATTGAGGGAATCGGGATTCTCTTAAAGACCATATTATTCACTTAACAACTGCAGTAATTTGCAAAAAAGATGGTAAAACAGGCTGCGATTTACTTAACCTAGCTCAGCAACAAAAATTTATCATAAGTTGAGGACTACCTGTAACCTTAAGGCTGCCTAGGGTGTGCATAATCTATGCTACATTTGAATTTGTGATGCTTATTAGGAATAATAAGATAAGAGGAACATTTTTTTACTTAGTTTACAGGGGTAGGATTCTACCGGTTTGGACCCCTTCTATAGAACTGATTGTTATGATTCTGTACAGTTCGGAGAACCAGCAAATGGTGCCCCTGGTTGGCCCCATCCCTCTCCACCCACCCCTCCCCTCCCCTCCCAGGCAGTCCTTATCATGCATGCGCGATATTGCGCACATGCCTGACATCGCTGACTACATTATCCCCCACTCATCACTCCTTAAGGTATTTCTTTTTTCCCCCTCCCGACGATCAGCTGTTCCAATGATCAGCTGTGCCAGGATCCCCCTTGCTGTCTTACTGCTTCGCCCAGGAGACTTCCCTGCGGCCCAGGAGGCCCAAAAATGGAGTGCAGGAGGGTACTGCACGCCCCCCCATGCTCTGTTTTTTGCCTTCTTCGGCCCCAGAGAAGCTTCCTTGGAGGCGGCTTCCATGAGGCCCAGGAGGCAAAAAAAAAAAAAATGGGGGAGGTGCTGCAAAAAAGAAGCCACGCCCATCCAGCCATGCCCACAGAACGGTTATTTTAAAAAATTGAATCCCACCCCTGCTTGTTTAGCTTATATTGTTATGACTTCATAATATGATTTAGGCATGATTCACACAAAATGTATATGTAATCCAGCAATAAGGCTGAATGCTGAGATTTAGCCTGTGTTGGAGACTGTACCACAGGGCAAACTATACACAGTGCAACTTGTCCAAGCAATTTCCAGAGCTTTATCATCCCCAAATGTTAAAAATAAAGAATTATGATGTGTTTATGGTAGCATTTCTGGAAATAGTATTTCATTTTAAACAGTTTAGCTGCAAATATTTGAGGTAAATTTGAATGCTGAGTGGACACATGCTTGGGAATCTGGAAGAAAATGCAAATTAAACTTACAAGAGGAGAAGTATCCACTATTTATGGTTTTAAATTTGCTATTTGTGAATAATATAATTGATGTAGAGGTCATACAAGAAAAAAAATCTAGCTTTGTACTAGCAGATTTGTGGAGCCAAACTGTGTCCCAGTTGTCCCTTTTTATCAGTTTTTTTAAGGCTGATGCTTTGTGAAAGACTCTGTGAAAAGTTATGCAGTGAAAGAAAAACAACCCTGAACTTTTAAGTTACACAAGATGTTTTTATTTTATTTTTTTAAAGTTTGCTTAAATGAATTGTTCAAAGGATTTGTTTTCCAATCCATACAGGTTTAGACCTTTTGAAAATACTTTTCTAAAATTCTTTTGTCACATGAATGCAGAGTCCTCCACATGAAATAAAATGAAATTGAAAATAACGGTGAAACTCAATCTTCATTTTCATTATTTTTTTGAAGACTCTCTTTTACTTAACTGCAACAATTTTTCAGGGTTTAAAAGGTGAACTGGAGAGTTATTTGCAACATTTTTTAACCTGAGTGCCCTAGCATATGACGCTTGGTTGTGATTTAGTCTTAGAATAGAATAGAATTCTTTATTGGCCAAGTGTGATTGGACACACAAGGAATTTGTCTTGGTGCAAATGCTCTCAGTGTACATAAAAGAAAAGATACATTTGTCAAGAGTCAAGAATCATAAAGTACAATACTTAATAATAGTCATAGGATACAATAGCTATCAATCATACTACGAAACAGTCAATATAAATCATAAGGATACAAGCGACAAAGTTACACTCATACAAGTGGGAGGGGTTGGGTGATAAGCAATGATGAGAAGATTAATAGCAATAGTAGTGCAGACTTTGTAAATAGTTGGACAGTGTTGAGGGAATTATCTATTTAGCAGTGAGTTTTGGGTTTACATGCTCCTGTCCTGTGGTGAATTTGCCATGCCTTTTGGAAGTCTTCTGTCTTGAATGGGCTTGGAGATATGAGTTTGGATCCCTAAAATGCCTTGTTCAGAAAATTAGGTTGTTGTTTTTACTTATTCATAGTAAAATTCAAACTTGATCTCGAACATGATGCTTATGATGTTAACTTGTTTTAAACTAGATTCAAATGAAACATTACACTGGGTTTTGTTTTTAACGAAGCTTCAAACTTTTTTCAAGGAAGACAGCCAGTTTTATTCTCATAATGTTACATCGTGGGGTTTTTTTTTAGTCTATTCACACACAGATTTAACAGATAATCAGAGTTGGAAGGAACATTGTAGGTCATCTAGTCCAACCCCCCACCCAAGCGAGAGACCTCACACCATTTCTGACAAATGGCAGTCCAATCTCTCCTTGAAAGTCTCAAGTGATGGCACTCCCACAACTTCTGTGGGAAGCTGTTCCATTGGTTGATTGTTCTCACTGTCAGAAAGTTTCTCCTTATTTCCAGGTTAAACCCCTCCTTGTTCAGTTTACACACACAAACACACACACACAAACACACACACACACAAAATATTTTTAAAATGCATATTTTATTACTGCACTTTAAAAATATTATTTTTAAATATTATTTTTAAAATGCAGTAATATCCAATATGCAACAATTACCATTACTTTTTGTTGAAGAAGGCAGAAGTGTTCCATCAGTAAATGGGTGAATTTGAATCCTGACTTTTTTGGGGAAAGGAAAGTTTTGGAGCATGAGAACAAGTCTTTTATCATTTTTACACTTTTTATGTTCATTAGCTGAAGCTACTTTTTTCCCTCCTTCCTGAGTAGGATCTGAAAAGCAGGTTCAGCAAAAAGAGCACTTTCATTTGGGTGGAACTACGTGTTTTTCTGGATCTGCCACTATAAACACTCAGCAATTCTAAAAAAATCCAAGAAATTTTCATTAAACAGCTAAAGACGAAAAGAATAAACCATGGGAAGAACCTTGGCACAATAATTTTTATTTATTAAAATTATTTTCTGCCTTTCTGTTTGTGTAAATATTCATGGAGGCTTACTATGCGTTTTTCTGCATATGTGTGTATAAAATACACATTTCATAATCACAAAAATAAAAATTAAAAGCAAAAATAAATATTAAATCAGCATCATTAACATAATAATTGACAACAGGGGCTATCAGCAGATAACTAATTTTAAGCTATTAGATTTCTAATTAAATATATATTATGCTAATAGTACTTTCGTTACATTGTATTACTTTCCTGTATTGAGCTTATAAAACAAAATATTTCTGCAAAGTAAAATATCACAGAAAAAGTCTTCCTACCCTCCCCATATAATCACATGCACTTTCCTTTCTAAAAACAAGAATAACAATGCCACTAGCAACAAATGTTCTTTCATAGTGGGTGAATTGGATTAAAAATGCATCTTGGCAAAATCTAATCCACAGTTCTATATAGAATAGGAAAAAACTAAGGGTAAAACTAAAATTTGGTAAGACTCAAAAGAAAGAGGTGGACTTGCATTTGCTAACTTTGTAAATAATATTGTGCAAACTGTCATGAATAACACAGAACGTGTGAAATCATCAAATAACAGAGTATCAGTCATAGAAGGAGCTGGTGTAGCCAGTGGACTTCATAAATATTTATGGTACAAAGAAAAAGAGGAATCCAAAATTATGAGACAAAGTTTGTTAAGATATGGAATATTTTTAAACCAAGAATAAGTCTGTTTTACCATCACATGCTCTATTTCAGGGATAAATATGGCAAGAAAGATTTATTCAAACATGCTGATAAGGTATATCCAGCCTCAGAAAATAACTAAAAACATAGCCAGAACTACTCAGTGAAGATAAAAATTCGCTATGAGTGATGCATTTAGAAAATTGCAGGACCAATAAAAAGTGATTTTAACAAAGAATATGGAACCTTGAAGATGACAACTGAAACATTTATGCCAAATCAAGACTATATTTAGTATATAAAAATAGTTACTGAAATAAAGTGTATTGGAAACTTTAATTACAGTATAACAACAGGAAGAATGAAAGAGCTCTAGAAAAAAAATCAATAAAATGTATTCCAAACTATAAATGTAAGAGGAAATTGTTATAAAATGTTCTACAGATGGTACATAACCCTACTAGTAGTTACCAAGACAGACAAAATGTGCCATATAACAGTAAATATTGAAAATAAGAAATGTGATGGTCTTGTAAAAAACGTAATGAAAAAATATCACTTTTTTATACCACATACATGTTGAGAGCAGCTCAAACTTGGCACAACATTTTTTGGGGGGAACCTTCCTTTGCTAATGATACTGTACACAATTGCAAGGCTAACATTGGAGATAAGCAGAAGTCACAAAATTGACAATATATACTATGTCATAATGGAAATTTATTAAATGTAAGAATAGTTCCTTAATATTACACAGCAAGAAGAAAAACCCAGTCATTTGGGATATGGTTTCTAGAAAAATAATCATGAGACCAATTAAAAATAATAGATTAAATTCCTTAACTAGATGCCATAATTTTCAACACTCAATGAAAAGTGCAGATATTTATGTTGTGGTTAGCAGTTGGGAAATAATAGCAATAGCCATAGCACTTAGACTTATATACCACTTCACAATGCTTTACAGCCCTCTCTAAGCAGTTCACAGAGTCAACCTATTGTCCCCAACAATCTGGCTCCTCATTTTACCCACCTTAGAAGGTTGGAAGGCTGAGTCAACCTTGAGCTGGTAAGTTTCAAACTGCCAAATTGTAGGCGGCAGTCAGTCACCAGTACTGCATTCTAACCACTGCACCACCTTGGAGGATAAGGGGAAAATATGTCACTAATGGTTTTTTGTAATATTTTTTATTCATGTTTTATTTTAGTTTTTTCTTCCCTACTTTGGTTTTCATATCACTGTTCTTGTATTCGTGTACCTTTCTTCAGCACTTGCCACGTAATAATGAAATAGAACTTTAAAAATGTGTGTTTCAGAGTTGAGATGCATTATTGCAAGGATTCCAATCATTATTACTTGGAACCCAAGAGATAAGGCAATTAATTTTCCCAAGAGAAATGTGAGAAACTGGCATTGTTGTGGAGGGCCGAATCAATAGGGCTGTGAAGGTGTATAGGCACAACCGTAAACTAAAAAAATATATAGCATTCATCTTCAAACTAAAAGTAATGCAGTTACATTGCATATGTGGCATACATTTATTTACATTTGATTTCTAATTTTCCAATTGACCACATGTGGGCTGGGCAAAGGGTTGGATATGGCCCAAGGACTGTAGAATGCCCAGGTCTGCGTTAAGGTATTTTTAGAAAGCTTGGAATGAAACTTTTCTTTGGGCTGCCTGATCTGGACTGCAAAAATGAATAATCACGATATGACAGAAAAGTGATACAGAAAATTCATTCTTTCCTGCCATCTGCTGGTCATTTGGATTTTGGCAACTCGTAAATATAATTAGTGTTAGGATAATACAGAAAAGAGGTAGAATCCTGCTTGGATGTTTCCAGTACAACTGAAATGTACCATTAGATGTAACTTATCAGGGGTCTCTGCTAAAGATGGGGCAGAATGAGACAGGTAAATCCTGCTGTATGGAGTTACTTTGCAGAATGAGTTATGCAGTGTACAATTAAATAATTCAAGGATATTAGAAGTACTGTTGTGACTGTAGCTAGAACAGCATATGGACTGTCATGCCTCTGTCAGAGTCTGAATCTGAGGAGGAAGAACAGCTGACAGAGAGTGGGAGTGTGGCTCTGTCGGCTGTGGAGGAAACTAGGGAAGGGCAAAGTCCAGCTGGGCAGAGCAGAGAAGAGGTAAAACGAGTTCAGTGGAAAACCCAGGCCCACCCCCTCTTCATCCTGGAGCACGAAGGGAAGATTGGAGAAGAGAGCAATGTGGGTTGGATGGCTTACGGGGGAGGAAAGGACCCTGATTCCCTTCATTAGGCACACCTGGGAAGAGAGTTTAAAAGAGATGCAAGCCGAGAACCGTGTCTGCTGGGAACAAACGTGAGCTTGTGTTGACTTTGGTTATCTGCGTTCCTGGCATCCTCCCAACTGGGTTGAATTACTGCCGTTCCTTCATGTCTGGAATTCCTGCTCTTGCCCTGATGGACTAATTACCTCATTTTGCCTTGATTGGACTTTTTGTTGACAACGTTTTGGACTTGAATCTCTGCAGCCAAAGGCTGTTTCTGGGAGAGTTTTTCTCCAGCCCAGAAGGTAACCAGAACATTGGGGGCAAAATTGGAGCAAATAAAGGGACTCCTACTTATTATTTGACTGTATTGCCTTTGTGCCACGTCCCAAGTCATCACATGGACAATTGATAGTTAACTCCAGTTCTTCTGGTCTAGTAACAGTTTGCCAACTTAATCAGACCTGAGAAATGAGCAGTTGTGTTGCTACTTAATGAATTAACTAGCTAATTTCAGATTTGTTTGAGAACAAGACAAGTGAGAGCCATCTTTTTGTAAGAAGAGGTAAAGGGAAATGTGTAACGTATTAATGCTCTGAGAACTTCAAATTAGCTAGGCTTTTATATTAGAATGACAGGAATAGTAGACTTGTAATCTAAATACAATACTGAACCCCCAAACTATAGGAAGTTTTGGATATTTTCTCCAGCATCACTTGCTGTAATGAGTTGTTCTCATTCTCTTTTTCTCTTTGCCAGCATATGTGTACATAGAGATTAAGCACCAGGCTGGAAATTAGGAGACTGAGTTCTAGTCCCCATTTAGGCATGAAAGACAGCTTGGTGACTTTGGGCAAGACACAATCTTTCAGCCCAGCTCCCTCACAAAGTGGGGAAAATAAGAGGACAAAGAAGCACTAGGTTTGTTTGCTGCCTTGAGTTATTTATAAAACTAATAAAAATGGATATAAATAAAAACATAAAAACGTATCAGTTTTCCCATTTTTTATTAAATGAAGTATATTTGAGTACTGAGAAGAGGGAGAATGAATGTGAAATATTTTGTCTGTTTCTAATGTGAAAAACAGCCTTCATCTCTGATGATCTATTCAACTATTACAAAGTCTGCACTACTATTGCTATTAATCTTCTCATCACTCCTGATCATCCATTCCCTCCCACTTGTGACTGTATGACGGTAACTTTATCGCTTGTATCCTTATGATCTATATTGACTATTTCCTAGTATGATTTGATTGCTTATTGTACCCTATGACTGTCATTAAGTGTTGTACCTTATGGTTCTTGATCAATGTATCTTTTCTTTTATGTATACTGAGAGTATTTGTACTGACAAATTCCTTGTGTGTCTAACTACACTTGGCCAATAAAGAATTCTATTCTATACTATCTTTTGAAGCCATATCTTAAA
This sequence comes from Pseudonaja textilis, assembly GCF_049901715.1. Classification (NCBI taxonomy): domain Eukaryota; kingdom Metazoa; phylum Chordata; class Lepidosauria; order Squamata; family Elapidae; genus Pseudonaja; species Pseudonaja textilis. The sequence goes on along the minus strand of NC_141990.1, from coordinate 199,547,327 downwards.
GTCTTGCTGGTGTGTAAATTTACAGCACAGGATATCTCAAAGCACTTTTCTATCCTCCACCTGAAGCAAAGAAGCTGTAAAAAATAACAAAGAACAGAATGGAATTTATGCAAAAGGAATAAAGTGCTGTATTTTGGAGGAGAGAAAAGAAAGAATTACTTAGGAAGGGTGAAAAGAATGCATTTAAAGAGTTGTTTGAATGTAGCGATGTTGGGTGATAGGAAATTTTACAGAAAATGGGTCTATACAAAGCATAAATCACGGTGTATAATAGCTCCTGGCCAATCTTGTATGTGCTAAAAAATTAACCATGATAAGATCTAGTTAATACTTGGATGAGAAACTATCAAAGTTTCTAGGCATCGGGCTATAAACTAGATTGGGAAATTGAAAAAAAAAATCCAGATAAAAATTAGTGTGCAACAGCATCCAGATCATCATATGTAGTTCTTCTTTGGATTGTATCCATCTTATTCTTGTACATCTCAACATTACATCTAACATCTAGTAAAATAATTTAAAGATTTGGACAATTGATACTCATTTCTCTTTTTTATTTTCTAATTACTGGGAAGGTATGGAACTTCTGAACTTGTGTTTACAGACTGTTTGATGATGGCTGAATTGAAATTTAATCAAAACAAGTCTCAGTTCTTTGAAGAGAAGTAAATTTTACTTGTAAATGTTTTGCAGGTGATCCATAAATAGGGTTGTGTGTTTTTCGTAGTGGTCCAGACATGACTCAGAAACACTGGGGCTATAGACTGTTTCCTATGCTGTTTTCTAAGGTTTTATTCCTGGTACATTTCAGATAATAAATGTTTATAAAAAACATTATAAAATATGATACAGGAAATATGTTTCAGAGTGTCAGCCATATTTTAGAGTGTTCCTCGATTAAGAATTGACATCCAAAGTAGATTAAAAACGATAGATTTGGAAATAATGTAGCTTTGTTTTTGGAGAATTCTTTCAAGCACTTCTTTAACTGAGAAACCTCAAATTACAATTGTAGCACAGTTGCTTTTAAGCAGCTCAGCTTGGCCTGCCAGCTGTACTCAATATGGAGCATTGTCACTGTAACTCTGCTATCCACACAATATATCTAGGATGGCAGTATAATGCCTTTTGAAAAAGTTTCCGGAACATGGTTTGCGACACATGTATTTCACCAACTAAATTGGTTGCCCTTGGGTCCCTTGACTCAATTTAAAAAGCCAATTTTAAATAAAAAAAAAATTATTATTTTAAACCCGCTTCCTTGAGAGAAAATTTCTACTTGTTTCAGTCTCCACTTGTGAGAATAGGCTGGTTGACAGGTTGGTTGGACCAGCTGAAGAACAGATGTAGTGAACACTGAAAGTGATAGGACCTTATAAAAATTCAGGCATATGAAAAAAAAAGAATTAAATGATAATTGGAAGTATGTATTGGAGTAATCTCAAATGATTGAAAGAGAAAAATACCATGGAAAAGATCAAAAGTAGGGAACGAAAGTAATACTCAGAACATAACACCCAGTGAACATTATAGATGGGAAACTAGCATAATAAACATTTGAGTTCTAAAGAGTTGATTCTCCCTTCAGTTGATTACTGTGTTTCTTTTAAAATCCAGTGTGAATTGGTATTCATAATAGAGTTCATTCAGGGATTATTAACATGGGATAGATGGTTCTCGGCAATTTTTGATTCTGTCATCCCTCTAGTGATTCAACTTTAGTTTAACAATCAGTATTCTCTTGATAGTTCCATTTTTCTTCTCTTGTATTTTTCGGTTTTTTGGCCTCTTGGCTTGGAGAAGGAACTATGTACCTAGTGGTCACAAAGCTGCTTTTTCAATATGTCAATCATTCCCCACCATCCAGTCAGAGCTGAAGAAGCTTCTTGGATGAGAAATGAAACATCTTCAAATAAAAACTAGAAAGTCCAGTTGCCTCTTGAAAAAAGCACCTTTGGCACAACCATGACCTGGGTGACAGAGAATCTCCATAGACATGCACCTGGTGGCCATGTATGACCAGAATAAAATATCATTATCATAAGGAATAAGGGCTGGCATCTCCTATCTTTCTATTTTATTCCTCCCCACCTGTTCTTGCTTTGTTGACTTCATAAAAAGAACTATTTTGCACATACCAGTTTCAAATAGTTAAGTGTGTCAATGTGTCTTCCCTATGATAGCAGCTGTGGATTAAGCCCAGATGGCCTGACTTTCTAGGCTGTGAGAGATGGTGGTAGCATTCACACAATTTTTTCTAAAAGCTTTGCCCTGTGGCAATATTAGTACACTCACTTGTTCTTTTTTCCTCTCTTGAGATCCTTCAGCTTGGTCTTTTGATCTGCCTTTTAATGCAGGTTTCTGGCTTTTTGTACTTGGAGCTTTTACAATACAACTGTCAGTAGAGGCTTGGCAGCTAGGTTGCTAATTAGAGCTACTTCTGTGATTTACTTTGGGCTTTAATAAGTGTAGAGACATCAGCTCAGTGGATTAGACAATAACTCAGAAGTGGGTTTAATTCACAAGGTAGTGCGCCCTTTATTGTAGTACATTTCCCTGTAGTATCTAGTATTCTATTCAGCTCTTTTTATAGAAAACAAGTGTCAGAACCATATTTGCACTTTGTATATGTTTATCAACTGTTCAAAGTTACAGCATCACTTACAATTGGTCTTTGCACGTATGCCTATTGCAGCATACTCATACTTACATGATCAAAATTCGGGCCCTTAGCAACTGGCATGTATTTACGATTACAGGATTATGTGTGATCACCATATGCAACCTTCCCGACTGGCTTCTGATAAGCAAAAGTTAATAGATTCGTTTAACAACCATATGTTTCACTTAACAGTTGCAGTGGTTCAACCATGGCACAAAAAGTTGTAAAATTGGGTGCAATTCAGTTAACAACCACGTTGCTTAGCAATGGAAATTCTGGTCCCAGTTGTGTTCGTAAGTCGAGGACTACCTGTGTTGTATCCCTGGAATAAAGTACAACCCTATCTAGAACTTGTTGACCTGTTCTTGGTGGTGCTGGTGGTGCTGTCAGCCTAAACAGATCCCTTCCTCAGAAAGACTTTTGGCCCTGATCGAGTGCTCTCTGAAGACTTGGCCCTTCAGAAAGATCTTAGATGTGTCTGGGATCAGTTTCTGAGATCTTGTGCTTTGGTTTTGCATCTTTTTTTTGCATGCTGATTGAGGTGGAAACATAATTATGGCAGAACTAATAACAGGTAATTTAATAATGTCCTGCTTAAATTTAGGATGCAGTGGTTCTTAGACAGAGTAAGAAGACTTTAAGTTGCCTCAGAGAAAAATGTCTGAAAAAATATCTTTGTTATTAGAGCAACAGCAATTGAGGGATAATAAAGGCAGAATTGTGTGTCTGCCTCACACATTGCTTCATTCTCTTTAGATATAAAAATGCACTGGTCTAGAGAAGGATGGGAATGGTGGAGGAATAAATTCCATTATCAGCATGATCGTAATTTAGAGCAATCATTTTTACAGCCTAGGCATTGTTGTAGGTCAGGCTTTACAAGTGATAACATCCCATCTGATTAGAATTTAATTTTTGTCTTTCTTTTTGTAGCGAAGGGCAAATTGAAAGTATTAAACAACCACTTCTATCCTATCATTAAACATTTAACCAAAATACCATTGAAAAAAAAATGTGCCAGCTGCAGAAAATCCAGTCTAAAATGTACAACATTTTGAGAGTCGGCTTATCGGTGGGTGGTGCATTTTTCATGCTATTTTTGTTTATAATTTGATGGTGGTCTTATCTGAGGACGGGCTTATATGCATGTATATGTGGTACTCTACTAAATATAACTTTAATGTGCTAAACTGGAGTGTTTAAAAGAAATCACCTTTTTTTGTAAGACTACTCGCACAGTTTATGAGAGCACTAAATCTTCCTCTTCTTTGGCTTTCATTGCCAACCAACCACTAATCTCTTTGGATTAAAAACAACTCAGACAAGCAAAATTGCCAGCATTTTTAAAACAATAGCCCACAATGGACTGCAGGATTCTAACTACTAAATAAAATATTGGGTATAATTGGCCAGTGGTGTGAGCATACATGTCTAAGACATGGATTTTGGCTTCAATTTGAAGGGCTCATTACGGCTTTTATGATGCGTGGATTTTGAAATGGAGCAGAAAGAATGGAGACGGCAATACTAGCCGGAGATGCAACCTTGCTGTGCGAAAAAAGAATGTGCCACTTCAGTTGAAGTTGAGTTAAGCTTCCCATTCATGTTGCATTGGGGAATGCTTCAAAAGGGAAGGATTAGATGCACATAAATAATAAACAGGGAAACTGTACATTGCAGGCACATATGCGCGCCCTGGGATCTTGTTACCACTGGCTACTTCTGGTGAATTTCCATCGTGTAAGATTGTCCTGCCCAATCATTGTGTGTGGATAATGTGTGTGTGTGTACAAGGAGAAATACACTCTGTGGCCAATTTAGGTTGATACTGACTTTCTGCAGAGCTGCTGAAGATCTTGAGAGAATGTCTGTTGTAGCCTTGCGATTCAATATTGTTTTTAAACAGGAGATGCAAGCTGTTTTTCAAGAAAAAAAATGGCAAGAAAAAAAAACCCAATAGGAACAAAGCAATTGTTTTCTTGTTGCAATCACGTTCCGTAAGATGAAAAATAAAAGAGATCTGACATGCTTGGTGTCCAAGCTGGGACAGAACTGATGTCTGAGGATCAGTGTTGGTTTTCGGTCTTATTATATCACCTGAATTATGCAGGTATGGGGTTATCTGTTGATTTCTTACCTGTTTTTCTTTCCTTGTGTGTTTCTTAGATTCCTGGGCCTTCTGGTGACAAGGAGAACTTGATTTCAAGCCATCTGCATGTTTGATGCACCCTCTCTGCTATGGAATCCTGGCCTACGCTGGGCTGGCTCCTCTTCCTTAGCTTAATTGCTGACTGCCTGAAGGGAACACGAGCGCGAGACTTTACAGTGAAAGATATTGTGTACCTTCATCCTTCAAGTAAGACTTGTGAAGCAGGTCATAATGTATACAAGGACTATGGAAAGCTCAAAGAATAGAACCAATAGAAAGCACAAATAGGAGAGCACAAATGCCCTCAGATTGCTAGCACGTAAGAAATAAAGCAAAAAGCCACTGCAATTTGTGTCTATGCAGTGCTGGGTTTCGCATCAAAGCTTCTTTCTGTCTGTGGCCTGTCTATTGGAAAAGCCAAAGGAGCTTCTGTCCCATAATCGCTCTTGAACAGAAGCTCCTTTGGGCTACGTTGTGGGTAATGTTCTCTGGTTTGACTTGCCAAAATTTATTCTCTGCCACACTTGCTAATAAGGAGTTTGGTAAATCATCTTGATGATGCAAGTGATATGTTCTCTGCAGCAGTTGCTAGATTTTTGCAAGCAACCCAGAGGAATCTCCTCATGCTACAGATTTTGTGAGAGGTCTTGCAAAAGAGTGGCTGGATTTCTTTGGCTGAGAAGCTTGTAGAAATTCATCAATTTCCTTCAGCATCATTGGACAAAATTTGGCCTGTGTTGTTGAGACAGTCCAAAATGCTGTAAAACAGTAGTATATAAGCAACCTGGTCACTGAGGTAAGTGAAGTGGCCACATAGCTTTGGAAGAATCTTTGAGAGAGAGCCTTTTTTGTTGAAGCAAAACGGGTCCTTGATTTTGGGGGAATGCTCTGAAAAACAGGCTAGTCCAGTGATGGTGAACCTTTATGTTATGGTGTGCCAAAAGTGTGAGTGTGCGCAATAGCGTGCGTGTGTGCGTGCGGGCACACACAATGCAATGCGCCCCCTGCACATGCGCGTGCAACTCCCCCTTACCTGCACTGCGCATGCGCGTGCCTCCCAGCTGATTTTCGGCCCTTTTGAGGCCTTTTTCACCCTCCTGGAGGCTGAAGGGAAGCCTCTGCAGCCTCTGGAGGCCGAAAAATGGGCCCATCTCAGCACTTCTGGTATTTCTGTAAGGCCCGTTTTTCGGTCTCCTGAGGTTGCAGAGGCTTCCCTTGAGCCTCCGGGAGGGCAAAAATGGCCTCAAATGGGCAGAAAATGAGCTGGGAGGCGCGTGCATGCACAGTGCAGGTAAGTTTGACTGGGGCTCGCGTGCCTGGACAAATGGCTCTGTGTGCCACTGTGGCACACGTACCATAGGTTTGCCATCACTGGGCTAGTCTATGCAGAAAGTAAACACTGTAGCTTCCTAAAATATTAAGGAAGAGTATAATTAGGGGGTGTACTTTGTGCTATGTCACTGCTTCCCAAGTGCTGTTTAGAGCTGTAGTATTGATTGATGGTGGTCATGGGCCAGAAGTAATCCTTTGCTGGAAGACAGTTCTTAGTAACTAGGTAGGGTTCCTGATATAAGTTAAATGGAATTTCTAACAGAATAACACCGTCGGAAGAGACCTTGGAGGTCTTCTAGTCCAAGCCCTGCCCAGTCAGGAAACCTATTTTAGACAAATGACTGTCCAATCAATCTCTTCTTAAAAACGTCCAGTGTTGGAGTACCCACAATTTCTGAAAGCAAGCCATTCCACTGATTAATTGTTTTAACTGTCAGGAAATTTCTCCTAAGTTCTACATTGGTTCTCTCCTTGATTAGTTTCCATCCATGCTTCTTGTCCTGCCTTCTAAGTATGTCCTGATTAGAAACCATCGCTTGTTAATTTACTTACAACCATCGCTTGTTAATTTGAACAACTTTGATCCAGGCTGGCTTCCGCTTGTTTAAATAAATTTAAACTAACCACATTTTACTGCTCTTTACGGTGAATAAATAGTAAACTGTTTAACAAAACTCGCTTAGCAAATCTCGCTAAGCACCTTGCTTTTTTTTGCCCCTACCAAAATAGCTACAAAAAGGGGAAATATTCACAGTTCAGTCTCGTTAATGTGATGCTGAATTATGGTTTAGCATTGTATTTAAACCTGGCTTTTTATTGCAGAGGAAACTTTGTAGAAAAGATAAATATAAGAAACCTAAGATATATACATTTGACTATGAGCTCTAAGGTGTGCTGTTCATTTTCTGCATGGAACTTGTACCTCATTCTAAATTTAGTGTACGAACTCAGTACTCTGATGATGGATAGGGGAATTTAGAAAAGTCGGGAAATGCTTATTTAAAAGGAGAGATTATTACGACAGAGAAATACATAATGTACAGGGAAGAAAACATGGGAGAAGGAAAGAGAACAACAAGAAATCAGGTAGCCTTTCTTAGATCCAAACTTTTCTTTATAATGTGTACAGCTCAGTTATATCCTCCCCTACCCTTAATCAGAAAGGGTTGGCTAAACATGTAGGATTTATTTTTGTGACGGGGGGCTTTTCTGTTCAGCAATGCAGATCACAGGTAGGAAAACTTAATTCATATAGAGGCACCGGAGGGAATAAACAGTTCGTTCCAGGTTGGATTCGATCCTGCATGTTATTTGGGGGTTATGAAAAGGCACAGAAGTAGATAACAATCTATACAGGTAGTCCTTGACTTACAACTGTTCGTTTTAGTGACCTTTTGAAGTTTCAGGTGATCCTCACACTTACAACCATCGCAGTGTCCCCACAATCACTTGATAAAAATTCAGGAGCTGGAGAACCGGCATGTATTTATGATGATTGCAGTATCTCGGGGTCATGTCTTTGCCATTTGCAACCTTCCAAGCCGAAGTCAATGGAGGAAGCCAGATTTGCTTAATGACCACGCTGTTCACTTAACAACTGCAGTGATTCCCTTAAAAATCATGACAAAAAGGATGTAAAAATCAGGTGTGACTCACCTCAGCAATGGAAATTCTGGTCCCAGTTGTGGTTGTAAGTCAAGGACTGCCTGTATAGTAAATGCAGCATGCAGTTTGTCCCTTAGTGTAGGATTGGCAAAGTTCTTTCTTGTCCCAATTTGGGCAGAATAAAAAAGGGACAGGAAATAAATATTATTGCCATGCAGATCTACTCTACGTTGTGCACGTAATTCATACCATCTATTTGGATATTAACTGTAATTTCTATGTTCTCTAGTTATCATGATTTTACATGATGCCAAACAAGGGTAAGACCAGTTTTCATAGACAAGTGAAATATCTACAAATCAATCTTTCTTTCTTTCTTTCTTTCTTTCTTTCTTTCTTTCTTTCTTTCTTTCTTTCTTTCTTTCTTTCTTTCTTTCTTTCTTTCTTTCTTTCTTTCTCTCTCTCTCTCTTTCTCTTTTCTTCTTTCCTTCCTCCCTCCCTCCCTTTTTCTCTGTCTTTCTTTCTTTTTCTTTTTCTTTTTCTCTTTTCTTCTTTCCTTCCTTCTTCCTTCCTCCATCCTTCCTTCCTTCCTTCCTTCCTTCCTTCCTTCCTTCCTTTCTTTCTTTCTCTTTCTTTCTCTTCTTTCATTCATTCTTTCTTTCTCTCTCTCCTTTCTTTCTTTTTTTTTTTGTAAATTTTATTTGAGTTTTCACAAAAAGAAAAGAAATACAAATAAAACATCTTTTTTGAAAGCGGCATAATCCCGGGTTACATTTCTTCGTACAGACGCAAATTCAGGTTCATGCTCATTTTTATATTCTATTCCATATCTTATTACTATTTTACATTTTCTACATAGCTTCTCCCCTCTTTTAATTTTCTCAATTTTATTTTATTTATTTCATCTCAGTTCAAATCATTATATTTGTATTTTTTGTCTGTCCTGTTTCAACTGTCTATTATCTTTTCTCATTAAACAAAATTTCTCCTGTCGTTACTGATTGGAGTATGACGCCTTTATATCTTTCCCCTAAAGTTGTAACACCCAATATAATACATAACTTCCATTCGGATTCTGCTTGGTACATTCTTAAACTACACACTGTATTCTTGAAAAAAAAGAAAAAAATTATTATAAATGTATATAATTAAAACAACATTCCAATTCAATTCTATCATTAATATTAATATTCATTAAAGTCTTAACATTTTTCACGTTACTTTTCAATGAAATATCATACTTCTATGGCAAGAATTATAAACTTTCCATAGTTAATTCCCTCCCCTTCAGTTATATTTTATAAAACATTGACTAATTAAAATGTTCCCATTCCTTCCTAATTCAATTTTCTCATTTATTTTATTTCATTTATTTTATTCACAAACATTTCGCTAAATTACACTATTTTATCCCTCATTCTAATCATATGTTGTTTCCAATTTTCTAAAGTTATTTCTATTACTAATATAACAATGCAATCTTATGTACCTTTACAGAATCCCTTTTTCAGTTAGATTTTCACCCATTATCTCTAAATAGGTCCTGTTTCTTTATATCTTGCTCCGGATCTTTGTAACTTCTTTTCCTTTCCTTCTTCCCTCTCTTCTTCTCTCTCTCCTTTTTACCCCTTTGTCTCTCTACCTCTATTTCCCTCTTCTGTATTCCCCTTTTCTGTTGCTTTCCAGTATTATACTTATTTTTCGAATTAGTTTTCTTTTCTTTGGTTGTTTTTTTAAGTCTTAAATTCTCCATTCTCTTTCTCCCCTTTTCTTTTTCTTCCCCACATAAAGTTACGTGTTCATTAAAGATGGCTTCTTCTTTGTCCCAGTCTTCTTGTTTTGCAGTCTTTTCTTGTTGTTTCTCATAGTTCCAGATCTCAATTTCTAAGAATTGAAAAACAAAGCCAAAAGAACCCTTCCCTTCTTGTGCATCTTCTTTGTACTTTTTAAGTTCCATTTTAAATTCATCCAGAAGTGATGCCATTGTATAAATTTTTAAACAACCACCCGATTGATTTTAGTCATTCAAATATAATAATCAAAAATCCAAAAGACACCAAATAATCCAAATACACGCAAGCTGTTTATTTTTTGCTCTTTCTTTTTTTTCACTTTCTCTCCTGGAGTTACTATTTAGTTGCAAAGTTTCAGTTAAAATGTATCTTTTAGAAGTCTTATTGAAGTTTTACTTTAGATTCTTTTAAAGTCCAGGCAGTCTCCTCCCTCTTCCAGATCCTGCCCTTATTCTTTTTCTCTCCCTTCCTGCTTATAGGAGAAAAAGGTTTTAATGTCCAGAAATCTTTATTGTCCCTTTGGCATTTTGTTTTATTTTCAGCTTAATTGCCTATTGATGCCAAAGTGGATTTTTCCGATTTTTTATTTAAGTCTCTTAGTTGTCAATATAAGGAAGGAGAGAGAAGAAAAAAAAAGCCAAACCTTTCCCTTTTCACTTTCTTTCGCTGCTTCCGACATTTCTTTGGGGGCGATGTTATTTTTTGTAAAATTTAAATTCCAGGGTACCTTAGTTGTTGCTTTTTCAACTTAACTCGGCCAGCCAAAACTTTCACTTCTTATCTTCTTCCCGCACGTTCTTTTCCGGTTGAATTCTTCTTTGAGGTGGCCATTTCTGACCACTGCTCCTACCACCTTCGGGAAAAGGAGTAATGGCCAGCTGAGGAGGAGAGATGCGGCTCTCCTTGACCCTGCTGGCGGTCTCCGCCCTCTTCATCACCTCTACGGGGTTGCTTAGCCCCAAAACCAGCTGACTTGGGGTTCTCCAGCGGCAAGCCCAGACAGAAACAGCACACGATCGCGGATTCCTGTCTGTCGCTGAAGCCCTTCAAACCGGAAGTCTCTCTTTCCTTCCTTCCTTGCTTCCTTCCTCCATCCATCCATCCTTCCTTTCTTTCTTTCTTTCTTTCTTTCTTTCTTTCTTTCTTTCTTTCTTTCTTTCTTTCTCTTTTCTTCTTTTCTTCCTTCCTCCATCCTTTCTTTCTTTCTTTTTTTCTCTTCTTCTTCTTTCCTTCCTTCTTCCTTCCTCCATCCCTCCCTTCCCTTTTTCTTTCTCTCTCTCTCTCTCTCTCTCTTGCTTTTTCTCTTTTCTTCTTCCCTTCCTTCCTTCCTTCCTTCCTTCCTTCCTTCCTCCTTTCTTTCTTTCTTTCTTTCTTTCTTTCTTTCTTTCTCTTTCTTTTCTTTCTCTTTCTCTCCTTTCATTCATTCTTTCATTTTCTTTCTCTCTCTCTCTTTTCTTCTTTCCTTCCTTCCTCCATCCATCCTTTCTTTCTTTCTCTCTTTTCTTCTTTCTTTCCTTCCTTCCTCCATCCTTTCTTTCTCTCTCTCTCTCTTTCTTTCTTTTTCTCTTCTTCCCTTCCTTCCTTCCTTTCTCCCTCCCTCCTTCCCTCCCTTCATTCTTTCTTTCTTTCTTTTCTTTCTTTCTTTCTTTCTTTTCTTTCTTTCTTTCTTTCTTTCTTTCTTTCTTTCTTTCTTTCTTTCTTTCTTTCTTTCTTTCTTTCTTTCTTTCTTTCTTTCTTTCTTTCTTTCTTTCTTTCTTTCTTTCTCTTCTTCTTTCTTTCCTTCCTCCCTCCATCCTTTCTTTCTCTCTTTCTCTTTCCTTCCTTCCTTCCTTCCTTCCTTCCTTCCTTCCTTCCTTCCTTCCTTCCTTCCTTCTCTCTCTCTCTCTTTCTTTCTTTCCCTCCCTCTCTCCCCCTCCCCCCCTCCTGTCTTCTTTACAAATTGGCTTGTAAGGTGCATTGCTGTTCATCAGTGGAATTAATAGCCAGATATAGTTACAGGCAATTCCAGACCAGAGGGCAGTCTCTTTTTCTTCCTTTAGAATAGCCCTTTTACAGGAGTGTGCCCTTTTGCCCCAAACCACAGTCTATCGGACTTATTAAATTCTCTAATCACAAGCCAAACAAGAGTCTCTCACAGCTGTACCATTGTTAAAAAAACTTTCTTTCAGTATAAGTCTTTCTTTCTTCTTTTTTTCCCCCTGTTTTTATCTTAGCAGGGACAAAAAGTACAAAGCATTCAGGAGCTTTCATAGCCTCTTTGTCTCTAGGCATACACTTTTGTACATGCAGGTACAAGATGGAACATCAGGCAGGTGTAATTGTGGCGCTATCTCTCTCCATACAAAAGAGTAGCTATGATACCTCTGTTCTTATATACGAACTTAATTCAAAGGCTCTGAATGGACAAAAAACTTAGGGTAGCAGTGTTATCAGTCAAGATGTTCTGTTTCCTGGAATACGGTCTCTCCGTGCCTCTGAGACACATAACCAAAGCTGTATATTTGTGCTACAGTGTGTGCATTTATATAGTGCCTTCAGATAATTGACTCCTGGCAACTGCAGTTTTCTTAGCATGGTTTTTCAGAAGTAGCTTGCCATTGTCACCTTCTCATCTGAGACAGAGTAACTGGCCCATTGTCATCCAGCTGACTTCCTGCCTAAAGTTGAGACCAAAACTCGTGGTTTCTACTCTGGTGCCTTAACCACTACACCAGAGTGATTCTTGTTAAAAGTATTTACATTTCATTTAAGGGTTTCCTTAAATGCAACGCAGAGTAAGCAAATTTATCATTTGTCAAACTAGCACCCAGATAAGATAGTGGAATAATCCAGAACAGTAAAAGTATAAAATAATTCAGCTTCTTATGATCAATTTGGCATTTCTTAAATGTTTTCTGGTCATTCAAGTTAGTTATATTTGGAGCCAGATAATTATTCTGAATCATTTTGTTTATCGAGCCATCATTTTCCAAAGTTTTATTTTCACACGATGGATCCCTAGGCAAACATTTTTAGTTAAAGGAGATACATTGCATGGCTCTGTGTATAGCATTTTATAACTTAGAGTTTATTGGCTATAGGTCCTGTCATTCCATAAATGGTTTTGTCCAACAGTGGCTATCTATCAGCAGAATGAACATGTTGTTGGAAAGATTCTTCCTTCCTTTTCAGCTCCATTAAATCATTTGTGAAGACTAATGGGCCTCCCTAATAGCACTTATACCTATGTACTGCTTCATAGGGCTTTACAGCCTTCTTTATATGGTTTACAGAGTCAGCATATTGCCCGCCCCCCCAAATCTGGATCCTCATTTTCCTGACCTTGAAAGAATGGAAGGCTGGCAGTCGATAGAGTTAGCCTGCAATACTGCCATGTTTCACCAAACTTGGCAACTTGAAGATGTGTGGACTCCCAGAATTCCTTAGCCAGCCATAGTTGGCTGGGCAATTCTGGGAGTTGAAGTCCACTCATCTTCAAATTGCCACGGTCGAGAAACATTACTTCATTTTCACCACTATGCCACCACTGCTTTCTTAAAGGCACCGCTCTCTTAAACACCGTTCTCTAGTGTCACGCAGGTATTTTCTTTATTTTTGTAAAATATACTGACAGTATCAAAATGAAGCAATTAATATCCTCCAGTCATGTTATTCATATAGCTTTCCCTTTCCCTCCAGAACCTCTTCTAGCTTTTATCTCCATATGATTAACACTCAGTTTAGGGGTTGTGTTTAGCCCGAGGTCACCCTGGGAAGTGCTGACACTAGCTAGCACCAAACCCACTTCATCACACTAGCATTCTCCCAATCTCATTCAAAAATTACCCTTAAAATAAAAGAAATTAAGCTTAGTGTTGGAAGAAATTATGAGAGAGATGGAAGCTTGGTCTTCTTGTTACAGAAGAACTGGAAGGAAAGACAGGGGTATGTATTCCCATATCTTTATAAAATTGCAATGCAATCCCTTGGGCTATAAAAAAATAAAGCCTCTGACACCTGTTTCTACCCGTTGTTTCTGTTTAAAATTATAGTTCTTGGTAGTGAGGCAGAATATACCTTCTTCATATAACATTATTATAATATCTTTATACAACATTATTTACCCAGAAACAAGTGCAATTCATAGATAGCCCTCAATTTATCATCACAATTCGGATAGCAACTTACATCACTGAGCGATGCATCATTAAGTGTGTGTGGTTTGCAACTTTTTTTGTGTGAAAGTCAATAAAGCTGTCATTAAGCAAATCAAGTAAATAAAGCTGTCATTAAGCAAATCAAGCTTCCTTCACTGGCTTCACTTGGCAGAAGTCAATTAGGAAGGTCTCAAATGGTAATCATGATCTCAGCATGCTGTAAGCATTGTAAATGCATGCTGATTGCCAAGTGCCCGGATTGCGGTCACAATACTGCAGCGACACTGTGATGGACCTAAGTGTGGGGCCTGGTTTTCAGTCACTTTTTTCAGGGTGGAGGTAACTTTGAATGGTCGCTAAATGAATGGCCATAAGTCAAGGATTACCTATAGACGAAGAGGTAATTGCTAGCTGAGGTAATGGGGAAAAAATGTTCAAAGACTTTGGCATTGGAATCAATCTCCCTAGCTGTATATTTATAAATATTGGAGGTTTCCCACCACCACCACTACTTTAAGGATACTGCATAAGGATGTACAGCTTATTTTCATCTTTTGTTTGGGAGATACTGGTTTATTCTTAGATTATAGTACTAAATTATGGGAGTGTTCCAAGGTCCAGGACACCTTTTGTCTACTAAGAAGATATGAAGTTGATATTGGCTGCTTGCCACCGTACAATCATTTTTCTCATGAGGAAGAATGAAGTCAGACTGATGATGCTTTTGTTGAATACAATAGCCAGTGTCCATACAAAAAGCCAATTCTTTTTGAAATAAAAAAACAAAACAAGCCCGGCTAAACCTGGCAATTTCTGTATACAGTAACTATTGAGAGTTTTGCAGCGATAATTCAGCGCCAGAAAAGTAAAACACAGATGGCTGGTGCTTCATTTAACATCTTTATAAACGTAAGTAGATTTTACAAACCAGTTGTAGATTTCTCCAACTTGGAGCAAACTCAAACAGAAACATGTTGCAAGTTCAGAGCAGAGCTCCAGTCTTCAGCAAGCAAGCAAGTTAGTTTCATCTTCAATAAACAGACTCGGAGCTCAACATCTCTGCAGAGCTTAATATAGAGCCCAGTCTAGGCTACTTTTTGTTTCAGTTTCCAGCCTAGGCTACTTCTAGTTTCAGTTTCCAAAACAGTCCTCATTGGCTGATTTAGTTGCTATGCCTGTTCATTCGCTGATCTTGTTACCAAGCTCTATTCCAGTTCATGAATATACTCTTGACAGTTACACACCCTGTTTTATATATAGAAAGATATTGCTTACCTTGAGCAAATGTTTGGAGATCTTAGTAAAAGTTTACGAAACACCGGTTATCAAATATTCTTCCTCTTCATATAAAACAAAACATTTTGCCCCTTTTGTATATCTGCATCCATTGAGCTATAGCTAGCATTAACATAATGGGTAAAATTAACACAAGACTTTATAGATGTATCTCTAACCCTGGGGCCTCTTAACCTTCAAATGTTGTTGATTTAATTGCTGATACTTTAATGAGTGTTGTTTGTGTAATTAATTATCACTTGGTACTTTTTAAAATGAGAATGGAAAGAATTTAGGGAGCTGAAGTTGCTGAGGGTACAGTGCACAATAAATTCATAATGCATACTTAATATTTGTGCTATCTCTCTTTTCCGTTCTATTTTTTAAAAAATGTGGTTCTACTGTTATGTATACTCCATGTTTCTGTTTTATTCAGTTCTGCTTGCATTTGACTAGATATTCATAGGATGCATGCTATATCTGTAGAAGAGCAGGGACAGCTGGGGGGTAGAGTTAAATGCATCATCAGTTTAGAGTCCTTACATTGCCACAAGAGATCCAAGTCCACCTTCCCTTGAATTTTATTGGCCCTTTTCTAGCACCAATGTAATGCTGTTCATTAGATGACTAAATTTTTATGCTTGAATGAATAAATCTTCTACACAGCAACCTTAGAAATGGTCCTGATTCTTTGCACTTGACAATATCTGTAGTAAAAGTATGCTCTGAGTTTGAAATGTCACCCGTTGCAGAGATAGCAATATCTCTTCCTTGATCCTGTACATTAACACTATCGGGACTTCAAATTTCTCCTTGAATCAAGAGTTGGTTTTCTCCCTCAACTCAATGACTCTGAATGAGCAATTGGTCCATTTGGAATTTTCAAAGTATTCTGTAGCTGTTCTCTCTAATGACCCTGATAGCCATCGGAGCTTTTCACAAAGCAGCCATTAGCAGAAGGTAAATAGATTGAGATTATCTATTATCTCCTCTTCACTCTCTCTCAACTCCCAGCATACTTATTACCACTCATACTTTACGTTCGCCTTCCCCCCATCCTACCATCAAGACAAGTGGAGATGCTATTAAATAACTGGCCTGCAGCCACCCATCGTTTAAAAAAAAACAACATTTCTAAGAATGCTTACACAAGCTGTAAGGGTCAGAAAGGCATTGTTATCAATAAAAAGTTAAAAGTCAGAGGCCAGTGCTTTGCTCCTGGGCAATCAAAGTTTTTATTTGTCTTTTCTTTCGGTTAAAATAGCTCGAAAAAGACAGAATAAAAAGGGTACCACATTGTCTTGCCCTGCAGTGGCAGTACAGTTTTGTTGCATAGATTACTATGGTTGGTTTGTAGCCAGGGGCTTCTTTTGGGGTGAGGGTGGGGGGTTGCCAGTCTGATAGCAAGAAATGTAGGCAGGTGGGATCAAGCTTTTTTTAAAGCAAAGGCAATCAGTAGGTTAAAAAATATGAGTTATATAGAAGTGTTGACAAAAAATGGTGATGCATAGCCAGGAAAAGACTAGAAAAGAGACGTGTTAGAAGCCCTCAGAGATATTTAGGACTCATATTTGGAAGAGTCTAAATAGATTTTCACAGGATACATAATAGCAATAGCATTTAGACTTATATACCATTTCATAGTGCTTTACAGCTATAAGATCCAGAAGTGTAGATGTTGGATGGATGTTAAGATAAATCTCTTAATAGCAGGGCATTATTTCTTTCTAGTGGAGCTTCTGTGCCAGTTGACAAGCTGTGCTTATTAATATTTTAAAAATTTCCAAGTGAGAATGGAAAATGGGACACAAATTTGCTGTGAATTATGATTGAATGACCATTAGATCAACATTTTGGAGCCAGTGTGATACAGAGATTAATATGTTGGACTACAGTTGGGTAGATCCCTGTTCAGGTCCTCTGTAACTGGGAAAACTCACATATGATGTCACTTGCCTCATAAGACTTTATCTTGGGATAAAACAAGAACATTGTGTGAGCTGTACTGAGATTCTATAGATCGTGGTGTCAAACACACATCGTTATGGTGATGTCATGTGACATATCAGGACTTTCCCCCACTTTGCTAAACTGGGTTTGGGCATGGCCATCACATGGGCCGTGAGTTTGACAGCCCTGCTACAGAGAAAGCAAACTGTTAACAAATATATTTTTCCCATCCTGTCCTGTTTCTTTCTATTACTTTTTCAAAAAATGGTGAAAGATATGGTGTCCAGATCTACTTAGTTGACTTCTTCAGAATCTTGCTTTAAATGTTAAATGTTTTATCTATCTCAATAAGAGTCTTGTTAAGACTGTGTGTGTGTGTGTGTGTGTCTATCTATCTATCTAATAGAAATATATATATAGAAATATATATATATAACAGAAATATATATATAACAGATATATATGTATAATTGCTATATATGTATAACAGATATACATGTATAACAGATTATATATATATATGTATATGTATACGTATACGTATACGTATATGTATACGTATACGTATATATATATTCCAGTTAGCCTTGTAACTGATGTCATGGTTGCATCTGCATTTTTCAGCAACTCCGTATCCTGGTGGATTCAAATGTTTTACCTGTGAACAAGCAGTTGATAACTACGAATGCAACCAGTGGGCTCCAGATGTGTACTGTCCAAGAGGTAAATCAGCTGTATGTTGCCAGAAAAGCAATGAATATGGATCACTTCTGATGATATTTTAAATGTCCCATGCAGACTGTTAGCATCAGTCTATCTAGCTTTTCATCTATCAGCTTGGAAGGTTGTGTGACCTGATCCCGTTGATATAGATGTCCTTATGCTTGTAGACCAAGGGTCTTCAAACTTGGCAACTTTAAGACTTGTGCACTTCAACTCCCAGAATTCCTGAGCTAAGATGACTGAAGGAGGAATTCTGGGAGTTGAAGTCCACAAGTCTTAAAGCTGTCAGGTTTGAAGACCCCTGTTGTAGACATAGTTGTAGGCAGATGAGGTGCTATAATCACTTCATGTGAACAAGACTTTCTGGACATATATAAGACCGTTGATATGTTTCTATACTCTACATAGCCATAGTATTGTATTAGGAGTTTTTCAAGAATAGTACTAGCTTTTTTGATGCAAGCCAATGTAAAACTTTTTAACATGAAAAAATGTTTTTTACATCTAATTGCTAGAATACCTTGCTGTAAATGCAGTCCTACATACATACAAAATGAAGTGAGTTTAAATTGTTTTTAAAAGAGGGATAGAAAAAATATTCTATTTTTATAAACACACTTATAATTATGAAATGATTGCAATGTTTTCTCTCTCTCTCTCTCTCCCCCTCCCTCTCTCTCTCCCCCTCCCTCTCCCCCTCCCTCCCTCCTTCCCTCCCTCCCTCTCCCCACTCTCTCTTTCCCCCAAATAAATAAAACTTGACTCCTTTTGACTTCATGGACACATCTGTGCAAGTTCCATGGGAGCAGGGGTGATTTTGACTCTCTCTTCTAGCCTGCAGCCTTGAGGTTTCTTAGTGGCTTCCCAGCTGCATTAATCAGATCCTATTCAGTAATTTTTAAAGTTCGTCTCTGAGTTGGATGCTGTACTTACTGTGATATCTTCTGTAAAGATAGCCAACTTTGATTTCTGGTACAGTTTTCTTGATAACAGCATGATTTGGTATCGCCTTTCAGGACATTGTTTTCCCACCTAGTTTGTACCCCTGGTACTGCTGTACACAACTTAATTACACTAGAGATAAAACTTCCTATTTCTCTTGCTAGCAACAAGATATTGCTATTCTCAACATACCCTGGAAGCCAATGGAAAGAGTGTATCAGTCACCAAGAGATGCGTGCCACTGGAAGATTGTTTGACTACGGGATGCATCGCTCTCCAGCATAAAGGACTCAAGGTAAAGAGAACAGATGAAATAAATTGGTGCGTTGTTTCTTTTTTGTACATTATGAGAAACTGTTTCACGGACATAACTTGGAAGTTAGTTGCTTTGTTTGGCATTGTAATTGTCTCTGTAATTCTCGAAATGAGAAAAGTTTAAATGAAAGAAATCGTTGGAGTTAAGGACATGACCAATGCTGATGTCTTGTAGTGGAGAAGATAGGTTTACTAAAAACCCTGGGTGAATGCTGATGATTACCAAGAGGAATCAATTGGAGAGGTGAGAAAATGGAAGTTTTCAACTCAAAAACAGATGCAGCCAACATATGTTACCCAGGGGATGTTACTAACAATAGCCTGGACGTACAGTAGAGCAATAACAATAGCACTTAGACTTATATACTGCTTCACAGTGTTTTACAGCCCTCTTTAAGCGGTCTACAGAGTCAGCCTATTGCCCCCGACAATCTGGGTCCTCATTTTACCAACCTTGGAAGGATGGAAGTCTGAGTCAACCTTGAGATGCTCAGAATTGAACTCCTGGAGTAAGCAGTGAGTTAGCCCTGCAGCACTGCATTCTAACCACTGCACCACCATGGCAATAAGTTACTGTTTTCAGATAAGTCGCCTGAACTAATTCATGTGGATAGAATAATCCACATAAAATATTCCTCACATTCAACATGGTTATTAGAGTAACTTTTCTGGAGTTCTGAAAAGATTGTTGGTTTCTCTGAAGTTGATTTTAAGGAGCACTTTAGAAAATGGAAACATGAATAAAAGTTAGCATAGAGATAGAAATAAGAGGGGAATAACAGTATTCACATTTTAACATAACAAGATATATGTAAATAATAAGATGGAAGATTAGAAATTGAATGGCAGCAGTATTAGGTATGTTTAAACAATATGAAACAATGAAAATGAAATGTAATAGCTGTGAGTAATAATATTATGTTTACTTGTACTAACATGTATGATACCCAGTGATATGTATATGTAATATAAAATAAAAAACTTGACCAGAAAAAGAAAATGGAAATACATATTTCTGAATTTCATAATTGGGGCCCACTGTGGCAGTAACAGGGATTTCCAGCCATTGCTACAAAATTGATATAAGAACATTTATAACAAGTCAGAATGTAACATTCTTTCATTTTGTATGCATGCTTCCAGTTAAGTCTCTTTTTTTTTTCTTTCCTTCCTGTGATTTAGAAGTTGATAATAATAGGGGAAAATTTTCCTTCTTCATCCAGGAATATAAATGACAATTAATAGATGGAGGTGGTTTTATGGTATGCTTAATGCTTTGGGGGAAGAGATTCTATCAGAATTTAAAGTAGCTTCTCTGGTATCATATCATAAATGTATTACCTTTTTCTCCTGTCAAGTTTTAAAATATATAAAATCAATAATTCATGATTTGATGATATGAAGTAGGAGGGTAATTGCCCATCCTTGCATGGTAGCCAATTACAAAGGATAGTTCACCAAAGTTATATATCTGTTAAAAGTCAACTGCACCTTCTAATCAAACATGTATAGCCAAGCTGTCCCTGCCCCCCTCCCTCCCCAAATTAAAACAGTTTCTGGTTGGTTAAGCAAATTTTAATTGCAGCTATAATATGAAGATGGGCCTTGATACTTTTTTAAAAAATTCATCAATTATCCTTTCAAATGTCCTTCATCTTTACAGCAACCCTGCTTTTGGAGCTACGTGGTGTATGTATGTATGTATGTATGTATGTATGTATGTATGTATGTGTAAAGATAGATAGATAGATAGATAGAAAGAAAGAAAGAAAGAAAGAAAGAAAGAAAGAAAGAAAGAAAGAAAGAAAGAAAGAAAGAAAGAAAGATATAAAAGGGGAATTTCTCTACACCAGACCAGAGCAGTTTTAGACAGCAGTAGCAGCAAACTTTAGGGTATAATGTGTAACTTGCATCCGACAGTGAAATTTCTATCAGATGTGAGAAAAATGATTTAAGTGTCTTTTCTTTTTTTTCAGGTATGCACTTCTTGTTGTGAAGGAAACATCTGCAACTTGACATTACCTAGGAATTCAAGCGATGCCATATTTTCAACAACAACACCTATAAATCATACGCAGAGACATTGGCAAGATGCATCTGTAATAATGTTAGGTCTCCTGTCTCTCTTTGCTACGTAGTCCTTTTTGGATAAATTACCAACTAAACATCAAGGAAATCCAATGGGATGAAAATATTTATGCACACAAATATGACCTTAATTTAATATATGTTTTTCAATGCTTTCTTCTTCTTTTAGTGACATTTTAAAATGATCCTTTGAATTCCTTTTAGCCTTGGCTGACTCAAAAGCCATACTTTCTGGATCTGTGTCTTTAAAAAAAGGAGGGACTTTTGTTATGTTGAATGTTCTGAAGGAAAATTTTTGTATAGCCATTAAAAATGGATGTTTTTTTAAAAAACTATTCTTTAGTCTAGTGAAAGGAGTATTTCTAGAAATTGCATACTTTGAATTATACCAATTGAAAACCAGGGTTTCAAAATAACACTATTCTGCTATGCAAGAAAGGATTCTAGATGATTGTCTTACAGCATCAAATCAATCTTAGCTTGATCATTCGATTGGATTAGATCTTGATTTAGTAGTCTATATATATTGCTAGACGAGTGGTGCAATGGCCTAGAGGTAGTGGAGCTCTTGCCTCACAATCAGAAGGCTGTGAGTTTGATCCTAAGTAGAGGCAGATATTTCTCTCTCTGGGCACAATGAGAATATATCTGCTTAACAAAACTCCGCATTGGCTACAGGAAAGGCATCCGGACAGTAAACACTTAGTTCCATTCAGTTGCCTAGACTCCACCCCGCAAGGGATTATGGGGTTGTTAAAAGGAGATGATATTAGTATATCGCTAGACATAGCGAAATCACAGGTGAAGTCTCCATGATATTAATAGGACCTATGCTATGACTAGATTTAATCCCTATCTTTTAACTATAGGAGATCAATACCCATTGGAGAAAAATCACGGTCGTGAGTTTTAAGCAGGCGTGTGGTTATTCCCCTGAATGTACGAAGATGACAAATGATTTTTCTAAAATGTACTTTAATCTGATTTTTTAAAAAAAAGAAAACTCAAATGCCTAAGGAGATTTCAAATAGTCTATTCAAATAGTCAGGCCGATTATTTAAAAGTTTTATTTTTTTATTTAATCTAACCAATTAATATAATAATAAGTCTGTAATTCTGTGCCCGGTTGCTGAGAGTAAAGCCCACTGCACTCATTCTGTGAGATTGCCAAATTATTCATATGTACTTGGAGTAAATACTATGGGAATCCCTGTCATTTACTGTTGAACAAAAACATGCCTAGGAGAGTGCTGCGCATGGGGCCAGCCCTATGTCTGATGCGCTTACCCAAGCTTGCCTTTAATTATTTGCTCTGCATGCATGCCATCTTCGTTTCCTTTGCGAATATATCTGCTTGTGCATGAGAACCTTGTGGGAGATGTCTGGGCTATAATAAAAATAGGCACATTCCAATAAGAGGTTCCTGCAACAACTGTAATAAGGATTTCAGAGCTTGATCAGAGCTTTTGATACAGAGATTTATTGTGGATGAATGAGTGGTGTGGTGGCCTAGAGGTGGAGCTCTTGCCTCACAACCAGGAGGCTGTGAATTCGATCCTTGTTAGCGGCAGATAACTAGGGCACAATGAGAGTATATTTGCTGCAAACTCAGCATTGGTGACAGGAAGGGCATCTGGCCAGTAAACACTTGGCTCCATTCAGTTGCCCCGACTTCACCCTGACGCAAGGGATTACAGGGTCATTAAAAGACAAAAAATATTGTTGTGGATGAATGGCTTGCATTGAAGAAGAACTATTTCAAATTCCACACTCCATTTGTGCCATCCAACATGGTTTATTTTACATAGTAGGTTGCAATATTTGTATTTGTATAATATAGGGGTGTTAAACTGGCAGCCTGCAGGCCAGATGCATCACGCACAGGCCACGCCCACCCCAGCTCCGCGAATGGAGAAAACATTGCGAAACCTCACGCGATGGCAAAGTGATGCGGTGAGTTTGAGACACATACCCAAGCCGATTTTTAATGAACTTTTTTGTGGTGATAACTAAGTGAATCACCATGGTTATTAAGCAAATCTGCAATTGTCAAGCAATCACGGTAGTTGTTAAGCAAACCCATTATTTGTTACGGGGCATTTTCGTCAAAAACCAGATGTAAACTGGAAGTCAACCCCGGTTTTCAGCAAAAACTTAATTTGTGGTCATGTGACCGTGAGGTGCTGGAAACAACTCTCAAAGCTGACTGGTTGCTAAGCACCTGAAATGTAGTCACATGACTATGGGGAGGGGCAGCCATTTTTGAAATCGGGTCGTAAGTATCTTTTGGGGAAATCTGTCATCACTTTGAATGGTCTTTAAGCAACCAGTCTTAAGTCAAGGACGACATGTATGAGCAGTGCTGCTGTTGCTGTTTCTTCTCATGACTGGTCCGCTTTCCGATCAGCACAGATCTGTGTTGCAAAGTGGAGGAAGGGGGAAGAAAAGAAAGGAAAAGAAACTTTAGCATTACATGGTCTGGACAGACTTTTGTTTTTAAAAACAACAATCAATCATCCATTAAATCCTTAAAGTTATGTAGAACAGCCGTTTTGTGTTAATGTGAATGAAATGATTATTGAAGCTTCACGGATTACTGTCTGGTCTTTATTAAAGCAAACCAGTGGCGTGGCCACTTTAAGAAATCCACCCATTAAGGTCTGATAAAATAAAAGGATTTCCAAATGAGAGGAGAATGGTTTTTCAAACCAGTCTGAGAACAGCCCAGTTTGATGGGATAAGGACTATCTAAAACCAGCTCTTAGTTTCTCAAGGATACTATAGATGCCTCAAAAATAGGAGATGGAGATAGATCCCTCTCACCTGTTACTGTTTTTTTTTAAAATTATTTATTTATTCAGCTAAAAATTTATTTCCATAAAATGGGGAACACCTTTTGAAGACCCAAATCTACTGTAGGGTTAAGCAGTCATTGAAATTAAATGCTCTGTCCCCATTTGGACTCATTTCTTCCCCTGCATTCCTGTCCAAGGGAGTTGGCTTCTTCTGTATGATTCTTCGCACTCATCATTTTGCAGGCTCAAGTGTATTGATAGCCTCTTGGAAAGGCGTATTACTTTTAACAGTGATGACAAAGACATAGTAAATATTGAATGACTGTACTCTCATCACATTAAACCTATTAGAATTCTTTCTTGAGATCTGACATACAGGCTAATTGTAGAATAATCTCAGGTTGCAAAGGGAAGCAAAATTGGAACAGTCCATGTAACATTGTAGGATATTCAGAATAAACAATAGACGTTTGGCTGAAAAGAAGTCATGTTTATCTACTGAAAGTTGTCGCATCGGTCCTGTTTCCAACCTGCCCCTCAATTTACCAAAGGAATTATAAGTATATGACCACTACTCTATGTGCCAAAAGTGAAAAATATGTTCAATATCTGTTTAAATCATGCTAACTCCGAAATCTAGATATTGTAGTTCTCCCTTCTCATTTACTGAAGAAAGAGGTTTGTTGGAGGAAGTTATAAACAGCATACCATTCCCACCATGCTGCTGTGACTTCTCATGTAGTGGGTTCAGATTGTAGTGAGAGGTCTATGGAGATGCTCAGTCATCCAGGTCATGGTTGTCAAAAAGGTGCTTTTTCAAAAGGCAAACTGGACTTTTATTTTTTTCCTGGAAGATGTTTCGCTTCTCATCCAAGAAACTTCCTCAGAACCGAAGAAGCTTCTTGGAGGAGAAGCAAAACATCTTCAAGCAAAAGCAAAGGAAGTCCAGTTGCCTATTGAAGAAGCGCCTTTGGGACAGCCATGACCTGGATGACTGAGGAGTTCCATAGGCATCTTCAAGGGGAAAAACAAAGAAAGCCCAGTTGCCTTTTGAAAAAGCACCCTTGGGATTGTGTGAGATGTTTCCATAACTGCAACATCCATTTTTGGAGAGATGGCTGGCATTGTAGCGGGGAAAAACAATACATTGTGACTACCTCTGCTACAAGTTGTACAGAAAGACGACGTTGTGTGGTCAAGATGACTGACTTTAAGTAGTACATATGTGAAGATCTGCCCTAAGTAGAATTCTTTGCGGTAATTGTTCGTCATAAAACAACAAGCTGTGTTTAGTGTAGTACAATCAGGCTTCCATTTGTGCAGTGGAATTAAACTTCATTCATCTTCCCCCTTGCACATACCTCCAAGCCTGCTCCGAGGAGAGGGCGTGTCCCAACCTCTGGAGCAGATTTGATGGATGCACACCCGTGGAGGAAGTGTCCATCCTGTTTGGGACCCCATTGGATGCAGTCCTTTGTATTGTATATCTTGTGAATGCTCTGAAAGGTGGTGGGTATTTCTTGCATGATAACATTCATCTACTGACATATTTGGGTGACTTGAGACATTGGTTTGGATGGACGCTTCTTGTTTAGAGGTGAACACGAGAGGATTATCCTATCTGTAAAATCTGCAGCTATCTATGAACGTAGCAAATGTCGCCCAGGCTTGTTACTCATTTCAATTCCAACATACGGTACTGTACTTCTTAATCTTAATTTGGGTTTTTTTTTTTACAGCTCAAGCGTGATGATGTCGTAACTTATAAACCAAGCGTTTGTGTTCCATTTTGAATTTAGATGTTTAGGATGGAAGAAAATAAGAATATTTCTCCCTTCTCCATTCCATTTAATTATCAAGGGGAGAATACCATAAGGGCATGATAGATAACCTGAAGCCAAATGTGTGCCAAATTTCCTGGTTATTCTGCTATCTTTGTCTTTGAGTTTGGTTTGGTTCCTTTCTGTTCGTTTGTTTGTTGGTATTCTTGTGAATGTCTCCTGTGTAAATAGCAATCCCTGCTTGTTAATGTTGTTGTAAATTTTGTACATTCTATAAATGACTTAAAATTTTCATGGTTTGATTTTTTTTTCTTTATTAAAACCACGTTATAACACATCACAAAGGAAGCTAAGGATTACTTCAGAGATGTAAATTAGTTTGAAAGACAAATACACAAGAAAAGGAAAAATCGATGTACGTAATTTGATTATGAGAATGAGTAAGCTGTCTAATATACTCCGCTACAGGCAAAGCTAACTGGTGGGCAAGGGCATTTGGGATGTGGGTGGTGGTTTCAGTGGCCTTTAAATGTGAAGGGGAATATAAAAGTGTGGTCTAATATTTGAAATCATCAGACTGAGTTATTCTTCTCCTTAGTGACAGTTAATCTAATCAGAGTACCAATTAAATAAATAACTTATGCTGCCTGACCCTTGGGGACTCTGGTTTCTGCTTTCAATCCGCAAAAAGCAAAAGGGAAAATCATAATTTCAATGCAGAATATTGTGGGAGGGGAAAACAAAGGGACTCTAATGATTTAGCTGCTTTTAGTTAAAAATGGGAGGCAATTTTTGGAACAGCATTGAAAAGTGGCAGCCTTTTTGGGGAGAAGAGTTCTCAGGTTTTTACATTGCAAGGGGGCGTTGATAAATTTTGAACTCTATCCAGAGCAGGAGTCTGGAGCTTTTCAAAAACAACTCGTGCAACTTAAAACGTTCACTGCCAAACTATTGCCACCCTTCACTTGTAAAGTTAATGCATAACACATAGAAAAATGCCCCAAAGCAAGCAGATGTGAAATGGATTATTCGCCTGCCCTTGGCTGCTCCGCAGGTCGTCC
Organism: Pseudonaja textilis; assembly: GCF_049901715.1. Taxonomy (NCBI): domain Eukaryota; kingdom Metazoa; phylum Chordata; class Lepidosauria; order Squamata; family Elapidae; genus Pseudonaja; species Pseudonaja textilis. Next base: position 199,520,720 of record NC_141990.1, on the reverse strand, counting down.
TTAATTCAGCATTGCAATGCTAAGCTTGTAAAAAGCAGAGAGCTGGTCTGTTACAGAGTCGAAAAGAATGGGTAATTAATGGTGTGCCAGAGTCAAGATTGACAAATGGTTAAATAACCACAAATTGAAAGGAAATTGTTGATCCGTGCATCTGCAAACCCCTCTTCTCCCCCCCAACACAGAACATGCCCAATAAAATCAAACACGTGCCTTATCTTTGGCATTATTACATTCCCCAATATTGTCAGGTAGAATTTGTGGCTGTTTATCTGGACTATCAAATCTGGACTGCAAGAATTCCAGACTGCTCAATGGCACCTCTTTGCCCAGATTTTTGGAGAGGGTGATTAAAGGCCCTGTTAAGTAGTGCGAGTTGGTTTTTGCTCCTGTTCTGGTTCGCTTACTTTTATACTTCGTTCTTGCTTATTATCACATTGTTTTATTCCTTTGAATGTTGTTTACTTGTGAATCACCCAGAGCTGTTGGAAACTGGGTGGTATACAAATTTAAATATTATTCCTCCTCCTCCTCCTCCTCCTCCTCCTCCTCCTCCTCCTCCTCCTCCTCTCTTTGCTGCCAGTTAGTGGCCATCTGGATTTTTGTACACTAAAAATAGCTGTAGCTTTTATAGGACGAGACTATTCTTCAAGGTTACACACCTAGCCATTACAGTTGACATATATATTTTTAATATTTTTGCTTCCCAATTGACCTGTAAAATGTTTCCAATCACAAAGTATGAGCCACACAGTTTAACGCCACCCCTTGAAAAATACTATGTGGATTGAAATGAAACTTTAAATCTGAGCATTTCTAAGGAAGTTCTGATGACGGATTCTGTAAATGATGCTGATCTTCAGACAGCTTTGTGGGGGTGAGGCAGTCCTAATTCCTGGCTCTGAACACTTAACATATGAAACCTAGCCGGGACATTAACAGGAGATCAATTCTGTAGATGTGAGATGGATAAAATGGGGAGGTCACCCAAGCCTTTGTGCTAAATTACTGTATTTTATGGGAAGTTATACCTGATATGGTCAAGAATAAGACCCAATTTTTCTACAACAAAATAATAATTGTAATAATAGCAGGGACAAAATGATTTGGAACAACAAAGCATCGAAATTTGGAACAACAAAGCATCAAAACATGAACAACAATGAACCCCAGAGACTAATTTCCAAAAGTCATAGCCTTGTGTTAAAGGAGACTCTGAGAAGCAGTATCAGACCTCTTTAAGCCACATCTACTAAAAAGGAACACAGATAGGTTAACACAAAATGATAGGCACCAGGTACAGTTCCTCACCATCTTCCTACCATTGAAGACACCTGAGAGATGGGGAATGCATTATGTTTATCCTTTGGTTTATTCAAATTCATTTTCAATGTATGAGCCTCCAAAACTCATGATAGTCTTCTCTTTACCCTATTTTTATTGGGTGCATAATTTTGTGTATGTCTGGCATACTCCCTCACCTTACCTGCCTTTGCTCAAAAGTCAAAAACAATATCATCTCAAGTTTGTTTTGTGTTCTACCTTTATCCTTAGAAAACTGTAGCACTTGGAAACTCTTTTATTACCCCAAAGGTGGCAAGGGCTGGAATCTTTACAGACCTCACATTTCTTGGAAAGATGAGTGCAAGACAGCTGGACCCATGCATTTTGGGCGCCTCCTCTTGCTGCAGTGGGCATTCCTGTGCCTGCAGCTTTCAACGAGAAACAAGGAGAAAAATCTTGTTTAAACAATAGATCTGGTTGTAACATTTCTCCAAGTGTTTTTATGAAGCAAATGAAGGGGGATCTGGGTGGCTTCTGAAGATAAAGAGGATAAGAAATCCAATCTAGCAACGAGAACTTATTTGTGTTTAGCATCGGATCAGTTATTATCAATACATGTTTTATCCCTGGCACCAAAATGTTCAATTTTTAAAAACAGCAAGCATCACCATGTTTAGGCAAGAAATTCCACTCTGAATCTCATCCCAGTGTCCATTTTGTATCAGATTGAACATTTTTTGGCCTCCCGGGCACCCGCATCCCTGAGCTTCACATCAGGAATTTTTTTTCTCCCGGCACCCTAAAGACTTGATTTAAAGCATGACATTCAACTCCAAATCTCGTCCTGATGTCCATTGTTTTGCATTTGGGTTGAATAAAATTTTGGCCTCATGGAACCTGCGTCCCTGATCCCAGCATTAAGAATTTTCTTCCCCAGGTACCCAAAACACTCAATTTTTAAAAACTATAAGCAGCGCCATGTTTAAGCATGAAATTCCAATCCGAATCTTGGGCATCAAAACAAATGAATGAAAAGGCGATGAGCTCTCGAAATGTGCAGATTGAAAAGTGTCCCTTTTCTCGCCTGTCATTTTTGTTTCCGTTTTAAGCAAATGTCTTTGGAAATTAAATTCCAGACATCGTTGCTTACTCCAGGTAAAGCTGAGGAACATGTCATTCCAAGAGGTCAATGGGAACTACAATGTGCAAAAACGGACAGATGTTTTCCTTTGACCATGTATTCAATGAATCAAACTTAGCTTTTTGAATATTAATAAGGGAGAATAGATTTCTTTCCAGTGGGAATGAGATAGGAGGTAGGTCAGGTTTGAAATCTGAGAATATGCTCAGATTTCAGAAGCTTGAAAGACAGTCTAGAGCAAGGAAGACTGAATTAGAAAAGGGCTGGGTAAATGAGGATCACTTCACTCCAACGCCTTGGGCAAGAGAAAGAGTTTGATGTAGAAGAGTAAAACTGTTTTGGTTTCTCAAGAGCACAACCTTACATTTCATACACCCATACCATTTTCTTTTTGATCCAATGGCATCTGATGCAGAAAATAATGCCAGATCCGATGGCAACCTTTTGGCCTCAAGAGAATACTTGCATCTTTCTCCCAGGGACAAAAATCTTTGGAGAGGCCAAATAAAAACTGAAGAAGGAGCTGGCTGGAACCAACCAAAACTCCATCTTACATGGCATCTGGTTCAGAGGTGGATATTCAGCAGGTTCTGACCAGTTCTGGAGAACCGGTAGTGGAAATTTGGAGTAGTTCGGAGAACCGGTGGTAACCTTCCCCCCAGGAGTGGGCTGGAAATGGAGATTTTATGGTATCCTTTCTCCACCAAGCCACACCCACCAAGCCATCCCATGCCCACCAAGCCATGCCCACAGAACCGGTAGTAAAAAAAATTGAATCCCACCACTGATCTGGTTTAATCACAATGCACAAGTAAGAACTCAAAAGCAGGTTTTAGGTCAACATTCCCAAATCCTGGTTTTATTCCTTCAGCACTGATACTGCAGTTAACGGAGGACTGCATTTTTAACATCAACCTTTTAAGTCCTTTTGGGAAAACTTGGGAACTGGTAGATGTTAATAGCTGCCAGGCTGTAGGAGAGAGCAGGAAGAACTTGGGTGGAGTCAAGAAAGTTGTCAGCCTAGAGTCATTACATTCCCACAAACCATGTAAGTCCAATCTCTCTTGAATTCTGTTGACCCTTATCTAGTACTAAATTAGTACTGACCATTAGCTAGATTTTTGTGTATAGGCCTGGTCAATAAATCATCTTAACTGGAACTTAATTTATCTCCAAAATACTGTACCATATTTGCATTTGATTTTTATTGTTTTGGGACCTCACTTTGAGAAAGCATGGGAGAGAAATTAATGAGAACATATCCAACCACTATATGAATTTGAACACATAGATATGCAGAAAATTGGTTCTCCCCTCCTGACCTAATTTGGCAAGGCAGTCTGCAACTTAGAGAAATGTGTGCATTAATAAGATTTAATTGAATTTAAAGGTGTACTTGTATTGATTTTTGAAAATGGTAGGTTAAAGTTGATTGCATATGGAGAAAATCCCTGAAAAAGTATGCATTAGAAAAAATGTGTACAAAACTACATGTCTCGGGAGAAAAGCACAAGAGAAATGCCTATGATTTCTTTCAAAAATAGTTTTCATTTTTATTAAGATGATCAGGATATAAAATACAAAAGAAAATGAAAATAGTTGGGCAAAGTGGAAAAGGGAAAAAGAGGAGGAAAAAAGAAAGAAAAACATTGACTTCTAATTCTTTTTAGTGCAGTAAAACAGGATAATAACAGTCTCAACTTTTTACTTTTACATGCTAATATATACTAGCCACTTTTATAACAACAAACCAATCTAATCAGCAAAACTCAAAGTCAAAGGTTTTTCCCCCCATCTCAAGCATAAATCCAGAAGTGGTTTCCAAGTAAATGCCAAGTTGGATGTGTTCTCTACTTTGATTAAGGAAGTCAGTTTAGCCATTTCTGCTAGTTCCATCAGTTTTTCCAACCAACTATCCATCGTGTGGATTAATTTCAAAAATAAAACAGAAAATACTTGATGTTCAGTTTCTAAAATTAAAATATGGGATATTAATATTGCTTTAAAATACATCTTCAGAAGTATTTTGGCTCTGAACATGCTCCAATTCTCTGTAAGTATCATTAATCTTCCATTAAAATGAATGAAAACGATGACCATGGCACCATGAAATAGCAAACAATTGAATTCTGGTCCCAGTCCAACTGAATTTAGTCATGCCTAAAAACACCAAACCAAACATCCAACCTCAAGTTTGCTCTAGGTTTCCAGATGTCAGAGTGACATGCATAGTTATGAGTGATCACCTGTTACCACATCAACTCACGTATTGAGGCCTGAGTGGGAGGCTTTGGTGAGGTGGAATTTCTCCCATGATGCTCAGCTGCTGCCTGCCCGCTCTCTTTCCGAAGAATTAGGAAAATAAATTAAGGAAAAACAAAGATGTTTTCGCTCCCACTCTTGCTGGGACCTTCCTGCTGTTTTATTTTCCTTCCCATATTTGTATTTTGTGCTGTGCTTTGAATCTGAGGTTTCCTCAGACCAGACCGATCAAACACAAATAAATGAAACGGTAACGAGAATGGCTCTAAAAAGAATAATGGTAGCAACACGGCTTAATGTTTTTATTGATTATTGTTAAAAGGAAAATAAATAAAACTGATAGGCATGCACATTTTAAAAGAATACAGCAACTATAGTGAGGAAGGGGAGGAAAAAACAACAACCTTGTTTGCAGCAAGTGCAGTGAAGTGTGAAGCTACAGAAGCCCTTTTTTCCCACTAACAGAGTGGGTGCCACAGTCATCGCCAGCTTCCAAGCTGTTTTCAAAGGCAGCCCCGACTAAGGTCCCGTGCAATAGTTCTAGATGTATACAAGTAGCCCTTGATTTAGGATTACAATTTATGTTGCTAAGTGAGACATTTGTTAAGTTTTGTCCCATTTTATGACCCTTCTTGCCACAGTGGTTAAGTGAATCACTGGAATTATTAAGTTACTAATCCATTTGCTAAGCGAATCTGGTTTCCCCATTGATTTTAACAGAGTAACAAAATTAGAAGGGACCTTGGCGTCCTTCTAGCCCAACCTCTGGCAGGAAACCCTATACCATTGGTTGTCCAATTTCTTCTTCCAGTGTTGGAGCATCCACAACTTCTGGAAATAAGTCGTTCCACTGATTAATTGTCAGGAAATCTCTCCTTAGTTCTAGGTTGCTTCTCTCCTTGAGTAGTTTCCATCCATTGTTTCTTGTCCTGCCCTCAGGTGCTTTGGAAAATAGGTTGACTCCTCATCTTAGTGGCAGCCCTTCAAATATTACAACACTGCTATCATGTCACCCACCCAGTCCTTCTTTTCATTAGACTACACATGCTCAGTTCCTGCAACTATTCTTTGTAAGTTTTGTGAAGAATAGTTCGTAAATAGGCAGCCCTTTCCATCCATTTCCAGTCATTTTGCTTGTCAGAAGGTTACAAAAAATGGTCACATGACCCCAGGACACTGCAACCGTCATAAATGAGAATCAGTTGCCAATCGTTTTGATCATGTGACCATGGGGATGCTGCCATGGTCATAAGTATGAAAAATTGGCCATAAGTTGCTTTTTTCAATGGTGGTGTAACTTCGAACAGTCAGTTACTAAATGAAGTGTTGTAAGTCAAGGATTGCCTGTGCTAATAATTTGGTTTGCAGGAAGTACGATTTCAGCAACAGAGTGGTCAATGTCTGGAACTCACTACCTGATTCTGTTGTCACCTGCTCAAACCCCCCCACTCCTTTACCCTCAAACTAACCTCTATTGACCTCACCCCATTCTGAAGAGGTCTGTAAGGGGCGTGCGTAAGCGCACAATCGTGCCTACCGTCCCTGTCCTATTCTCCCCAATTATTAGTTCTTATTTCTTGTATTTAAACTTACGTTTATTCTTATTTCTATTGTATTGCAAGCATTTGACAAAATAAATCAAAAATAAATAAAATAAAAATAAGAGTTAACTAATGATAACCAGGATTTGCAGATCCAGGAAGGGCTGAAGCTGGTACCGATTGTCCTCAACTTATGACCACAATCGAGCCCAAAATTTGCATTGCTAAACAAGACGTTTGTCAAGTGAATTTTGCCCCATTTTACGACATTTCTTGCAGAGTTAAGTGAATCACTGCAATTGGTAACTTAGTAACATGGTTCTCAGTGAATCTGGCTTCCCCATTGACTTTACTTGACAGAAAGTTGCCAAAGAGGATCTCTTAACCCCGAGACAATGCAACCTTCATAAATATGAGCCAGTTGCCAAGCGCCTGAATTTTGATCATGCGACCATGTGAATGCTGCAATGGTTATGTACGTGAAAAACGGTCATAAACAGAGATGGGATTCAACTTTTTTTTACTACTGGTTCTGTGGGTGTGGCTTGGTGGGCGTGGCAGGGGAAGGATACTGTAAAATCTCCATTCCCTCCCCACTCCTGAGGGAAGGTTACCACCAGTTCTCCGAACTACTCAAAATTTCCGCTACCGGTTCTCCAGAACTGGTCAGAACCTGCTGAATACCACCTCTGGTCATAAATCACTTTTTCAGTGTCATTATAACTTTGAACAGTCACTAAATGAATGGTTGAAAATCGACGACTATCTTTGCAGCAGTCTAAGTCAGACAAAGCCTTCCCAGACTGTGGCCTCCACTTGCTGCTCCGGTGGGGATTCTGAGTCTAGTAGATTTCGGCCCATAGGCAGCCGAGCTCACGTTACAGAATGCTCTACTTACGTCCGCAGAAGTCCAAGATCAAAAGAATCCCAGATTACCTTGCAAAATGGGATGCCATTCACAGACTCATTCAACCTTAAGCTGGACTTTATCTGCAAAGAATCTTGCAGACAGGTCACAGCAAATTGCAGGACTGTTGTCCTGTCTGATCTACCCTCATAGGGTATGGGGCCCTCTGAAGATAGCTGCTGGGTGGGAATCTGCGAATAACAATAACAACCGAGAAGTACACAATCTGTAGGACTCTCCTCAACACTCTAGGGTTTAACAGGATAATAGAAGAACTGAGTTGGAAGGGGACCTTGGAGTTTTTCTAGTCCAACCTACTGCTCCAGCTGGAGACTCTATGCCCATGATGGCAAACCTATGGCATGCCAGCCAAACTTAACTGCACTGCGCATGCGTGCACCTCCAAGCTGATTTTTGGCCCATTTGAGGCCTGTTTTAGCCTCCCAGAGGCTCGAGGAAAGCCGAAAAACAGGCCCGTTTCATCACTTCCGGTATTTCCAGAAATACCGGAAGTGAAAAAAAGGGTCTATTTTTTGGCTTCCCTTGAGCCTCTGGGAGGCCAAAAATCAGCTGGAAGGTGCACAATGCAGGTAAGGGGGTAATGGGGGGTGGGATCATGCACGCATGCACAGGGGATGTGGGGGGGGGGGGGCTGCGCGCATTGCCTTCTGGGTGCTGGCATGTGACCGTGCACACACACACACAATTTTCAACACAGGAGCCCCAAAAGGTTAGCCACTACTACTCTATGCCATTTCAAACAAATGGCTGTCTAGTCTCTTCTTAAAAGCTTCCAGTGATGGAGCACCTACAACTTCTGTAGGCAAGCCACTCCACTGCTTATCTGTTCTCACTGTTAGGAGATTTCTCCTTAGTTCTAGGTTGCTTCTATCCTTGATTAGTTTCCATGCATTATTTCTTGTCTTGCCTTCTGGTGCTTTGAAAGATAGGTTGACCTCCTCATCATTGTGGAAGCCCTTCAGATATTGGAATACTGCTATCATGTCTTCCCTAGTCCTTCTTTTCACTAGACTAGACATGCTCAATTGCTGCAATCGTTCTTCCTAAGTTTTAGCCTCCAGCCCCCAACTCAACTTTGTTGCTCTTCACTCTTTCTATAGTCTCAACCTATTTGTTATAATATGATGACCCAAACTGGATGCAGTATTCAAAATGTGGTCCTTCGGCCAATCTAAATTTGTGTCTGATCCCATGCTTAATCATGTTCAGTTCTTTTGCCATTGTTTCTCCAGGACTCTCTACAGAGTCTCTCCATAAACCAAGAGCTTGTGTTTCACATGTAGAGGAAGAGCAATTGTGATCTGCACCTGGGTATTTCAACATTCCAGAAACTAATTTAGTGTGAGACAGAACTGTCTGCAGATTACAGGAAAAATCCCCAAGTACCCTCAAAACAAATGGGACAGGCTTATGGGGCATGCCATTTTCACTAGTCTTCCACAGAGGTCCAGGATACTACCTTGAACTGAAAGTGATGGAACCATGCAAAAGGTTAGATAGCAGACTTCCGGTTTGAAGGGCAACAGACAGAAATCTGTGATCGTGCACGGTTTCTGTCTGGGCTCGCCGCTGGAGCGCCCCGAGCCAGCTGGTTTTGGGGCTAAGCCACCCCGTAGAGGTGGTGAAGAGGGGGAGACCGCCAGCAGGGTTGAAGAGAGCCGCATCTCTCCTCCTCAGCTGGCCATTACTCCCTTTCCCGAAGGCGGTTGCAGCGGTGGTCAGAAATGGCCACTACAAAGGAGAACTTGACCAGAAAAGAATGTGCAGGAGGAAGATAAGAAGTGAAAGTTTTGGCTGGGTTAAATTGCAAAAGCAACAACTAAGGTACCCTGGAATTTAAACTTACAAAAGATAACATTGCTCCCAAAGAAGAGTCGGAAGCAGCAAAGGAAAGTGAAAAGGGAAAGGTTTGCCTTTTTTCCCCCCTTCTCTCTCCTTCCCTATACTGACAACTAAGAGACTTAAATAAGAAATCGGAAAAATCCACTTTGACATCAATAGGCAATTAAGCTGAAAATAAAATGAAATGCCAAAGGGATAATAAAGATTTCTGGACATTAAAAACTTTCTTTTTCATAAGCAGGAAGGGAGAGAAAAAGAATAAGGGCAGGATCTGGAAGAGGGAGGAGACTGCCTGGAATTAAAAAGAATCTACAGTAAAACTTCAACAAGACTTCTAAATGATACATTTTAACTGAAACTTTGCAACTAAATAGTAACCCCAGGAAGAGAAAGTGAAAAAAGAGCAAAAAAGAAACAGCTTGCGTGTATTTGGATTATTTGGTGATCTTTGGATTTTTGGTTATTATATTTGAATGACTAAAATCAATCGGGTGGTTGTTTAAAAATTTATACAATGGCACCACTTCTGGATGAATTGAAAATGGAACTTAAAAAGTACAAAGAAGGGAAGGCTTCTTTTGGCTTCGTTTTTCAATGCTTAGAAATGGAGATTTGGAACTATGAGAAACAACAAGAAAAGACTGCAAAACAAGAAGACTGGGACAAAGAAGAAGCCATCTTTAATGAACAAGTAACTCTATGTGGGGAAGAAAAAGGAAAGGGGAGAAAGAGAATGGAGAATTTAAGACTTAAAAAAACAACCAAAGAAAAGAAAAATAAGTATAATACTGGAAAGCAACAGAAAAGGGGAATACAGAAGAGAGAAACAGAGGTAGAGAGACAAGGGGGCAAAAGGGGGAGAGAGAAGAAGAGAGGGAAGAAGGAAAGGAAAAGAAGTTACAAAGGACTGGAGCAGGATATAGAGAAACAGGACCTATTTAGAGATAATGGGTGAAAATCTAACTGAAAAAGGGATTCTGTAAAGGTACATAAGATTGTATTGTTATATTAGTAATAGAAATAACTTTAGAAAATTGGAAACAACGTATGATTAAAATGAGCAATAAAACAGGTAATTTATTGAAATGTTTGTGAATAAAATAAGTGAAATAAAATAAATGAGAAAATTGAATTAGGAGGAACATTTTAATTAATTAATGTTTTATAAAATATAAGTGAAGGGGAGGAATTAACTATGGAAAGCTTATAATTGTTCCCATAGAAGTATGATATTTAATTGAAAAGTAATGTTAAAGATGTTAAGACTTTAATGAATATTAATATTAATGATAGAATTGAATTGGAATGGAATGTTGTTTTAATTATACTATACATTTATAATTTTTTCTTTTTTTAAGAATACAGTGTATTTTAAGAATGTACCAAGCAGAATCCGAATGGAAGTTATGTATTATATTGAATGTTACAACTTTAGGGAAAAGATATAAAGGCGTCATACTCCAATCAGTAACTACAGGAGAAATTTTTGTTTAATGAGAAAAGATAATAGATAATTGAACAGACAAAAAATATAAATACAATGATCTGAATTGAGATGAGATAATTAAAATAAAATTGAGAAAATTAAAAGAGGGGAGAAGCAATGCAGAAAATGTAAAATAGTAATAAGATATGGAATAGAATATAAAAATGAGCATGAACCTGAATTTGTGTCTGTACAAAGAAATGTAACCCAGGATTACGCTACTTTCAAAAAAAGATGTTTATTTGTATTTTTTTTCTCTTTGTGAAAACTCCAATAAAATTTACAAAAAAAAAAAAAAAAGGTTAGATAGCAACAACCTCCATTCTCTGAATAGGAGGCATCTTTTAGGACATGAATACAGTTGTACCAAGACTGCTCAGTTGAGGAGTGAAATCACCTGAGTCATCCAAAGTTGCCAAGGAAGCCAGAATTCCCAAGTTCACCTCCAAGTCATGAAGGTTGAACGACAAGGCTAAGAAACTCTGTTCCTCATAGTCCTGCTACGAGATCCATTTCTTTAGTAAAGGCTGAATGGCATAGATCGGTAAACAGAACCCAGAGCAGCAGCTCTAACATCCCTCCAGCCCAGCTTCATTCAAAAACATATCGATTTGTGCCACAGAACCTAATATGACATAGAAGTTCAGTTGTTGTTGATAAGAGATTTTGTAGTAGTAGTGTGCCCCGCTCCTCCTTACCTGCCAGAAATAAAACATGTCTGAACTTTATTTCAGGCAGATTAATAACTTTTTAATCTATTTTGGCATTTGACATTTTCGTAGGTTGCTCATGCAGAATCTAAATTGGCTTTAAGCAAAATATATATAGATCCTGCTATACATGTAGAGAAAGTGTAACTATTATTATTATTATTATTATTATTATTATTATTATTATTGTTGTTGTTGTTATTATTGTTGTTGTTGTTATTATTTGTTGTTATTGCTATTATTATTGGTATTGGTATTATTGGTATTGGTATTATTATTGTTGTTGTTATTATTATTAAATCCATAAATGTCCCTAAATTTTTAGTGATATTTACCAATGCGGTGGTTTTTAAACCAGTGGTTTATATTCAGAGTGTCCATATCAGACATTAGCTTTGCTGACCAATCCCTGCCTGAAAAAGAAAAGAAAAGAAAAGAAAAGAAAAGAAAAGAAAGAAAGAAAGAAAGAAAGAAAGAAAGAAAGAAAAAGACAGAAAAAAAAGACAGAAAGCCTAGATGATTTACAAGAGGCTTATACTTTGTCATCTTAAAACTTGATTAAACTGATGAATTTGAGTGTCATCTTAAGTGTTTGCACCAGGATAAAAAGGAAAAAAAGAGCTGGGCAGAGCAGGGAAGAGACAGAACAAGGGAGAGGGAGTTCAGAAGAAGAACCAGGCCCACCCACTCTTCATCCTAATGAAGCGGGGGAAGAACAGGGATGAAATGCATTTTTCATATAAAAATATCTAAAACATTATTCTGTTACTATGAGCAAGCCATATTAAGAAATATCTGTAGCTTCCTGTAGCGAGTCATTTTAAGAAACATTTGTAACTTCCTATATTCCAACTGTACTGAGGAACTAAAGCTCAACACATAGCTGTAAACAAGGGTGGAACGTGGAAAATAACCGAATGGTGTGAGATAACTGGAAACTCTGAAATGAACTTCTTATTTCCTCTACAATAATCCATCTGTAGAAATATGTAATAGAAATATGTATAACTGTCCTTATTTGGTGAATAGTGTTATGAATAACGGCCCAGGCTTTGGCTGATGTCATTGTGGGTATAAAAGCGTTGTTTCAGGAAGAGCTGGGGCTTCAGAATTTGTCATGTGAATGCTCTGAATGCTTTGCGCAAAATAAACACCTGTACTCTCCTACCTTTGTGGTCTTGTGTCCTAACTTGGAATCAAGATTTGCTGCAACACTAGGGCATGCAGGGAGGAACAGAGAAGAGAGCAACGTGGGTTGTGTGGCTTACGGGGGAGGAAAGGGCTCTGATTACCTGACTGTGTCACCTTCGTGCCATGCCCCAGTCATCACGCTGGGTCTGGATGGTGCTATTTGTCTATCCTCGTATTTCCTCCCATTGCTTTTCTTACCACAGATCATCCATTAAGGCAGAAGAGACTGAACAGCTATGCTAAATGTTAAGACACCACCCATCTAGAGTAGAAGTGAGCAAACCTTTGATAGATAGTGACTACAAGTTTAATTGGGAGTAGAGGGAACAGATGATGATAGAAGGGGGATCATATTGTCCATATGAAAAGGGCTCTTTAAAAAAAAAGCCCAAACCCCACAGTGTGTCTAGTTAATATTCTTTTATGAGTTCTTAGCCCAAAGAACTTTCCACAAGCGTTCAGCACTTTTATTATGAAAGTTCAGCGGTAACAAGCAGAAGTGATGCTTGCCTTCATCTGAATCAGGGGTATCCAACCATGGCAACTTTAAGATCCATTGACTTCAACTCCCAGAATTCCCCAGCCAGCCTTGCTGGAGATTTGAGGATAAATTGTGTCTAGATGGAACTACTGTAGCTGCACAGACAGCTGCACATGTTGGCTGGGGAATTCTGGGAGTTGATGTCCACAGATCTTAAACGTGGTTGGTTGGGCACTCCTGATCTAGGTGTTTTGCAAAACAGCCTCGAAATCAGAATAGATGCTATCGGTTTACAGATATTTTTTGGCAGAGAGTTCCATACAATGATTTGGCACCAGGACAGTTGATGGCAAACTTAAGACCTTTCTCCACTAAACTGCTTAAGAGGCCATGTCTTTCAAGGAACTTTAAAAAAGCTCTCTGTGTAGCTACAGTGGTCACATACGGATTCAATTTATCTTCAAATCCCCATTCTGTATCGTATGTTATTCTAGTAAAAAGACCCTAATAACTCTAGTAGGAAATTGATTAAATAGCCCAGGCAGGCTAATCTCAAAATGCCCTTACAGGCTGAGCACAGAGCATGTTATTCTTAGCGTTGTTGTTTCTGGCAGCTTTTCGGTGTGAGTTTTCCTCCGCGCCCTTCATCTCCTTTTCAGTATACCAGTCTTGAATTTCGACAAGGGTCAGCCTGTTATAATTGTGGTTTTGTTTGCTACAAAAGATAAAGGCAATGTAGCATTAAGGCAAGGCTGAAAAATGTCTCCAGGTGTAAGCCTGCTTAGAATCTTAATCTCATTCTACCACAGGTGTAGGGCATTCTTTAACAAGATTAATATAAAGAGCCATGAGCTTGTGGCATGGTAACGATTGAAACTTTTGCCGTAGTGGACAAATATAATCCAATTCCTGAAAGACCACAAATCACCAGTAACATTAGATGAGAATGTCACCCAAGGAAAGGGAATTCAGCTAAATTCTCCTGACCTCTCCAATCAATTGGGTTACATTGTTTTCTAATGCTCTAATCAGATATACATACAGGTTAGTGTGTGTTTGCCTTCGGAGCAAAGAAATTGCTGTTCATTTTCCACCGTGAGTTCAGTTGTGATAAAGTCTGTTGTGTTCCTTTGCTAGGCTACGGATATATCACTGAAAGGAAGTGCTGGAGAACTTGGACTTTGTTATAACAAGTTTCTTGATGAAAACCCAAGCTGGACAAGCTTTCTCAAGAAAACTGGCTTGGCTAGTTAAACTCATTGTTACCACAGGTGACGTGCCAAGCATCTCAATGGAAGTAAAATGGAGCATGGCGTGTTTTCAGGATATATGGGAAGAACTCCAGAGAACCGAAGCAAGTAACTTTCTCATCATAGAAGGATTGGATCATTGGCAATTAACATTAATAATGCATTTTGGGAAGTTGTTCACATCAGTTTTAAGGTGCGAGTCAGAAATACTACAGCCCTCCGTTTTTCAATGGAGATCAAAGAAATGGGTTTGGTTACTTGGTTACTGATTCTACTCAAGTAGGGTAGCTGTCCGCCTTTTCTCTGTAGAAGTCTAATATGATATCAACTATTTTAGGTCCAAGAGAATTTTTAGGCACAGAGACTTCTACATTAATGCAACAAAGTAAGCCTGATCAGGCAGGAAGAACTTGCAGCCTTGGGGTTGTTGATCAGCCATAACAGTTCTAGTCAACAAGCCCAGCAATGAAGAAGGCTGGGAGATGCAGTTCTACAACTTTTGAAAAGTCATAGGTCCTCTATTCCTTGGACAAGATCAGAGGTTCTTAGCTTTTTCCAGCCAGGACATAGAATGCATTCTTTGTGACTCCTAACTCGATTAAACTAAGAAATTAACAAAGCCAAAGTCCTGTCTGATTTATAGGACTATAATCTTGGGTGTTACTGGACTCCACGAATGTTTCCCTCGGTTTGGTTTCAGCCTGATTGAACCACGTGTTTTAAGAGCCAACACACACACATTCTTTCCATAAACTCCATCCTTTGCAGCCTCAAGCTATACCACCTCTGTGTTCAGCCTTTGATGGAAATCATATCAAAAGCAAACAAAACCTGGTCAGGTTAGTACTTGGGAAAGACATTTGGGAAAGGGGGAGGGAAAAAAATGCTGACTCAGGCTGACATACTAGTGCTTAAATACACAGCATGTCACATTCATTACATTTTCTCAGAGACTGTTCATGTCTTGGAATGGTACATTTAAACATGATGTTTTTACAGCCCTCTTTCTGAATACCAAAGCTGCAATATACAAGTAGTCTGACTGCAAAGCAGCATGGATGTTTTTGTCCTTCAAATTAGTCTTGACTCCTGGCAACTACACGGGCAAATCCATGTGGTTTTCTAAGCATGTTTTGGGAAGTAGATTGCCCTCGCGTTCTTCCTGGAGCTCAGCGGGGATGATTGTCCCCAAATCACCCAGTTGACTTGTTTGACTGAAGCAGGACTAGAATTCAACAGTTTCCTGTTCCTAATCCAGGCTAGAATCCTTTTCTTTTAAGGAAAGCTTAAAGCAGGGCCATGCGTCTTGAAAAAGGTATACAAAGGCGTAATTACAGCCCTCGAGACTTATAACCTGGAAACATCTAATTGATTTCAAAGAGATTCTCCAAAATAATGTGCAAATTGGATTAACAACCATGAGAACAGAAATGCCAATGAACTGCAAGCCGCAATGAACCAAAAAACACAGGGTCAGTTATTTCAACAATTGTTCTTTATGCGCATTGCATATAAAATATATTGGGCATGGCAAATGTCCTAATTTTATGAAACATTTGGAACATACAATTACTTGGCTTCTAGCAGAAAATATTAAAAAGCGGAAGCTTAACTTACACAGAAAAACTTGAAATATTTGACAAAAGCTTCCTTTAGGCAACGTGTTAAAATTAATTTAGCAGTTAGTATCTTTTGAGGCTAGGTTTCTCTTTTAAATGATGCGGGGCCCACAGAGACCTACATTTGTAGAGTATGGGGAAATTATATCCTCAAATTATTTTCCCGTTATAATTCAGTTAATTTTGCAACATTTGGGGCAGGAATTGTGCATAAGCTTCTCTTTTATTTTCTTTATGATGTAAGCATTGAGTGATATTCAGCTTTTCCCTGTTCATAAAAGGCATCTCTCATCACAGTGGAGTGGAGAAGAATTTCAATAATTCCTCTTTCCTGCTTTCAACCTTCTGCATCTCCAATCTATTCTTTCTGTCCCTATTTCATATGCCTTACATTGGCACAGAGACAGTAGATATATACTACTGGTTTGCTATTGTTTACATATTTATAAGTTTAAAATCATCCCCCCAATTTTCTTCTTCTAATTTGGAATTATAAATTGTAGTCCTCAATTTACAACAGTTCATTTAGTGACCGTTCAAAGTTACAACAGGATTGAAAAAAGAGACGTATAATCATTTTTCACACGTATGACCATTGCATCACCGCATAGGCACATGATCCAAATTTGGATGTTTGACTCACGTTTATGACAATTGCCGTGTCCTGGGGTCACGTGATCACCTTCTGCGGGTGTCTGACAAGCAAAGTCAATGGGGAAGCCAGATTCACTTAACAACCATATTACTAACTTAAAACAACTTCAGTGATTCACTTAACAATTATGGCAAGAAAAGTCATAAAATGGGGTAAAACTCACTTAACAAACATTTCACTTAACAACAGAAATTTGGGGCTCAATTGTGATCATAAATCATGGACTACCTATATATAACCCAATCAACTTTAAACTTGGATTTTGAAATTCTTCCCTTTGGAAGCAATGGGTCTAAACTTCATTACGTTCCTTCCCCTCCCATTCTACAGAGGCAGGACCTGTGCCTAAGAGTAATGTCAGTGGTGGGATTCCAGTGGTGTTACTACAGTTTGGTGACTATGTTTTGCATGCATGTGTGTGCGGGTGTAAACAACCTTGAGCTGTGCCGCCCGGACAGCTGAAAAGCACTGTGCGCAGGTGTGCAGCATTTGGAAAGCCTCTTTTTTCCTGCTTTTTCAACCTCAGCTGTGCCGCGCAAAGCAGCTGAGGTTGAAAAAGCAGGAAATAAAGGACAGGTAAGAGCCCAGGTGGGCGGGTGGGCCAAACAGCAGCAAACACAGAACCGGTTCAGTGTCTGTTGTTCTTCAGAGCTACTGGTTCTATAGAACCAGGCAGAACTGGTAGCATCCCATCCCTGAGTAATGCTAATTCAGTGGAAACAGCAGAGAAAACAAGATGTTGTCTTGGTGTGATGAAATGTAAGTAGCTCAGTAAGGAATTGATCTTCATGTAAGGTGAGCTGGTGGCAGGTCCCCTGGAAATTAGGAAAAGACTTGCTGACTTTCAGATGCTGTCAAAAATACATTTGTATGGGTGCCTGTCAGATTTCAAACTTGTCATGGCTATGAGTCTCTTTTAGAAATTCAACCCCGCATTCAGGAATTAGGTAACGGCAGAATCTTCACGGGCGCAGCAAAACGAGATGAATTGCAAGAAGAAAACCATACATACACAGAAGATCTGACCACTGCAGAAAATGGAATTGGTGCCCTTTGTATGTATATGCCGGCCCCAGGTTTTAAATCTTAGGCCTTTTCAAGTTAATGGTGATTTGTTTCCCAGCCTTGAAACGGAGGAGCAACTTCTCAGTGCCTGTACCAACCAGACTCTGTCTGGCCTCAATTGTGCTGGTTCCTGCTTCACTGGCTTTACCTCAGGGGTGTCAAGCTCAAGGCCCATGGGCCTGAGGGCTAGCAAAACTAAACTAAAAGCAAAATAAAACCAAAGGAGAAATGTTTCCCCTTTTGTATTTGCGCATCCAAGAAGGGACAGGAAAGGAGAAACAGGAAAGACAAAGAAAAATAAGGGAAGATGGGAAAAGATCAAGGAAGGAAAAAGAAGGGAAGAGGGGAAGGAAAAAGAAAGGAGAATGAAGTGGGAAGGAAAAAAAGAAGGAAGATTATGAGAGGGTGGGAGAGCCTGAGGGAAGTCCTGCCTTAGCATTTGGCCACCAGTGTCCCTGACACGAGTGACGTTGAGCTGGCCGTGCCCCCGCTGGCCATGCCCCCCTCGAGGTCAAACACAACCCTGATGCTGCCCTGAATGAAGTTGAGTTTGACACCCCTGCTTTAGCTCATAGAGCAGGGGTCTTCAAACTTGACAGCTTCAAGACTTGTGGACTTTAACTCCCAGAATTCCTCTCCAAGTCACGGTAGCTCAGGAATTCTGGGAGTTGAAGTTTATAAGTCTTAAACTTGCCAAGTTTGAAGACCTTTGTCATAGAGCATTAGTCTTTGAAGGGATCCCTTCCATAAAATGATAAAGATACTCCAATATTACATAGCATAGTAACTTATTATCACCACAGACAGGAGTATTGTCCAGCAGTTGATCCAAAATATTTACACATCACCTTCTATGCCTTTCAAGCTATTACTTTGTGATCCGCAGTGCCTAATTTATGTTGCATCATATATACTCTGCATATTAGGCCATCTTTCTTTTCAGAGGTGATAGGGCTAGAGGTACTTTGCAACCGAGGAAACTTTTTTCCAAGTAAAATCATGTTTTATTTTCCCGTGTTAAGAGTTGGGAACATATATGACGATATCCATTCTTTGCAAGTCTGATCTGGTTATATAGTTATTAAAAAATACATGCAAATTATATTTAGCATTCTTAGACAACTTTTTTTTTTAAAAAAAAAACATCATATCAGTTGAATTGAGAGTAAAATGTTTCATGGCATTCACTTTTTTGAATTTCAATTACAAATTTCACTATCTGACAAACAGTATCTTTTGTTTCACCTAAGCTCTTGTTAGGAGCTATGCATTATATCGGAAAGTGACAGAACTGAATTCTAACACCAGTGTGATTGCCTAGAATATATTAATTTGAAGGTACACTTCTGTCCAAAGCATTTTGATTGATTGCTATATTTTATAAGCTAACTAAAGGTTAAGGATATTAATATTTCATTAGTTGTGGTCCGGTAGGCGTGAGCGATTGTTCAAGTGAATGTTGAAAAGAATTTGAAACAAGGTGAGATTTCTTATGGTTCAAAAATGAAAAACCTATATTGATATTTCTTTACAAGGGGAACTCACCATAATGGGAAATGCCAATAATCCAAATATCTGACATATGGAAATGTTATTTATCCCTAGATGAATTAAGGAGATGCATTTATCCCATTTATCCCTAGATGAATTAAGGAGATGCATTTCATAACAAAAGCAGGTAACTAACAGGGCATGGTAAGAACCTATGTCTTCTTTTTATTAACCATGCAAATGTGAAGGGAAGCTTGAACTTGTTCTGTGCCAGCCAGATCTTGACATCCTCTAAGAACCAAGATAGACTATCAACGTGTCTCTTACAGCCAAGATCAACGTGGCTTATTAACACATCTAGGATGCTACCGTAGATGCTATATTTTCACCACAATTACGGAGATGCTATAATGGTTTTGAGAAAAATGGTTGTCGTTTTTTAAAGTGCCATTGTAACTTCAGTTTCCAAACCAATGTTGTAAGTCAAGGACTACCCGTATCTCTAGATCATTATCCCACATACCAGAAGAGGTTTTACCCTTGCTCACGGCAATGTTCCTCTCAGGTGAATGGGAAATTGATCATGTGCTGTTGCACTGCCTTTTTTAGAAATAGAAAAAGACTACGAATATAAGAAATTCTGAGATCATGGAATTGACTGGACTTTCTTGGCAGGAGGAACTATTGTGTTGTCAAGAATTATTAAATAATGAATGTTGCAGAGATATTTACAACAAAGACTTACAAACTTTGGAAATGAGATGCAATTGTTCAGTGTTTTCTATAAAAAAACCTAAGAAAAATTCATTATTAATAATCAAATGAGGGTATTTGACCTTGGACTGATCAGAGATAATGATTGGAATGGTTTGTGGTAAATAAGAAACAGTATAGACTTCCTATGAGTAAATTACAACAACAGATTATTAACAGATGTCTATGGAGATTCTGTCATCCAAGTCACAGTTGTCCCAAAGGTGCTTTTTCAAGAGGCAACTGGACTTTCTTGTTCTTCTTTGAAGCTCAAGAAGCTTCTTGGATAAGAAGTGAAACGTCTTCCAAAAAAACAAAAAAAAGTCCAGTTGCTTCTTGAAAAAGCACCTTTGGGAGTGTTAACAGAGTCCTTTGAATTTACCTTCACTGTTGTCTAACCTGCTAACTATTTTTTTTCCATGCATGTAATGGACAAGTCAATTAGGTTGCAAATAGATGTAGCATCTTATAAATTTTGGACCTGCTTTGCAAGTTGCTAAGCAATCACTGTTGCAATTGTGTTCAGCTGGGGCATTGGAGAATAATATGTGTTTTGGTCTTTTGGGGTTTTCAGGTTTTTAAAAATATGTTTTTGTTACTTTTTTTGGTCTCTGCTTACTTTTCTTCTCTTGGATTTTGTTTTTCAATATTTTGAATAAAATAGTTCACTACCGGTATTATGTAGGAAGCATTTAGAACTACGGGTAGCCCTAGATTGAGCCCCAAATTTCTGTTCCTAACTGAAACATTTGTTAATTGAGTTTGCCCCATTTTGTAATCTTTCTTGCCACAACGGTTAAGTGCATCACAATAGCTGTTACATTAGACAAACTGTTGTTAAATGAATCTCACTTTCCTACTGACTGCTTGTCAGGAAGTCACAAAAAGAATCACATGACTGTGGGACTCTGCAACCATCATAAATGTGAGTCAGTTGTTGAGCATCCTAATGTAAATCATGTGACTATGGGGATGCTTCGATGTTGTAAGTGTGAAAACCAGCCATAAGTCACCTTTTTCAGTGCCACTGAAACTTTGAACTGTCACTAAATGAACAGTTGTAAGTCGAGGATACAACACACTTTCATTCAATCATTCATAAAATAGCCCCTCTACTTGGATTAGAAAGATAAGGCAATACTTAAAACAGTTTTAATGACAAATTATTACAGAAAGAATTGCTGTTTCGAAAAAATAAAGCAACAACTAATTTATACTTCTGTCACTTCTCTTTCCTATAATACCACAATCATACTGGCGGTTTTAAAAATGGTTAACGCAAGAGTTAAAATAGCAACATAATGCCAACAATACTGAATCTCCACTTTATTTCTTAAATTAGTTCCAATATACAATTTAGAAATTATGTCAGGACTAATGAGTATTTACAGTATTTCTTGTTCCAGCATTTATTCAGTATAAAAATAGGTGTACTTATAGCAGATTTCAAATTATACTTAAATTTACAGTTCATGAAGCTGTCTCAATAGCAGCCTGCCAATAGTTGCAAAATAAAATTAAAATAAATAAAAGTTTACCTCAAGAAACGGATAGCTCTAAAAATTTGATTTTGGCAAAGATCCGCTTTCTCCTGATCATCTTCCAGCAATTCATTTAACATACAATATCTTTCCCTTTCTTGTCTATCTTATCCACATAAATATGAAAGAAGAAAAAAACAAAAAACCCCACAACAGATCTTTCCTTCCTGCAGAGCCTTTCCTCTTTAAAGGCAAATGAGCAGAAATTGCACAATACCACTGCTCCCAAGGTAGCTTCCCATGATGCTACAAATCAGTAACAATACACATCTGCCCTAGAATTTGGTTTAAAGGTTGCCAAATTAATTCAAACTATTCGTAGTGCAACGTCTGGAACAACTTTACCACAACTGCTTGCTAAGAAAATTGAAGGCAGGTTGAGGCACTCAGCAAAAGGAAGTGATCAAAGATGCTGCTGTTTGAGTGGTCTGACAGAAAATTAAAATCTTCCCCGGAAACAAATTCTATTTTTTGACTTGTTTTTCCTCCTTACCCAAGAGCAGGGGCCTCCAACCCCTGATCTGTGGACCGGCACCGGGCCATGGCATGCCAGAAACAGGGCTGTGCAAACAAGTGAAGACCCATCTGTGGAAGGAGGTGGTATGTGAAACCACTCCCGATCTGCGGAAAAACCTCTCTCCATGGAACTGGTCCCTGGTGCCCAAAAGGTTGGGTGCTGCTGCCCAAGGAGGCACAAGGAAGATTTCTTGACCTCAAATGGAAAAATGGTGTCTCCCCATTACTGGAATGGCCCCCAACAGTAAACAAACTACCTCAACCTAGCTTCACTTTTCGAAGGTATGAAGGTAGTCAGGCAGGAAAGATCTGCAGCAAAAGTGGATGTTGTGTGCTGTTCCATAGGCATAGCAGTTTGTAGATGCATTTAAAACATTTTAACACTCGCTTTCAATTTAAAATATTCAGCCCAATCGGATCATTTACCGTTTTCTTATTTTACAGCATCCATAAACCATAAGATTTAGCCTATAGAAGTGTTTGATCGTATGTAGCACCTTCAACTACTGTAAACAAAATCACAGAGAAAAAAATTCAAATGGTAAATTTACACATATACAAATGATATTATACATCACTTTCCAACCAACGTGCACACTGACCTGAATCTCAAATCATCAATGTAACCATGAATTATTGTAGAAGCTCAGTGACAGCTGTTGCATTTAACTGATACTACAACCCAAATCCAACTAAGGAATGTTAACCTGAGACACCCTACTGCTAAAGATATTCAATATAAACTGATGCGTCGGGCAATTTCAATGTACCGTGTACTTGTAGAAACAAAACAGCCACCTTTAACCTGCTGTAATGCCTCAAGAGATGATAATTATTTGCTAAAAGAATTCAATGTATACTTGTATTCAAGGAGTGAGCCACAACATGGCGAGCTAGAGTCAAGAGGTTGAATTGCACCTGAAACATTGCATGCTAACACACAATAGTGTTGTGTTGCTTTATGTTTTATCATCAGTTGCAAGAGAATCCAAGTGAATCCCATTTTTTCAATAACCAAGTTGAGCTATTTTGGTAATATTCAAACAACATATAACACTGGTTCTGGTAAAAATGAAGATGGTTGAGATAGTTATTTTAATTGTGCAACCACATTTTCCTTCTTCAATGTTATAACCGAAGATGTGTAACTGAAGTAAGGTGAAAGTGTTGAGGATTTGTACTCTCAAATAAAATTGCTGAGGGGGTTTCATTTAATTTACATGAATGAGCTCAGGATTTCAGAGACATATGTATGTGTGCGTGTGTGTACACATGCACGCATACATACATACATGATCTCAAAAATAAAATGTTCCATTGATATATAAATCATATACTACAAAACCTAGAATAAATAATAGAACTTTTCCTATCTATAAATCAGCATTACTTAATCTATCTACCGCTAACAATGTTTATTAACCAACTTTTAAGTGAAAAGGTGCTATTAATTCCCACACAGTTTCTTCATGATAGGACTGTCAGGGTTAGCATTGGTAAATATGCTTCCAACTAGAACATGAGTCCCCCATATATTATGCCGAATAACTTTACAGCAGCCTAGGTCTTCCACAAGAAATC
Source organism: Pseudonaja textilis (assembly GCF_049901715.1). Lineage (NCBI taxonomy): Eukaryota > Metazoa > Chordata > Lepidosauria > Squamata > Elapidae > Pseudonaja > Pseudonaja textilis. The sequence goes on along the minus strand of NC_141990.1, from coordinate 199,497,386 downwards.
CTAATTGGTGATAGCGTTCATCAGTTTCAAAAAGAGTGTTGTTTGTGTAAGGGCCAAAGAACTGAAAGGAGAGAAAAAGAAAGAAACATCGAGTATTATAACAGTTGCTTTGATTAAATTCCTGCTTAAGTAAATACCATGTTACTACTTTTTATTTCTGTGAGGCATTATCTGAATGAGTTGATGTGCAATTATCAGCAATATTATGCTCTTAATTTCCACATTAACAAAACAGATCTAATGAATCAACGATATGTCGCAAAGACTGCCACAGCCCATTCTGTAGAGTTGTAATTGCAGGAATGTTCTTATCTTGGATGGCAAACCTCAGATAAAGAATGTTTACAAGCAATTACAACTCAGGCAAACAAAGTCACTCATCTAAAGGAAGATTAGAGAGAGGAAGTAAACATATGTTAGACTTTAACTAGAGATAATTAATTGTATTAATTACTATGCTAAACAATAACGAAAGTTAAGCAATAACCAAAGTTAACCAATGTTGGAGGATTACTAAAAATGTGTATAAATGCAAGACTAGACTCCAATAAAGTCATCATGATTCAGTTGATCACGATCAAGCAACTCGACTGCCTCGTCATTACAACACCATTCTAGAACAGGGATCTCTAAACACAGTCGGCATCCACTAATAAAAGTTATAGGAGGAAAAGTCTGACATCTAGGAAAGAAAAATAAAATATTCTAGTCTTTTTTCCTCCTACGCGATTCAGTTTTATCCACAGAAAAGGCATCCTGCACAATGACTGGCAAAATATAAAGAACAATGGGAGAAAAGTATCTGAACACTAGCACTTCTGATGCATCATTATCCCGGATGAAAATCAGCATGCAGTTAGCATGTGTGCAAATGAGCAAGAGCTTCTGTAGCACAATGCCAGATTAGGGCAAGGGAAACTCGGGGTAATATGTGACGTTTGCTAGTTGATTGCGGCCTACCAGTCTCTCACAATAACATGCAGATGGTCCTCGCTTAACGAATGGAATTTCCATCACTAAATGATGTGGTTGTAAAGCACATTGTCATATTACTGCATCACTTAGCGATGGCAATTCCTGCTGTCGCCATTGCAATGGCTAAGCAAAATTGTATGTCATTAAGTGAGGATCTCCTATGACAGTGCCTTGGGATTTCCTCCTGCCTCCCAAAAAATCACTGGCAGGAGGTGGCAAGTTCCAGGTGGCCTGAAAACAAGGCAATGGGTAGGTTAAGTACTATGGAATGAGGTGGGTGGGGTTTTTTTTCTTTTTAACTGAAATGAGTGCATGGGGACTGGGAAGTATGGGAAGACTGGAAGAGGTTGCTGTGGAGCTATGCAAGTGTGTGTGGATTGCAGAGAGGAGACCTCAAAGATCTCATATTTCGTAGTAGAGTCCCTCGGAGAAAAAGTGGTGGAAGTTACTTACAACTTCCCCTGATGGCTTCCCCATTGACTTTGCCTTTGGAAAACTTCCAGGGAAGGGTGCAGATGGCGATTACACGACTGCAGGATGCTGCAACCGTCATAACCACGGGGGCACAGTAATTAGAATGCAGTGCTGCAGGCTACTCCTGCTGACTGCCAGCAGTTTAGCAGTTCGATTCCCACTGGCTCAAGGTTGACTCAGCCTTCCATCCTTGATAAAATGAGGAGCCAGACTGTTGGGGGCAATATGCTGACTCTGTAAACCGCTTAGAGAGGGTTGTAAAGCACTGTGAAGCGGCATATAAGTCTAAGTGCTACTGCTATAACTGTGAGCAGATTACCAAGTACCAAGATAACAATCATGTGACCACGGAGGTGTTGGTACAGCCATAACTCTGAATGCTGGTCTTAAGTTCCACTTATTCAGAACCGCCAGAACTTTGAATGGCCATTAATGAGAATTACTTGTACCTTAAAAGGCTCTTGTATCGCTAAGTATAAAACAGGAAGAACTATGTGCAATACCATGAGCTCCTACAATGATAGGAAATAGCAATACACTTATTAAACAAAAATAACTTAGTCCTTTAATGACAACCAGCAAGAACAAGCAATTGATGGAGGATTTATACTCTACTGCTAGTTTGCCTTAGTCTGAGCATGATATTCCTCTCTGTACTATATTTTAACATAAATACTTACTGCTAATCCAGAAGTCGGATCAATAAAGTCTGCCCAGTAGCCTTCAGAACACAAAGCGTAGCAAATTTCCTTAGCACCGTTGATAAACTAAGAAGAGAGAAAACAGAAAAATGCAAAATAGACTTTCTCCATCAAGCACAAAGTCACTTCAAAACCAAAGAGCAAATGCTCAGAACTTCAGCTGATCGACTTGAATACCTTTACTAACAGGATCTATCCGATTAAGCTATATCAGGATCACATAAAGTCTATAAGGACGCCTTGGCGCTAGTCAATAAAGAGTTAATAATTCATGGGGTCTGTGTAATATAATTGCTTTCATTGTTCACTTGAATTGTAATGTTAACTTTGTTCTCTTAATCTCACAGCACCTAAAATTAAAATGGGATAACTATACATCATCTACTTTTCTCATGTTCATTCATTTTTTTTGCCTTGATCAGAAAATAAAAAAGGTAGTGCAATTTAAGTTGTAAAAGTTAGTAAGGTGAACAAGAAAATAAACCATTTTATATGATATGGGACTTATTTTATCAATGGCTAGACAAGAAGACATGGCAATGAACAGATTAGGAAGTTTCGTAATAGAAGATCAATAGATTGATATAGAATATAATATAAAATAACCATTGGATGAATGTATAATATAAATTTATAATAAAATCTAGAATATCTCGTAGAAAATGATGGAATAATAGTTTAGTCAAATGAATGATTAATAGCTGATAAATATATAAGCATATGCTAGATTGACAATTTGAGAATCTATACAAATTGTGAGTAAGGACTATGAAAGGATAACACAAAAGATTTGTAACCAACTGACACACTGTATGTATATAATTGGAAGATGGTTTTATGTTTTTATGTTTCTATCTGTATATGTCTTAAAAAATAAAAATCTTTAAAAAAAAGCTAGTAAGGATTCCTTCTAAATCCTTGTCAAGTAAATTAAATGGAATAAATAAATAAATTTCAGGGTACATGCAGAAGTAATATCTTACTCTGAAGTATATTGCATCAATTCAGAGAAGCCAAAACCAAAGGGACTTATAATTATGTAGGAAAAAGGATGTTTCCCCCAAATCCCAAAGAATAGCTAATGTAAAATATTATTGTAGAATTTAGCAGTGGCTTGAGCCATTTGCAATGAACATGATTAAGGCTCATACCAGCTACGATTAATTTTGCACTATGGTGCATGATATATTGAAATTAAGCCTAATAAAAGGACCATATAGGAACATATATTTCAGGAAAAGGTGACTGTATCTAGATAGCTTTCAACACATGAATAGTTTATGAAAACAAATATATGTACATTGCAAAAATTCAAAATCAAATCTCTACACAAAATTTTCAGTTTTGTTTAACCCAGTAAAGTATAAATTGTCAGTTTCAGAACAAGCTTGTATTTTAAAATCAGAAACAAATCATTGTTTTCCAGTTGGAATGTATGGGAAATTATACTAATTAAGGCTTAACTTGTTTTCAATGCTTCCCTTCTTTTTTGAAATTAAAGCATCTATTTCTAGCTGTTAACTACAAGCTATTGTTTTGTTACAATTATTCAAAAATGGAAACCACCACCCTCAAAATGTGAGCTTTTCCTTTAACCAGACATGTTCAGTAAATAACATTTTATGGAGAATACCAGCAGTAAATACTGACACCTGTTGGAACTTAATTACAGACTGCTTAAAGCCAAAGTGGTTAAAAGGGAGCCTGGAAAAGGAATGACCTCTAGTGGCAATTTTGGGCAGAGCTAAATAGTTTTTATTTAAGCAAGGACTAACAAGCTTTCAGATGAAACCCTTCATTTACTATACAGAATGAAAAGCAGTAGAATGTCATCATGTCATGCTAAAAATGAATATGCATAAAATTTTTAATATTAATACTTTCTTGTGAAACATCATAGTGACATAATATAAAGTTAACAGTTAATTATGTGTAGATGGATATGGATAGAGGTGCGTGTATGTGCATATATATATATATATATATATGTATGTATGTATGTATATATGTATATGTATAGATGTATATAAAGGAGGCTGGTTAACAGTTTAAAAAATATAATGCCTCTTCAGAACTGAATTTGATTTTTGATGACTGTGGACATATACTTCTTTTTGGCTTCTACAATTTAATAAAATATCTTTTTATTTATTTTTTATTAAAAAACTCTGTCCTTTCAAAAAGGCTTTATTTTTGTAAATAATACTTTACATTCTTAAGAGTACACTGAGTTAGGAATGTATGCATATATTTGGGCACTCACGTATAAAAACACACATACATAAACTGTGGAAAGTAATTACATCTGATCATCCTATGTGACTTACATTTTCAATGAGGCCTTCTCGTTCATTTTCTACCTCTTCACTCCACCCAGTCATATCGTTTACAGTTTTCTGTGTTACCGTTAGTACTGTTATATTACTGGAAACAACATCAGGAAACATTGACTCAAAATCTATAAAAAATAAGATATAAATATTTTAAATAACTTTTCCACGGGCAAATTTCTACACTATTTGCCAAGTGCCCAAAATATGGTTATCTGACTATGGAGTGTGTGTATAACCATCTTAATTAGCTTTTTGGGGGGGTGGGGTGGGGGAAGGTTCAGTTGTAATTTTGGTTGCTAAGCATCCCGTCGTAAGTTGAGAATTAGCTGTAGTCAGCCTCAAGCAACCAAGAGAAAGAGACGTTTGCTCCCTAACAATTCTTTTAACAGGCGCACTAAATACTTTGCTCATATAGAAAACTGGTCTAGGATTAAAAAAGGAAGTTAATTCAAAAGTAAAATTGATTCAAATGTACTGAACTCCCAAGAAAATTGACAAGTTACCATGCTAGATGCAAAACATTAAACTGTCAATCTGTGCATGTTTTTTCTTCAAGCTACAATTTTATACACTTAAAAAAAAAATAATTAACATTGTAGAGGGATGGGGGTGTACGGGAAACGCATACCTTTGCGCAACAGTTCTGGGCATGCTTGTATCACACATTCTACTTTGGCAGTTTCAAAGTAACTTTTGGCTTTGGCAATGTCTTGTTTATGAACAGCTTTATTGCCCTGGGAAAAAAAAGATAAGTTTTTAACCTAATGCATGCTACTGTTTAGAAAATATTTATTTTAGTTCTTTATTCCAGCTCTTGGAATTCTAAGGTTCTGCAAAAAATACATTACTTAACTTCTAGGTGTGTAAAGTACATCTGAGTTCTTGACAGGCTTCAAGGCATTGCAATAACATATCAGTGACAGTCCATCTGTGCATAGTTTCAATTTTTTATGATTTTTATGCTTTCATGATTTTGTAATTATTTCCCCTTAACTGTCTGGATTCCAAGACTGCAGCAGCATATACATTTTGTAAAGTAAAGAAACCCTAACCCATAAAACACATTAAGCATAAAGGCATTCCTACTTGGAATTATTGTTTAGTGTGACTGTTTAATACTGATTTTTCAAATTCTACTTCAAAAACTTATGATGCATTCCCCAGTGAAAGGAAGAATACTAAAAAAGAGGGTTCTTTGCCCATCGCTACTGAACTTTTCCTATAATGTACAGATAAAGAGAGTTATTCTAGCATGAGCACTAATTGTTGGCAGAATAGATTTGGTAACAATAATTTTGACTAGTACAATGGTACCTCAATATTTTCCCACAAGGAATAATATAGCAAGTCACAACACAGCCAACACCAACAAGTTCTTGTACATGTGTTGAGTACTAAACAAATAATGAGTACTGGGATAAAATTTTCATGTCAGAATGTGTTGGGTACCAAGTCTGATGAGTTTCAAAGCAGTTGAGTACCAAGGTACCACTGTAGAGCAATGAAAATCAACAGATGCTGATAAAAATCAAAACAAACTAGGGCAAATCTTTTAAATCCTCCCCAATATACTGAAGCTACCAAAGGGCAGATATTCTCTCAAAGTATACAGTTTGGAAACAACTGGTGATCTACAAGTATCAAGTTGACTTGATTTAGATGTTCTTGCAACATATCCCCAAATAATCTATGAAAGTTTTATGGTATCACTGTAGCTACTTCTGATTATGCATATGTCATATGTCATGCTTAATGAGCAAAGCTACTTATATATTGCAAAAGTTTTCTATTTTGATTAAGATCTAGATCTAGGCTGCATTCTTATATAGCAAAAAGAAGCTGGTGGCAACATCTAGAATTCCAGCATACTAAGGACTGCCAGCTGATTTTTTTTTTTAAATCAACCAAGGCACTTATATCTCTAAAAGGATGGGATCAGTTTTGGCACTGACAGTCAGAATGTTTATATCCTAAAATGGAGTCTAACAATCATTTGTTCAGATGTTGTTCTCTCTCAGGAAATTTTAGAATAATCGACAAAGAATTATTTTCTATCAGAAAAACTCATGCCTACATATTCTTTTTACTTGATAATTGTTACATTTACTACTAAATATAATTACTGATAATGGATTTTGGCTTTCTGTCCCCATTCCCTCCAGTAGACAATATGGTCATTATGTTGGCTTTTGTGGACAAGTAAGTATTCGTTATTCAGAAAATTAGATTTAAGTCAATGGGATACTTTTAGAAAATAAGGCTGAAAAACTTCCAAATGATAAATTGTGATCAAAGTGAATTCACAGAAAGTAACTTCTTAGCTTGTATGTGAACTCTGTGAGGAATGTCTGGTCTAACAATTGCTATGTGGATCATAAATTACTGTGCAAGTTGAAGTCTACATTAAAGATGCATTTAGGACCTCTTGTGCCATCCACCAAAGAAAGCAGTGAACACATGTCTAGATCTGAATCTCACCTTCCCAAAAGAGTTGTACACTTACCTGGAACTCGTTGACGTACTGGGCCATCACAAATTCATGCCTTTCACTTGCCAAGGGTTCCATTAGTAAATCAGGCAATTTTTTATGAACTTGTCTTGTCTTCTGAAGTGCCGTCCCACTTAGATGACAGTCAAAACCTATATTACCAGGTAGCTGAAATCTTTGGTCCTGGGGGCCAAAAGGACCCATCACTTCATCTGGCCACACTGTTTTTGGACCTAATAAAAATTAAGTTTGTGTCACTGTAAAGCACCCACATACAGAATTTGTTTTCAGCAGTAAACAACATTGCTTTCTGAAAGTTGCTGCTTAAAAGCAGAAGCGTAAGGATATACTTCAATAGAAACTGAAAAAGTGTGTCCCACTGATCTCAGTGGAAGTTAGTAAATCTTGAATTTAGGCTAAAAGTACCAAAATACACAGATTGCTTTATGACCTTGGGCCAGTCACTTTCTCTCAGTCTTAGGAAGGAGGCAATGGCAAACCACATCTAAAAAAAACCTTGCTAAGAAAACTGCAGGGATTTGTGCAGATGGGTTTCTGAGAATCAGACATGAGAGAATGAAGGGAAAAACATTTTCTACAAAGAGATGGTTTTAATGATCATTAATGTGAGAAAATTGAAATTTTCCTTACATATGTCAGGAGGTGCAGCAGCAACGGAAGGCTCATCTGAGCCAGAAGATCCTGCTGTGGAAAAAGCCTTGGGAGTTATAACCCTTTTAACCAAAGAATAAAATCCCGGCAGGTATGTCACCAGTCTAGCTCTGTTACAAAGTACCTAAAGGGGACACAAAGAAAACTGAAGGCAACACAGGTTGTGTATGAAAACTATGACTTAGCACATACAGTATTGTTCCACAACAGCTGATGCAGGCATGGAACATGTTACAATGAGGCTATGTTTGAATTGGCTCCCAGTCGATTAGAGAGGCAATGGAGGACATTTCCTCCTGGCTACTCCACTGAAGTAAGAGATGAGTCCACCACCTCTATTAGTATTCTAGATGAGGGAGATCATTACACATATGATGGAAATGAACACAATGATGTAACTTCTCAGATTTAATAAAACTTTGGGAAGAAGGGACATCTCTTCTTTCCAAAGTATCTGTTACCACAAGGATTCATCATCCTTGAATTTTGCTGGTTAGTTTCTTGTATTAGCAATTAAAGAAAATACTTGAAATGTATTAATAAAAACCAACATTTTAGATGCTGGAATTTTACACAAGATTTACCATACAGTTATTACATCTAACTATATACAGAGATTATATTAAAGCACATATAGGCAGTCCTCATTTAGCAACCATAAATGGAACTGGCAACTGGGTCATTAAACAAAATGGTTGCCAAATGAAACAGCGATGGTCCTTATGTTACTTTCCTCTGCTTTACAGAGCTGTAACAGTCATAAAAGTGAGGACTGATAGCAAAGTTATTTTTCATCACCATCATAACTGTGAATGGTTACTGTACTGTATGGTACTGTACAAGGCAGTTGTTAAGCATGGACTACCTGTACGTAAAAGATGATGGAATTATTTACAAAGGATAATAAAAAATAAAATATATATGCATGCATTATGCCAGTTCTTCCTCTGGCAAAGCTATTAAATAGGATAGGTGACAAGTTAGTTAAACTGGTTTATCTGGAGACAGCACATTTTTTATTGCTAAACTGACAGGCCACTTTATAAGTTGATTATAGTGTTTCACCATTCTTTATACTGGCAGAAAATTTAATCCAGCCTCCTGCATACCTTGCTCAAACATTCAAAAGTCTGATAAGAACAAGGCCAGAAATTCTAAAGTCTGATAAGATCAAGGCCAGAAAATTATTAGGACACAAACTAATGGAAACACATCTTGTTTTTTATCTTTATTCCGAACATGGCCTGAATCAATAAGACTCAGGGGATTGGTACCAGCTCAGTGTAGTTTACTGTAATGACAAATATTGATCATTTGGCTGACAATCAACTAAAGTTCTGGTCTTACTATTTCCACCTTATTATTTCTATTTATACATTTGTCAATGGAACTTTAGTCAAGTTTTATTTTTTAATTAAAACATGTGGGTGTAAGATTACAACACAAGCTATGTTTCTGAATGCCACATAAAATGATATAGGGTTTTTTAAAATAAAGGCCAAAAAAAGCTGTAGTAAAACAAGACTTATTTTTCCCCATTATCAAATGTGGGCTGCTATATTAATATAGAGGATGGCAATTATTTGTAGATGCATCATGAAGAAAAACATATTTACAATTTTATCCATTGCTTTCTGATTATACTTGAGAGATCTGAATAAAAAACAATGTGCAACATATTTATAATAGGGTTAAAATATACTAATTCCAGTCCTATATATAAAACTTTGTATTGTATCTTCATTTCACAATAGTTTTTTTTAAAATCCTTACATACAGGTAATACCTATCTGATATAATAAAAAATAGTTATACTACTTACAGTTGCCATTTCCATGCTTTTCTTCGTTTAAAGAAACTCTGAAACAGAGACATACAGAAGAGTGGGCCTGGAATGCAATTTAGTAATCATGGAGAGTATAATATATTAAAAATAAGTTATTCCACTGAAAGTCGATTAAATCTGAACAGCTTTCATCAGCATGAGGTTCAGTTTACCATTATAATAGAGAACCAGGCACATTAAGATCTCATTTGGATCCAATAGAACAAGATACAATTCCTAGTTGTACATCTTACAAACATCTTGAACATCTTACAAATAAGATCATGGTTGTTTTATTCTTCCTTTTCAACATTAGCACATGTACTAGTCTGAGAAAGGTTTCATGCTTTATACTGTATGGTCAAATGATATATTTTAAGTTGGTGATTTGCGAGTGATGATGTACATAATTACTGAGAAAGGTCAAATGAGGTTCCTTTATAGCTTCTATCATTTTTTCAAATGTTTGTTTATTAATAAAATGTATACAGCCATCCATCTCACAGGAAGTAATTAATCCTTTATCTGTATTTATCCTTTTCTCCTCTAACTATGCCTTTCCCAATCTGAGTCTTCCACATATACCCCAGAAGAGTTCCAATCACCAGGTTGAAGAAGGGACTCTCAAGAGAAAGTATTAAATGGACTAAATGGTCCAGAATGCTTTAATATACTTCAATTGCCCAGAGTCATTTGGTAGAGAGATGGGGAGCACACACATTTAATAAATACAATATTTAGAAGCAGAGAAGCCTCAACAGTTCCTTTTAACAATTTGTTGCATTCACAATCAGGTCTCTCTCTCTCTCTCTCTCTCTCTGTGTGTTTTGTGTTTTAGCAGCTCTCTGGAGAAAGCTCTAAGTTGGGAAAGATGGAAGGAAAGAGAAGAAGAGGATGATTAGCAGTAAGATGGTCTTCATTACAGTGGCAATGAGTTGGAAGGGCTGACGGACCAGGTCAAAGGTCTATGGAGATTCTCAATCGTCCAGGTCACAAAGGTGTTTTTTCCAAAACTGAAGCTTAATTCTGAGTGGTGGATTCCTTCAAAGAAGCTTCTTGAATGAGAAGTGAAACGTTTTCAAAAAGAAAAACAAATCCTTTCCCAAGAGGCAACTGGACTTTTGGAAAGTCCAGTTGCCTTTTGGAAAGAAGGCAAAGAAAACCCAGTTACCTTTTGGAAAAGGCACCGTTGGGACAACCAGGTTGGAGACAAAAGTTATCTAAAACCTTTTTGTGTAGTTGTTAAAAGTTGACACCAGCTTGAGGTCACACCATCAGCTCATCAATGTGCACCTGCATTTAGTGTGTGTGCGCGCCATCTCCATTAAATCCCAATTCCCCCAAAGGGCTTTTCTGTAGTCTTTCCTTGGCACCTTTGTGAAAGGCAGATAGACCCTAAAGGAAACCTAACTCAGACATCGCCGAGCCATACTCGGGGACAGAGTAAGACTTCCATCGGGATTATAAACAGGCGGCTCCTCTTGGAGACTAAAACTCCCGCGAAGTCCCAAAGGTCCCATAGCCGAGGAGGAGGAGGATGCGCTTGCGCAGAGTCCCGCGTTCCATCTTCCCGCCCAACTCTGTGACGTGGCTGTCCTCCTTTATCGCCTAGAAACGGGAGCGTCCAACCTTTGTAAGACCCGCGGACTTCAACTCCCAGAATTCCCCCAGCCAGCTCGGGGGAAGTCCACAAGTATTTAGAAACAGATAAATGTGAACGTCCAACTCCCCAGGCTCGGGAATTCTGGGAATTGAAGTCCACGGGCCTTACAAGTCGCAAGATGGTCTAGAGGCCTGCAGGGCGGCAACTCCCATAATCCCCAGCCCCCATGTAGCCATTCTCCGAGGTGAGGCTCTTCCAGGCTGGCTGGCACCTCCGCAGAAAAGTGCGGGGCTGCCCACGGAGCTGCCTCCCGAAGAGGAAGACCGACTCGGATCTCTTGAACTCTCCTTAGGCGAGGCACTCCCTAAACCGACGGCAATCCCGGCCGACCCACACTCCCAACACAGTGATTCCCCTCCCAGAAAGTTACTCCGGTCAAGGCAAAGGCACCGGGAGGCTTCGGTCGCTTGGCAAGACGGCTCGACTGAATCGGGGCCCCGAAATTTATAGCAGCTAATTTGAGAAGTCCGGGTGGGACCGAGGTTGGGAACACAAGTGGCTAGTCCCTAGTGAGAAACAGCAGAGTTTCTCAGGGCGGCGATAAGTTTATAAAGAGAGGGGCATTTCTCAGCCTGGCAAGACAAGCCGGGCCACCGGAGGAGTTGGGCTGATGGAGTCGAGAAGAAGAGAAAAAGAGCCCGGTTTCCTTACCGCCACCTTTCCGGCATCTGTCGTCCCCCGCGCAAAATGGAAGCCCAGGCAATCGAGTCGATTACCCCGCTCATCGATCGAGAGGAAAGGGAGAATAATGCTGCTGTTGTACGGCGGATTGGGAGCAGGCCGAATGAGGCAGCCGGCCTTGCGTTGGTTGGGCGAGAAAGAATGACGAAGCCGGAGGAGAGAAAATGAATCGCGCTCCGCTTGGTCGATCGGAGACGACAGCCTGGAGAGAGGCCCGGGAGAATCCATCGCCGCTGAATGGATCGCCTCACGTTTTGTTCTTTCTTCTTCTTCTTTCTCTCCTTCCTCCTCCCCCTTCAGGGACGAATTGGCGTTTTAAAGTCTGCAGGGTTTCTTCTCGTGGTAGCTTTGCGGGATGTAGGTGGATAGAAGCACTCTTTGAAAAGGAAAGTCAGTGCTGAAACAAGGCTTCTGTATTGACAATAACGTCATCCCAATCCAGTGAGGAATTGTGACAGTTAAGGTAATTGGACGTGGGAGAGCAGAGTTTAATTTTCTTTAAGCAAAAAACAAATCAGCTGGGTGACTTCGAGACCGTTATTCTTTCTCAAGCTACACTGGGAAGTAAAAAAAGAAAATGGGGAGGAGAGCCTGCAGCTGATAATAATAATGATGATGATGATATCAAGAACGACAAAAAAGGATGTGGATAATGGATGTGGCAGTGCTTGGAGACAGAAGAATAGAAGAGAAAGAACTGGAGAAGATAACAACATACAAAGACATAGAAATAGAATAACTATGGCAAAGACAAGCAAGGGTAGTAATAGTAATAGGTGCCTTGGCTGCAACTGGAGCACCAGTTGAACACTATAGGCATTGACAAATTTGCCATCAGTTGCAGAAGGCAGCTTTACTTGGAACAACTTTCATCCTGCAGAAATATCTGTAACACCATGAAAAATCCAGATTTGCCTATCCCAGGTCCTTGGTAAGGACTAGACAGGTAGACAAAAATGCCAAACCCAGTCTGAATATCTGGCTGAGTGTGCGATGAATAATAGTAGTAGTAGTAGTAAATAATAGTAATAGTAGTAATAAATAATAGTAATAATAAGCCTGGAGACAGCAGAATAGAAGAGAAAGAATTGGAGAAGATAACAAAATACAAAGACATATGAATAGAAGTAGAACAACTGAAAGCAAAGGTGGTACCAATAGTAATAGGAGCCTTGGGTGTGTTGGAAGAAATATCCTTCTGGGTTCAGTTTCAAGTGGGAAGACAGACATTGGATTCATGGTTTATTGACAAACAGGATCACATGCCTTGGAAATCCTGGGTGAAAAGGGCAGAGAAGCTGAGAGTCCCTGGCTTTTATGCCCTCTCTAAGCTTTGAACTTCCTGGGGCACAGGCAGAGTACCTTATCAGTTGTTGTCAGGGGTCATATCTAGCTTTGTAGGTTGTCTGTGTGCTAAGTTTAGCTGAATCCTGCTGGGTGATGCAGTCTTCCCAGGTGCCATGTGGTGAGATGGGTAGTTCTATCATGTCCCGAGGGCCGTGTCTTAATCCCATCACACTGGAGCTGAAGGGGTGGGGCAGGGAGCTGCTTTGTCTTTAAAAACATGTTTCTTCTTTTTTCATCCAGGGAAATATCTGCTTTTTAAATATTTCCTAGAATATTTCATACTTCTAAGGAGAGGGGTGGGTGCTAACTTTATACAGGGGCAATCCCAAAACAACTGGAGCACTAGTTGAACACCATTGGCATTGACAAATTTGCCATCAGTCAATTGCAGAAAACAGATTTGCTCAGAACAGCTTCCATCCTGCAACGATATCTGTAATACCATCAAACATCCAGATTTGCCTATCCCAGGTCCTTGATAGGTAGGTAGACAAATAAGTAGACAAAAATGCCTAACCCAGTCTGAACATCTGGCTGTGTGATTAATCATCATCATCATCATCATCATCCCAGTGAGGTATTGACTTGGTTGTGGGGCTTTGTTTGCTGTGAGGAAGATGGGAACTATGCCAGAGTTTTAGCCATATTGGATAGGTCTCTTAAGAGGAGCCAGACAAAGAGTGTCTCGCCCATAAACAGTGTGGTATGATATCATTTATGGAAAGCCATACCTGATCGGTCATCAATGAGGAGCGCACTAGATGTTGAAGTTCATGGACATCTGATGACAAATAGACTACAGGGTTCACATATGTTGGCTGAGCAACCAAGGCTGCAGCACCATTGGAAGAAAGTGTTTACTTGCTGCAAATATGCCAAAATTGAAAACAAAGTTTTGCCAGAAGTAGCTCAGACTGTGGAGGCAAACTGGGAGAGTCCCCAGTAGAGGAAGCCAGCATAGCTGTGGAATTGTTTTCATTCCCAAACCAAGTACTCTCTGCTTTCTCAGAAAGAACAAAGGCCTCTAACTAAAAAAGAATTCAGACAAAGAATAACTTGCCTCTAGAAAAGCAAAACTAAAAACAAAAAGCTAACAGAATAAGCTTGTTCCAAAGAAACAGCTAGTACAAATATTAAAAGGCTGGAAAATAAGATCAGCAACCTAACGGCAGATTAAGCAAATTGAAACAGATGAAAAAAGCAAAAAGCAGCTAAAGAACAAGAACATCAGGAAATATCTGATCAAAAAATATCACCTAGAAATGAGGAAGGTTAAGGAAGAATTGGAAACAATAAAGCAGCAAATAATAGCTAGAGTCAAGAAGATCAGCAGATACGAAGTTCAAATTTCATATTTTAAGTACAATGTCCAATTTCAGTCCAATCAAAATCATATGAGCCATGGTGGCACAGTGGTTAGAGTATAGTACTGCAGGCTATTTCTACTGCCTGCCGGCTGCCTGCAATTTGGCAGTTCAGATCTCACCAGGCTCAAGGTTGACTCAGTCTTCTATCCTTCCGAGGTGGGTAAAATGAGGACCCAGATTGTTGGGAGAAATATGCTGACCCTGTAAACTGCTTAGAGCTGTAAAGCACTGAAGCGGTATCTAAGCCTAACTGCTACTGCTATTGCTATTTCTACCAATCCACCAACGAGGAGGCTATAGAGATTGAAATATAGAGATTGAGGGTTTTTTTTTGTATACTGACATGGCCTCATAGCTAATCAATAAATTAATTATGATTAGTCTCACAGTCGGGCAACCATAGTGAAAAGTGGAAAGTTCAAGTGGAAAAAAACTTGTTTTCAACTAGTTGAATCTTTCAGTATCCGGTAGATTTTGCCAGATGTTAACCAATCTTCAATTTTCCCTTCTTGCAGTATGTTAAGCTGCTTGGCAATGAGTGGGTGATAAATCATTCTCATCCTCCTCATCTCAAACTGTGATCTTAAATGGATGCATATAGAACCAACTTCAGTTGTATGCAAGAAGGATCTGCCATTAAGGAAACATGATAATACAGTATCTTAAGTCAGTAAACCATTTTGCAACTTGAATGGTGTATGAACCAAATCATCCTGATTTGTAAATAATAATTTGTGGTTACTTTAATGGGCTCCATATAACCAGCCACTGATATTGAAAGATTCAACTAGTTGAAAACAACTGGTGGTTAATTTGATAAACTACAGTTCAATGAAATAGAGATTAGTTCTGTTGGGTTAACCCAACACTCTGTGAATTAATCCGTGATTCAAACTTTCATGTGATAACTACATTATGATTTTTAGGATGTAGCCAGTGAGCACCCTCAGGGTTTCATTCTAGGATTGACACTTTTTAAACATGTTTATAAATGATTTGGAATAGGGTGCACTAGTGGAATAGCCATGTTTGCTGACAACACAAAATTGTTTAGAGTGGTAAAAACGATAAGAGACTGAAAAGCTCCAAATGAAATGGGTGTCAAAATGGCAGATGTGCTTCACGTTTAAAGTAATGTACTTTGCTGCCCAAAATCTTAACTACTCATACAAACTAATGGAATCCAAGCTAGCAGCAACAAATAAGGAAAAAGATTTTGTAATAAAGATAAACATTTCTGCATGGTGTGAATAAAATAGTCAAGGAGAAACTGTTTTCCCCTTCACAAACTATTAGAACCGAAGGTCACTCCATGAAATCGAAACCCCAAAGAAGCAAGACAGACAAAATGTTTTTTTAAAAGTACAACATATAATTCAATATTGGAATTTGCTACCACAAGAAGTGATGCTGCTTCGTGGCTTCAAAAAAACAGCTGGACCAATTCATGGAAGTAATGGCTATTAGCCTTGATGGTGGTGTGACTGCCTCTGAAGGCTGCTGGGAGCCACCTTATGCCATTGAGGGTAACAGACTGGGGGATCCAATCCAACAGGGCACTGCTTATGTTTTTATAAGAAATTAAGAGTATCAAGTCGGTTATACGTCTGAGCTTTTCCCCATAACATTTTAGTGTGTCTCTGTTATTTCATTTTATGCAGGTTGTACCAGAGATGGTAAAGAAAATTCTGTATCAGACTTGGGAGCCACCAGAAGTAGCAGCTTAGACACAATTTGTTATTCATTAGGAAAGCATCGAGGAGATTTATGTAATGTGTACATGGAGCCAAAGAGCCATTTAGGCTAGGCAGGCAGGTGAAAGTTAATATGTTCTGCATATTATTTAACTGAGACAGTATTTAAGGTGTACCTTTCCTTCAATTCTAAACCTGTTTTTCCAGAAGTCTCAAAATTTGAGCGAACTATAGGACTGTTTGAACATCCTTTGACTACTGTATCCAAACAAAACACTATACTGCTGTAACTCCCATTTCCACTAGATGGCAACAATAGTTTGCTTATATTCTAAACCCCCCATATAAAAAAAATAAACACCAAAAGAAACTTCACTGGGAAAAAAAAGCTAATGATGGGAAAATAATGGGTTGTTCAATGGATCCTTTTCTGTTGCTGAGATGCATTGTAATTGTTGCTACCTTTATTAGTGTTTTGCCTCAGTAGACCCCTGTTTTCAAAGGTGCAAAGAATAAAAAAAAGGAGCAAATTCTCATCCAGGCAAAATGTTGCTTCAGCTTTAATTAGATGTAATTGTAGATGTGGAACTGTTGTTATTCCACATTTCTTTCTCCCAGCTCCGTTTCACGTTTGGTTAACCCTTGTGATGGTGTATCAACCTGCTGGGCTTGATGGAGCACATTCTTTGCTGTATTAGGGAACTGAGGTAGGAACAAGCCCAGCATGATGACTCCATGCAGTGGGAGGAATTCATCTAAGTGTTCTAGAAAATAAGCAGCAAACTCAGGCTGAGAACAGGCCGAACACCTTTGAAAGGTGGGTTTTAAGGAGAATCTCCGGAAGCCCTTGGAGTTGCAAAAGATAAAATCTTGTCACTCCACAAAGGACGTCAAGCAAAGAAAATTGAAATATTGGGGTATGTTCAGGATAGATCCTCTTACAAGGGACCATGCTAGAAAGGGAAATAAAAGTGGAAGGAGATGAAAAGAGACACTTGGAATAGCTATAGAGACAACTGGACTAAATAAGGAAGAATGTGCAAGGAGCAGAAACGGAGACTCATGATTATAAGTCTCCAGGAAGAAGAAGATACTTGAATTGGTCTGGCCATTATTCTGTGACACTTTAATAAATAATTTGAATTCATTTTACTTTTATCCTATCCTGCCTTTCTGCCCTTACAAAACCTCCCCCCCACCCCCAATGCTTAACATTTTGTAACATATTTAATTTTACCATTAAACTGATACAAGGCTTGGCTGAAGACAAAAGTCTTAATTTTTTTTTCCTGAAAGGGAAAAAAGAATGGGAGAGGTTGAAAGGAATCTCGAAGTGCATTTAGGAATCACTTGAAAGCCAGTGTGACCTAGTGGATAAGTTATTGGACCAAATCCAAGATGACTCAGGTCATGCAGTCATGGAAGCTCACTAAATGTCTTTGGCTAGATTTCAGCCTAATTTGTCCCACAGAATTATTGTTTTGAAATAAAATAAGGGAGCAGTCCCATTAAGTTCCAAACTGCATTCATTAGATGCCCGGGGAAGACAAATTTTATTATTGTACTTACTATCTCTATGGAGATTTATACTAATATTTAGTCTAGAAAGGAATCTGTGTCCATGGCAGAGGAATTTACCTAGAGCTCCTATACCTTCATATCACCAATTTGTCCAAACAGAATTTCTGCTGGAAACAGGTTGAGAGAGTAACCAGAACAGGTCCATAGTTGCCACAAACTGGCCTGAGTGTAGGCATGCAATTCCAATAATAATAATAATAATAATAATAATAATAATAATAATAATAATAATAATAATAATACACAATTTATTGACATTGTATGAATATACACAGTATACACATACAACCAAGTTCACATAACACCCAGAGACCAGACCCAACAAGCACACACACATGACAATCCCCAAACACACCCCACCTGTCAAGGTTCCCCATCCCCTAAAAAAACACACAAGCATCCACACAACATACCAAGTAATACTGTCCAACAGCTCACTGATGGTGGTCCTTAAGTTCATTGTCAAGTGCAATTATAGCTCTGGGATAAAAACTGTTCAGAAAACGTGTGGTCCGAGTTTTAATTGTTCTGCATCTTCTGCCAGAAGGCAACAGTTCACAAAAATTGTGAGCAGGATGGGAAGCGTCTCTGAGAATGTTGTGTGACTTCCTCAAACAGCGAGATGCTGTTTGTCCATGGGTGCCTGATGATATTCTGGGCAGTTTTAATAATTGTTGTAGAGGTTTTTTGTCCACAATTATAAGATAACTGGTATAAGTATAAACATAGCTGTGGATACATGAAATGGATACATACAAGAAAAATAAAAAGAAACAATAGGACAGGGATAGTAGGGACGTTGGTGCACAGCTCTGTAGTGGACAAAAAACCTACAGACAATGTGTGGACTTTGTACTTCTTTTGGCTTTTGACAGTTAATTTGGCACTTTAGTTGTTGGCAGCAATTCAAAGGAGATAAAGGTGGGTGCTTATCTTGAGAGACTGGGACTCATCACAGGCTGGGAATGAACATAATTCCCAGCGTTGAAATAAAAAAAAGTTGTTTGGACTATGCGTGTGCTTAATTACGATCTCAGGAAACCTTGGTCAGAGCACTTGTGTTGAGTTGACGATAGAGCTTGATTGGCCAATCCCCTGCCTTTTATCACTCTTATGGGTAGAAGGAAGGAAAGCTTTGTAGATTGGCTCTTGGATGGACTGGTCTCCCAATACCGCCCTTTTCCTTTTAGGGGTTATTCCCTTTGACTTTTTTGGCTTTCCCAGATATCTGCACGCATGGATGTCTTCACACCCCCTTCCCATATTATCTCCCTTGACACTAAAGCAGACACGTTTTTTTCTTTTATAATCTCATTTATAAGCACAGTTATATTTAGGTTTAGGTTTCAGTTGGTTGCAAAGATCAGTAAAGCAAATTGAAAAAGAAGAGCTTGAAATGAATTTAACTGCTTGAGTCTGAAGCAGTTTTATTTCAGTTGGAGTGCCTTTTAGGCTTTGCTTTGATTGTAAGCTCTTTAAAGTTGAGAAGTTGTACACGGCACCCTAGAGAAGTAGGATTTTGTTCATACTCAGCTTTCTTCTGTTGGCAGAGAAACAGCCTAAACTTGCATTCCAGTTCTAGCTGTATTTGCATTAGAAATTTAGAATAAGAGTTGGAAAGGACCTTGGAAGTCTTCTAGTCAAACCCCCATACAAGCAGGAGGCCCTAAGCCATTCCAGACAAGTGGCTGTCCAGTCTCTTCTTAAAGGCCTCCAGTGATGGAGCACACGCAACTTCTGAAGGCGTATCGTTCCACTGGTTACTTGCTTTCACTGTTAGGAAGTTTCTTCTTAATTCCTGGTTGGTTCTCTCCTTGATTAGTTTCCATCTATTGCTTGTTTTCTTGCCTTTTGGTGCTTTGGAAAATAGGTTGACTCCTCTCTTCTTTGTGGTAGCCCCTGATATATTGGAATACGGATATATCACCCCTAGTCCTTCTTTTCACTAGATTAGACATACTCAATTCCTGCAATCAACTAGCCTCCAGCCCCCTAATCATCTACATCGCTCTTTTCTGCACTCTTTCCAGAGTCTCAGGATCTTTTTTATAATATGGTGATCAAAACTGGAAGTAGTATTCTAATGTAGTATTACTAAGGCCTAGGTTGCCTTAGTAATCTTACCAGGTAGCATTAACAGATGGATAGAATCAAGATCACATGAATTATGAATACTGTTGCTATTAATACTTCACGTGATCTTGATTGTGTCCCCTGTTAAGGGCAATCCTAGATTGCATTTGCTTTTTTGGCTGCTGCCACACACTGCTGGCTCATTATCCTCATCATATGGACGCCATTTTTGTGTAAATATCTGCTGTTAAGTGGGCAAAATTGGGAGGAAGTATGGTAATAGGCCCACACTATACTTATCCTTTGCTTTTGCTGACGATCATCTTATCCTGATCATCAGACGATCATCTTATCTTTGCGGGTGCTGGGAAATTGAGGGCAACAATAAGTGGGAAAAGAATGCAAAATAGTGTTCTCTTTGGTTGGTGAGAATTTTTTTCATTTACTTTAAAAATATATTAGGCCTATTTTAAGACTACTTTATTCCAACAACTTGTAGATCAATGGGACAATCTCAGTTAACTTGCAAGTGGTCTGTTACTCTAAATTCAGTCCTACTCAAAATGCCTGCCTGCTAAGGAACAGGAACTTAGCCAATGGAAGGTATTAAACTGGTCAAGAAGGAATAAAAAGATAAAATGTCTGTTGTGTTGCCTGGAACATCACATGAAACTTGAAATGATGTTGCTCCAGACAGTATTTCTAGATTCATCTCTGGGTTTTTTTTTGTTAATATCATTCAATGGAGTGTGTGACATGCAGCTATCACCAACCTATAGATTCTTACTTTCATATACAACAACCCAGATGGCTTCATGCTTTCTGGAATTCGTTTTAGCTTCTTCACTAATAAACTTAACACTTCCCTGCTCAAATTCACAGTTTCACTATGCAAGTTCTGAGTATTTGCATTAAGATGCAGTACACTTTCCCCCTTTTGACTTAGTTTCATGGATGCATACCCTCTCTCCCTCCCTCCTCCCTCAACTGGGAAGTATACATGATATGATGTATACTTGAATTTAGTTTGTAAGAAACAAGGGCAAAGTCCTGCCTAGGAAATTGAGGCATTATTGTGACTATATATTGTTGCTCTTATTACTGTTATTTTGGCACAAAGACGGTTTGATGAATCTAGAAATTGCTAATATGACCTTAAGAATTCAATAAATAAGCGATCATTTATGTCACATAAAAAGTCAATTTTTAAAAAGATGGGCCTGTAGATTTATCGCTGTCACTGCTTTTTTGGCATTAGCATATTTAACCCTGAATTTTGACAAAAATATGCTACAAGCAGGCATGTGAACAATAAGGAACTATTAATTTGTTGAGTGGTGTTATCACAATCCCAAGCACATTAATTGTCATGCTATGCAATTAAGATAATACGATACTTAAACAAATTCAGTTTTTCTTTTCATGATGAATTCCATTGTGGTATCTGGTCCTGAACGAGGTCTTCATTCCATTTTTAATACAAAGTAGCAAGGTAACAATCAGTTTAATTTACTTCTTGTAACTTATACCTGTCTTATCATACCATCAACATGAGGAAGCTTACACTGCACTTGTCTCATTTCTATGCCATCAGTTTGTCATTCGCTTGTAATTTATTAATAATATCTGCAAGGTCATACAATGCTGGATATAACAATTCCCAACTATATTCATTGCTTTACTTGTCAGATACTGTTCCTCCAATAGAATTTTCTAACGGGCTGTACACAATAGAGATATTTGCTTTGATTGTTATTTTTTCCTATTGGAGAATTGATGCAAGTAATATGGTTCAAGAGCATGAGGCTAATTATGGCAGGGATCCAGATGCTTCGGATGTGTCTCCTATTGATTCTTTCCACCGGCCCTCGTGGCTGAGATTGATAGAAAGTAATCTGGCACATGTAACGTTATTGCTCTGTGAGCTGCATTGGTTGACAGGGTGTTTTCAGGTGCAATTCAAGGTGCTGGTCATCCCCTTTAAAGCCCTGCATGGCTTGGGACTGGGTTACCTCAGGGACCATCTTTTTCCAAGAATTTCTGCCTGTCTAATCAGATCCAACAGATTGGACCTGCTGCGAATCCTGTCTGCCAAAGAGTCCTGACCGGTGGAACTACATGACAGACTTTTTCTCCTGTAGCTTCTGCCTTATGGAATATCCGTCCCTCCGAAATTAGAATGGTCCCAGCTTTGTTAGCTTTGCACAGATCTTTTAAAAAAATTGGCAATGTACCCAAGCCTGGGGCTTTGGAGGTGTGAAGGGCCCCGTTACTTGGCTTTATTACTAGTTGGTTCATCCTCACAGCTGCTGTTGTCATGCTTATTTATTGTGGATGTTTTTATTTTTTAAATGTCTTTTAAATGGTTTGAATTGTTTACAATTTTAGACTTGTAAGCCACTGAGAATCACCTGGTTGAGTTGGGCGGCTATAGAAATTGAATGAATAAATGAATACTCAAAATCAGGGCATACTTTGCGTATAGTTGGACTGGACTGTGGCAAGTTATAGATTTAAAAAAACAAACAAACATAGATCAAGTCTAAAGCAATAACAATATAAGCATCCATGCCGGGGAGGAAATGCAAACTCTACTAAACCACAGTTAGTGAGACATTGCCACAGCCTGGTGATTGTGGGAACAGACTGTGTTTAATGCCCTCCTAAAGGTCAGCAGTATGGCTGAGGCCATACAGGGGTGCTATAGTTACAGAGAAGGCTTTCTGGGTCCCATAAAGTGACATTGCTTTGGCATACAAATCCTGTCCATGTTTACGGAGCAACAGAACAATTGGCTCTAGGCAGTCCTTCAACTATCCAGGCTCTGGACGTGAACAACTTGATACCTAATCCCCATTCCTTGACCTGCACTCAGCACCTCACTGATAATCAGTGCATCTCACAAAGGAGAAGCCTTGAATAGGCAAAGCAAGGTAGGTCCATAACTCCTTGTGTGACTGTTTGTGGACCACCTGCAGCTTCCAAGGGCCGCTCCATACAGACCACATTGCAACAATCCCACTACAAGGTGATCAAACCATGGCTGTTTAAGGACAACATCAGGTCTCCTGACTATATTCCTACTTGCTTTTTGATCAGGAGCTGAGAGTCCAGAAGGACCACCCCCACCTCAAGTTGCTCATCAAGAATCAATTAATTCATTAAGCTTCAGAGATTAACAAACTCTCTCCAGGTCCCTTTTATTTCACAAAAGTAATTTGAAGATATTTTCCAAGGATACATTACACAATGCAATGATGTAATTAGTTTGTTTATGGTTAAGTACTATAGGTGCTCCCCTCCACTGTGACTTATCGATGAACCTACCCATTATGGTTTAAGCAACAAATCATTGTTCAGAAACATGGCATAACATGGCTAATCTAATTGTCTCACTATAGAAAGAACCTTTAGGGATGAACTTTCTCATGTAATTGTGTTTCAAAGTGTATAATAACCCAATTGCACTTAGTG
Organism: Pseudonaja textilis; assembly: GCF_049901715.1. Taxonomy (NCBI): domain Eukaryota; kingdom Metazoa; phylum Chordata; class Lepidosauria; order Squamata; family Elapidae; genus Pseudonaja; species Pseudonaja textilis. The sequence continues at coordinate 199,474,038 of NC_141990.1, read as the reverse complement.
TGACAGCACTATGTTATGTATCAGTGACAATATAATTTTACCAAGAAACTAGTGTAGAGAGGATAAGGAGTGGCTTAGGTGTCATTTCCACACATTGCCAAATCAATATTAGAAAAAAAAAAGGCACCATGCTTTAACATACCCTCCAATATGCTGGATTGTAATATGCAAAATCCCCATATTAATTGAAATATCTTTTACCTTGCTGCCCCTGTTTTTTACCTTTTAACTACGATATACCTTTGGTAAACTGTCTTATAACATCTGGGCTTTTTTTCTCAAAATGACAGGAATTCATTCTGCAGAGTTTTGGCAATCATGCTGCTGAAACTTGGCCATCCAGAAGATGCTCCAGTCACTGTGTGAGAAACAGATTCAACAGTTAGAAATTTGACAGAATCATAAAGTGAAGCAGCAAGCAGTTTATTGCATGTAAGATACATTTTTGCAAGAGCGGGTGCCTAGCAGTGCAGACACACAGAGGAATACATTTCTCCAGCTTTTTATTCCCTTCATCTGAACCACAAATCTCTCCCTGCAGCCCCGCTTTGATGAAGACCACAGGGTTATAATCTTCCTGGAACGTCTGTTTCCACTCTCCATGAGTTTCCCCATGTTTTAATCTGTTTCTCCATCTTTTGCCCAGTTCCCCCTTTTGTAGACTAGCTTTTGTCCTCTTTTAAAAAATTTCTTAACCTGCACTTCCTGTCCCCTTACAATCCTAGCAGTATAAGCATAATGAATTGAAACAAGCAGTTAATTTCTCTACCATATACTAGACCAGTGGTGGCTAACCCTTTGGGGCTCTTGTGCTGAAAATTGCTTGTGCGTGCTCACTCACATGCCAGGATCTAGAAGGCAACGTGCGTGGCCCCCTATGCCACCTCCTTACCTGCACTGCAGATGCACGTGCCTCCCAGCTGAGTTTTGGACTTTTTTCGGCCTCCCAGAGGCTCGAGGGAAGCCTCTGCAGTCTTTGGAGGCTGAAAAATGGGCCTGTTTTGTCACTTCTGGTATTTCCAGAAGTGGCAAAATGGGCCTGTTTTTCGGCCTCCAAAGGCTGCAGAGGCTTCCCTCGAACCTCTGGAAGTCCGAAAAAGGCCCCAAAATCAGCTGGGAGATGCGCGCATGTGCAGTGAGGTAAGTTTGCCTGGGGCTCACATGCCCACACAAAGGGCTCTGCATGCTACCTGTGGCACACGTGCCATAGGTTCGCCATCACGGTACTAGACTGCATGGTTAAAGCTGTCAACTAATCTGATTGCCCAAGCTGACTAGCTTACCAGAATAGCAGATCCTTCCTGTTTTCCCAGCCTTGATCTTTTTACCCTTAATGTCCCAGTATCCTTCTGAACTTTTAAACCCACATCTCTCAAAAATGGCTTTGTTTGCTAAAATAACACTATCTCCATCAGTTTCTTACAATGGTTGTAGAAAAAAGTTGGGGTCAGGGTCTTGTATAGAACTGTGGTCGCCAACCAGTGGGCTGGGGACCACTGGTGGTCTGTGAGAAATGTCACCCCCAAAGCACCCCCCAAAGCAATTAATCCAGGCTGCATGGGAACACAAGGCTGTGCTGCCCACAGGGCCCATGGGAACACAAGCCTTGCGTCGCTTGCATTGTGAACAACACGTAGTGAAGGGAGAGGGGAACTTGCCCCACTCACCCTATGTGCCTGGCCTGGCCACTGGACTGCTTCTTTCCGCTTCTTCTGCTTTTGGCTGCATGCAAGGAAAGCAGCAAAAGTCTGTCTTTTTCTCCCCCAAACTCCACCAGAAATGAGTCTTTGGGACCGTGCACGGCATTCTGCTCTAAGAGGCTGCACCGGCATGACAAATCTCACAAACACTCATTTCTGGTAGAGTTTGGGGGAGAGAAAGAAAGACTTCTGCTGCTTTCCTTGCATGAAGCCAAAAGTCTCTCTCTCTCTCTCTCTCTCTCCCTCCCCCTGAGAACAGAGCTGGGGACGATATCCTGCGATCCCAAATAAAGAACGATCGATCGGTAGGAAAACGGGGTGGGGAATTTTCCTGCAGAATTTTCTGGGGATTTTCCCAGGGTCTCTGATCCCCGGGAGTTAAACTTACGAGTTTGGTGGTTCCTGAGGTCCAAAAGACGACCCCTGGTGTAGAATATAGGAGACTATGGTGTGATTTGGTTTAAGGCGGTAACACCAATTTAAAGTCCTATGTGGCATTTAAAGTGTATTTTCCCCCCTTTTAGACGGTGCTTTGCAAAAGCTTGCCAGACTAAAATAGAATCTGTTCCTGACATAGGTACAAACAGATTACCTTATTAAAGGTTGATGGCTAGACTGTGGCTTGAAAGGTCACTCAAACCAGAATATCAGTGTGGCAGGCACGTCTGCTACGTGTTTCATGCTGTCCTACAAAAGGTGGGGGGAAAGCATCTTTACTTGGGAATGCATTTGTCGCTTCTGGCTGAGGTTTAGACTTTAGCTAATGCTCTAGAGGTTATTCAGCAAAGGCTGTGCTGGTTGCCTGCAGCTGTCATTGATTTTGAAATGAAGCAGAAAGGATTCTGCCACGATGCATTGAATATGGTCAAGATGGTTACTGAAATGAGCAAGAAAGAACAACCAAAGGGGAAGGGGTGGGGGAGAAAGGGAGATTGAGAAAGCAAACAAAACGCATTTCTCACAGATTGCCTGCCAAACGATAGCTACCTTGATACTTTCTGCCAATGGTGATTGGGAAATAACTCTTTCGGTAGGGCAGCTACTGCAGCTTGGCTTCAAACAGCTTGAATTATGTTCCCTCTTCTTTGGCCTTAATTCAAACCTTTGTAAGAGTGTACTTTCCTGTTTGTAGAACTGGAAATGAACCACTGTTTCTGGAGAAAGTGCTGAGTATTGATGTTATAAATAGCCATTTGGCCAGAATGCTTCAAACTCCAGGTGAGTGTGACAGATGCGTGTGTTGGAACCCAGATATAATTTTACAGAAATGCTAATTTGTCTTGGGCTTTGTGTTACTCTGCCATTCCAGCTCTAGAAGATTAGTTTCTTTTCATTTTAGACTAAGGTCAACCCTATTATATTAATCCAAATGTACTAAGTACCCAATAAAATAAATTTATGGGTTGGGAAATATTCATTCCTACTGCATTGTTTTAACTGCTTTGTCTATATTTTTTTCTACTTTATATGAATCTGATCTTAAATGTTCTTAGATGTTCCTTCTTAATTGACATTTAAGCTGGAGCAAATAAAACTAACATGAAATAAACTGAAACCAAGAGGGAGGTGTATTTGTGGTTTACCATGATATTGAATCCTGGATCTATAGTGTGTGTGTGTGTGCACAACAGGCCAAGATACCTTGCTGTTGCCTCTGCTAGTTTTGGACAATAGAAACCCAGGTCTATTCGAAACACATGAGAAAGGCATTAGGTTGCTTACTTCCCTTTTGTTTTACAACTTTCATCTACAATATATCAAAATAATAGGATTGCTATAAAAACCATTTTAAAACATGCAATAAAATGCTTTAAAAAGAAGAGAGGGGGAGTGCTGGTTAAAAACATCAGCATATGGTATAATCAGAATTTTAAAATGTACAAAATGGTGATTTTGAAGTAGCGGTGAAAAAAACCATACACAATTCTATATAAAATGGGTTCTTATTTTTTTTCTTTTCCCTACCTAGTTTCTCAATATGTGATCAGATTTTTTTTTTTAAAAAATAATACTGATCAGAATGCATATCTGTTGTGATTGGAAGGACCAATCCTGTTAGGAACTTTGAATCTGATGACTGTTAGATCGTGGATTGACGTCAGAACCAGGAAGCGTTAATCTGATGGGCAAGCCAGTTAATTAGCACGTTACTGCAAAGAGCTCTGTCTGTTTGAATTTCAAAGGGAGTCCTAACAGTTTTGCTTGCAGTTTTGAATGAGGACGTTACTGCAAAGAGCTCTGTCTGTTTGAATTTCAAAGGGGAGTCTTAACAGTTTTGCCTGCAGTTTTGAATGAGGACGTTACTGCAAAGAGCTCTGTCTGTTTGAATTTCGAAGAGGAGTCCTAACAGTTCCTGTCAGCAGTGATAATAAATATTTTGAATGAGGACACATTTGATTTGCAGGACCGGCCTGAACCTTCAACCTCCTCTGCTTCTCAATCAGGTTATCAGCCGGGAACGGCTGACAATGAGGAACTTATGGAGACTTCAGGTGAAGATAATAATTTAGATGATTGCTGGGTGGATGTCAGAAGCAGGCGTCTCCTTACGAGAAGAAACCAACGGGAGCACAGGAGGAGGGCAGATCAGTAATTAGACTAATTAGCTGCTGCTCTATAAAGGGAGAGAGATGACTTTGCACTTTGTCCGGAACAAAGTGTTTGTTTGCAAGGAGAACCGAAGATTTTGGCTTGGAGGATTTAAACCTGAAATATCTTGTTGGGACTTGGATTTATTTCGTTGGAACTATTAACTTGGACTATCTTGTGGAGGCTATCTACAGCTGTTATCAGTGAAGATTCCTGTTTGCTGCCTTTATTTGCGAGGACTGCTGCTTTCAGCCTTATCTGTTTATTTTGGAAGGTGGGACATAACACATATCCATCTATCCAAACCCATCATATTATTCCCTTTCAGGGTAAGCAATGTTGTGCAGAGCACAGATAAGAAAAAAGTCAGCCATAGAAATTAAAGGAATGAGATAAGCAAAAGAAAAGGAAATTTCGCTAAATGGAATATTGTTCCATGCAGAGGTCCTGAAAGGGTTGGCTCATAATGGTTCTGGAGAGCAGTTAGGTAGGCTATGAAATGTTACTAGATCCATTCCAGTAGTGAGATTCAATTTTTTTTGCTACTGGTTCTGTGGGCATGGCTTGGTGGGCGTGGCTTGGTGAGCATGGCAGGGAAAGGATACTATAACGTCTCCGTTCCCTCCCCACTCCAGGGGAAGGATACTGTAAAATCTCTATTCCCGCCACACCCTACTAACCTGCTTTCCAGCTCTGTTCTCCTGTGCAGGGCAACAAAAGAAGACCCAGCCAATCCGCTGAGACTCAGAAGGCAGAGAATAGATGGAGGCGGGGCCAGTCAGGGGTGGTATTTGCCGGTTCTCCGAACTCCTCAAAATTTCTGCTACCGGTTCTCCAGAACTGGTCAGAACCTGCTGAATCCCACCTCTGATCCATCCCCCCACCCTCTTTTTCTTGTACTTGATATCGTGCATAGATTTCTGAACTCTTAGGACAGGTTCTTTACAATGGTGATACATCAACTGTATTTCCAATGGGATAAAACAGAGTTGACATGAGGAGGGTCCTTGGGTGCGCTCTGAGCTTGCTTGTTTTCTTGCAGACATTTCATTACCCAAACTAGGTAATCTTCATCAGTGCTAGTCAGCAGACAGGGTTGTTTGCTAGCCCATTCAATCGGAGGTGGTGTTCAGCAGGTTTTGACCAGTTCTGGAGAACCGGTAGCAGAAATTTTAAGTAGTTTGGAGAACCGGCAAATCCCACCTCTGACTGGAGAGTTTACAGTGTCCTTCCACTACCACGCCCACTAAGCCACACCCACAGAACCGGTAGTAAAAAGAAAAATTGAATCCCACCACTGCATTCAATCTGTTTTTCACTTGCACGTTGTCATATGCTGTCAAGGGTCTGGAGAAGGGAGTGAACATCAGGTATCAATTGGATGGCTCCCTCTTTGACCTTTGCTGGTTGAACGCACAGATGAAGTACCCCCTTACAGTCATTCAAGAAGCCCTATCATTGCTGATGACTGGGAACTCCTGGTGCACAAGAACAGTGATCTACAACTGATGAAGACATTCTTAGATGTCGCTAAGCTTTTTAAAGTAAGTAATTTACTAGTCTATGCCAAATACCAAGTCTGTAAAACTGAAAATAAGCATTGATGACGCCCACCTGGCAAATGTGAACAGCTTCAAAGGCTTGGGAAGCATGATCTTGAGTAATGGGATCTTTGGACAAAGAAATGTACACCAGGATCAGCAAGGTCAGCCAGGCAACTGTGTATACTTGTTCTGAGCCAACCGGGTTCCCAAGGAGCAAATACAGACAAAGGCAACAGCCCCCACCTTTTAAGGTTTAATAATGAATTCTGTTCTGAAGGCTGCTTTCTACTAATTGTTTATCAAGCCTGCCAAAACCCAGAGATAAGAACTAATTTACAAGATTCTCCAAACATGAACTTAGATGTCCACCAGTTGAGCTTTAGAGCTTCTTTGCTGTCTGAAAAGAATGCTTTTCCAAACCTGGCTTTTATCCTCTTGAGGGAGGGGCCATTACTTTGCAGCCTTACTCCCGAGTTGCCTGTGCTGCTGTAACTGCTCTCTGCTACGATCAATCCTGCACGCATGCGCACTTGGCACAGGCTCCTTTGGGAACCTCCTCATCACTGCTGCCAGCCCTCACAATCTCTGAAGGCAGCAGTCCACTCCCTGATGGTCCTGGCCCCTCATCAGAGTCCTCGCTCTCCTCAGCAATCTGCACCTGCTGCCGGCTAACCACAACAATACTACTCTCCTCAATGCAATATCCGTATCTTCACAAAGTAGAAAGGCTACAGAACTCTGATTATTCCTTCCCTCCTAAATGAATGTGAGTCCTGGACTCTGTACTAAAGGTACATCAAGCAACTGGGGAAGTTTCACATGCATGCTTTCTGCTTCATCTTTGTCATTCATTGTGACAAGACCACATCTCTCCAACCTGGAGGGCTTGGTTCATGTGGAGTCCACCAGCACCAAGTCTCTGATTCTTCGGAGCTCAAATGAGATGTCATCAGATAGGATGACTGCTGTATGCCTCTCCGGTTGCTCTATAGTGTACTGGAGTCTGGAAAGGGACCTTGAGGTCAACTATGCAAATGCCACAAAGACACTGTGAAGAAAACTTCATGCCATTTTGACCACCCAGCCAAGGGAACTAGAAGCTGTGGCTGCAGACAAAACCCACTGGTGAGCCCTGTGCTATTAAGTCTCCACTGGTTTTGAAGGGTGGACTTGACTCCAAAGCCACCTGCCTCAACAACTACTTCCCTTCTTAGAATTTGAAGGATATCTCCCTCCCTCCCCCCCTCTCTCTCACACACATCTTTCTGTCTGTCTATCTGTCTGTCTATCTATCTATCTATCTATCTATCTATCTATCTATCTATCTATCTATCTATCTATCTATCTATCTATCTATCTAGTCAAGGCTCCAACAAACTGCCCCATTCAAATCATAAGTGTCTAGCCGCATCTCTCAGAGTAACAAAAATTGATTTATTAGGAGTGACCATGTTGGTGTTACCTGAGTGCAGCCGACTCTAAGACACATCATTCATTCACCCTTGACCCTAGTCTTCCCCCCACCCCCTGCATGTATATTCTCCAATGGGACACACCCATAGCCAAGAGTCATCCATCATGCTCTCCAGTAATAGTCTTGCACGCCAACAGCTTTGGCTGCCTAGCAATTATCTGAAAAACTTAAGGAATGCACTACTTTCCCCACTCCCTTTCTGCTGGCAACTAAAAAGACCAATGAAGTATTTTTTTAGTTGACATATCTATCATCTACAAGTTCTGGAAAAATACCTGCCTAGTGTATTCTCAAGACTGATTCAATAGATCCAAATTAACCGATTCATTGTGTAAATAACCAATAAATCATTTGAATTCAAATTTTGGTGTTTTTTTTTTAGGGCTATTAAGCATGATTAATCCTTAGAAATATGTTTCTATCCTACGTAAATATGGGAATAATTGCATTGATTGTGTAAGCATTTTTATTAAGTTATAAAGTATTATCAAATACAAAATACAAAAGTAAATAGAAGAGGAGTGGGAAGGGGAAGGGGAAAGGGGGAAGAGAAATGAGGAAAGATAGGGAAAAAAGAAAAAGAAGCACTGACTTCCGAATCTCTCTGTTACAGTAAAATAAGGCATCGACATCAAATCACAACTTTTTGCTTTTCTATAGTGGTGTAAATAGGCCATTTCTATAAAAATCTGTCTGTCTGATCTGTAAAACCCAAAGTCAGACTTTCATTCTTTTCCACATTGAGCCCAAAGTTCAGAAGCAGTCTCCATGGGGAAACAAAAATAGTTATGTTCTTTTCTTTAATCAAAGTAGTCAATTTCAGCCAACACCATCAATTTCTGCAACCATTCTTCCATTATAGGGATCAAAGTGTCCTTCCATTTTTGTGTGTACAGTAGTCTTGCTGCTGTCAACATATGTAATAACAAAGTTCCATTTTTTTCTCCAGTTCTTGCCTAGAGGATTCTCAAGACTAATTCAATAGAGCCAAATTAACTGATTTGTTGTGTAAAATAATCAATAAACATTTGAATCCAAATTTGGATTTTTTTGAGGGCTGTTAAGCACAGTTAATATTCTTAGAAATGTGTTTCTATCCTATGTAAACATGAGAATATTTGTGTTAATTGAATCCTTTCACTTTCATTTGCTGTTTGCAAGAATTTCTCTCAAAGAATTCTACATTCTAATGCAGGAATACAGAATGCAATTGTAACTTGATTGCAGTTAGATAATCAAACTGGTGGCTTAATTGAGAAGCAATGCCATGCCCTTTGATCTGAAACTTTATAGCTGATAGCAAAAAAAAAAAAAGTTTGTAGAATTCTGACTGTTAAATGTTCAACACTAGCGGAAGGCTTTTTGCAGTTGAGGCTAGGTGGTGAATTAATTTACTCGTTCAAAGTCATGGAGTATAGCCATTTGAAAAACTGTTCCTTTACTCTAATACTACAGTAAATATTACAGATTTGGCTGGGCAGACATAAAGGCTCGATGTATCACTTTTCCAGGAGAATTTTTAGTGAGGCATTTTGGCTCAAAGCCTGACATTCTTCTAAACATAATGAAGTTCCTAATTCCTCAAAGTTTATTTTTCCATCATATTATAATCATTTCTATAGTCATTAAATATTTCAATATCCACTCTTCAAACATACGTCAGTTCTGAAGAAATAGAATTGTTGAGTGAAATAGGTTTTTTTAAAAAAGTGAAATAGTTTTTCACTTATGACCTAAACTGTATGTAATAATGCTTTATGTTTTTTCAGATGTCTGCTTGGAGCATGCTCATTTACAGAGTGCTCCCATGAGGGAAAGTGGGATTTTGGCAGGGCCTAAGGCATTCTGTGCACCACACTAAAATCTGCTCCAGAACCCAGGGGATAATTTGGTGCACAGTGGTGAGATAGTTAGAAAGACAAACAGGCAGACAACATATATTGTCCCTTTGAATCAACATTGATTCCTGGCAACTGCTTGGACTACTCCCTGTAGTTTTCTTGGCAAGATTTCAGAAGTGGTTTGCCATGGCCTGTTTCCTAGGGCTGAGAGAGAGAATGACTGGCCCAAGATCATCCAGTTGGCTTTGTGTCTAAAGTAGGACATGAATCTTCTAGATGAGCCTGGGTCTCCAAAGAGACCATCTATGCTTCCAGATACAGGGATACACGTTGTTCAAATCATGTAATCTTCTCAGATGTTTTAAAAATCAGGTGTTAATGAGGGGAAAGAGACTGATTTTCAATCCAAGGGAGTCTTTACTCTTGGCAAGTTTATGACTTGTGGACTTCAACTCCCAGAATTCCTGAGCTAACATGAGTGGAGGAGGAATTCTGGGAGTCAAAGTCCACGAGTCTTAAAGCTGTCAAGTTTGAAGACTCCTGCTTTACTCCATTCTTCCTGCTATTGTCTCTTTTTTTCCCCCAGAGCATCTTGTCTAATGAAAATACCTACAGATTCAAAACTTTAGCAAAACTTCTCATGACCAGAGTTAATTTAAGAAGGTATTCACTAAGATGGATTATGTACTTGGTTCAAGTATATCAAGAATATCTTCTCCTGCACTGAACACATTGTAAAACATCTGCTAACGGAGCACAAGCAAGAAGGCATCTTCCCCTAGTTATTAATGACTAGCTTAAAGGGGAGGACAGTCCATTCATTACAGATGCTTTTGTTTATATATCACCCTATGCCTTCCCAAGCTGATTTTAGATAAAGGGTCTTTTCTCATGGATCACCTAAAGCACTGTCAATCAATCCTTGTGTTGGCCCAAAATACTGATGGGATAACATACATGGTTTCTGCTGCAAAGCTCTGTCTTGCTTCTACGCCTCTATTCTGCATCTCTGCTGAATGGGATTGTCCTGATAGGCAGAAGATTGGTTTTGCTCCTGACTTTCCTGCCTGATCCTTCCACTAAGGCAGGGAAGAAAACATCCATCAACAAGGTGCTACAGTAGGAATAAGGAAAGTCTGACCAGAACTTTGCCCATATTCTCTAGTTTGATTTCTATATACCATTCGTCATGGTTCCGAGTAAAGCTCCTAATCAATTCAAGACTCTGAGGCCTTGGCTTCCTCAAAAATCCTGTTTATTGGGTACATCCTATTGGCATGGTCAAATGTGAAACCAACACTGAATAATTCCTGCATTTTTGGTATAATTAAAGAATGAGATACTGGCCAACTGTCTTGTGTCACAGGTCACGTTAGACAACCAAGCTGGTGATGAATTTCTCAGCAGTCTGTCCTGCCGTTGCTCGGGCACGTTGATCTGGCCTTGGTTCTCAGGAGCCTTATCGTTGTTATGTCTGGCACATTGGAAGAAAACATCCTACATTCCGTAAGTCCCTCTCTCCCCCCACATAACTAAGAAATGAAACAAGAAAAATATGGCTTCAGCTAGAGTTGTTTCGAGAGTTGACACCATTTAGATATGCCCAAGTCTACAATTTTGTGAAATGTAGGGGAAGACATCAAGTCAGAAAATGGCAGGTAGACTATCTTAAGGTTCAGCAACCATCTGTCTCCTTTAGAGGGAGAGAACAGAAATAGACTAGCTACAGGGCAAATGGATTAGTTGAGGGAAGGGAAGTGGGGAGGCATTGAAACTGATAAACACAGGGAAGTGGCAAATGGGTACAGATCAGAGGTGGTATTCAGTCGGTTCTGACCAGTTCTGGAGAACCGGAAGCGGAAATTTTGAGTAGTTCAGAGATCCAGCAATTACCACCTCTGACTGGAGATTTTACAGTATCCTTCCCCTGGCACGTCCACCAAGCCACGGCCATAGAACCGGTAGTAAAAAAAATTGAATCCCACCGAAACAATGAAGGACTGTTCTTCTCTCCTCTTGGAAAGAAATTAGTTTCAAAAGTGGAAGAGAAGGAGAGGACATGTGTCAAAAGAATTCAAGAAACAAAGTGCTAACGAGAAAAGCAAAGGCTGAAAGGGAAAGGGCTGTTATGGATATTGAATGTGACTAGAAGGGAGGAAGCATGTCCACACATTATGACATTCCCTAAACATAACTTTGATCCCACCAAATCAGCTCATCTGCCCTCACTTTCCAGATCATAAGCAATTAGGCATTACAGATTTTACAAACCACAGAACTTTCTTTGGGTGGTGTTGGCACATGATGGAAAATATCACATTTATATTGGATAATTTAAGTCTTTTTCACTCCAGGACTGGAGATGAAATAAGGACAAGCGGGAATATTGACATTACCAAAGCATGATTGTGCTGTTAAGTGTTTATTATTGTTGACCACACCACATCAGAGACAAAATGAGGACCCATCTCTTCCTAATTAGCTCACATGATTTATGCAATAAAACATATACCACAGAACAGCTGAAAGCAACGCAGTTGAGAATCCTTCATGACAGCAGAATTCTCTACATTTACCATTTAAACATTGTGAACCCAGAGGTGGTATTCAGCAGGTTCTGACAAGTTCTGGAGCACCGATAGCAGAAATTTTGAGTAGTTTGGAGAACCGGCAAATACCACCTCTGACTGGCCCCTCCCCCATCTATTTTCTGCCTCCTGAGTCCCAGCTAATCAGCTGGGTCTTCTTTTGTTGCACTGCACTGGTGAACGAAGCTGGAAAGCAGGTTAGTGGGGTGGGGAGGGAATGGAGATTTTACAGTATCCTTCCCCTGCCACGCCCATTAAGCTACGTCCACCAAGCCATGCCTACAGAACAGGTAATAAACATTTTTGAATCCCACCACTGTGAACCTTTTGTTAAGGTCCTGAAGCACTTTAGAAGAAACCAAGTGACCTCTAGGCTAATCTGATTTTAGGAGAACTTTCTCTTGAACTGAAGTTACGATGGTCTATTAGAGTTTGAGCATGTACGCTGAACTTTCCAAAAGTGTATTCAGGAGGAATGTTTCTTAGCTTTAAGTGCAAACCCAGCCTGAATAACAGCCCACCTCCAACCGTGGGACTTCAAAAATGATCCTCTCTATTATGATCTCATCCATACTTCTGCTCTGCTGACCTTCTGGCCTGCTTCTAATTTGCAGGCTTCTTTGCAGCTGAACTGTCTGTGTTTCTCTGTCTCTCTTCAGTCATTCTGTGGTCAGACCAGACTAGGCATTACAGAAGAAATACTTATTCATTTCAATATGGCTTGTACATCGGAGTCTTGATATGAATTCTTCAGTTTATGAACAATATATCTCTGCAAATATGCTTTTTAGTATGAACAGACATTTGAACACCAGACATACAGATTGGACAGGAGTGGTACATAGTGTAACCTACATCTGGAAAGACATTCAATTGTTTGGACTCATTTTTGTTGATGATCCAGAGGTGGTATTCAGCAGGTTCTGACCAGTTCTAGAGAACCGGTAGCAGACATTTTGAAGAGTTCAGAGAACTGGAAAATACCACCTCTGACTGATCTCGCTCCCATCTATTCTCTGCCTCCTGAATCCCAGCTGATCGGCTGGGTCTTCTTTTGTTGCCCTGCACAGGAGAACGGAGCTGGAAAGCAGGTTAGTAGGGTGTGGAGAGAATGGGGATTTTGCAGTAACCTTCCCCTTTTTGCACTATCCTTCCCCTGCGATGCCCACCAAGGCACACCAACCAAGCCGCGCCCACAGAACCAGTAGTAAAAAATTTTTGAAACCCACCACTGTGTTGATCCCTTAATGTGTTCAAGAACTGGATAGTTTATTCAAGGCTAAGTATGCCATGCTAGTCTTTTCTGCTGCTCCTGCTAAAAAAATAGCTTAAAATTGGTACTATGTTTTCCGTCTGTTTGGAGGTAGGAAGCCTTCAAAAATTCTTGTGAAAGAAAAGTATGCCAGCTATAAAAAGATACATTAGCTATAAATAGAACCGGACTTTAAGAGTTAAACCAACAAATACTTTTTTTTCACTGATTCTGGCATCTATTAATGTGGCAATTAAGAACAAGAGAAAATGTAACTTTAATCTGTAAACAGATTAAAATGTTCATACAACTATTTTAAGTCAGGATCTTGGAAGGGTATACCCAAGAAATGCATACTGTTAGCTGTTAAATAATAACCCAACATCTCCATCTAAATTAGAAACACTTTCCTCTTAATATTTTCCCATAAGATCTATATGTTTCATAATAAAAAGTCTTTCCAGGGAATGTCCATGTTAGTTTATTGTAGCAAAAGCAAAAGTTATGAAGCAAATTTAATACTAATGAAACCAGATATTGCTGGTTTAAGCTGAATGTTTATACATTCAACTACTAACAGAATTCCAGTGGGGGATACCCACTCTGTGTGTGTGTGTGTTTGTGTGTGAACTGTAATGAGGAATGACCTATTTCTCGAAGTATTTTTTAAAAAATAAATTTTTGGAGCTACTTTCTAATTTTCATGTATTTTCCTGCCAAATGTACAGGAAACTGTGGGACTACTGCCAGTTGTTGGGCATCATAGCTGACTGGAATGATGGAACCCTCAAAAATTTGGGAGGGAAACTCAACTGTTGGTCTCTAAGAAATCATAAACATTTATAAACATAATAAGAAAAGGCTAAGGTATGAAATTTCATCATCAGCTTTGAGTGATGCAAAGCATTGTGCAAGATGAAGGTCTGGTTAGGAAATTCTGGGAATTGAAGTCTACACATCTTAAAATTGCCACGGTTAAGAGACACTGGTCTAGATGATCTGATGCCTTTCTATTGGTTAATTTCTGAATCTCCATGGAAACAGTCACCAAGCACAATTGGTTCTTTCTTTCCACCTTTCTAAACCAGCTAATTGATGGACAAGCAATAATGATTGAAAACATTGATTACTAAACTGTATAAGCTCAGGCCCACTGAAAACACTTCAGCAAAGTTCCTTTTTGCTAAATCTCTATCTGATTCTTTGGAATTCTACTACTAATTCTACTTCTTCTAAAGTAAGAAAAGAGGTCAGCATATGTAAAAAGTGGATTATGCTTTTCTTGATTTTAATCAGAAAAGTAATGGTTTGACATTTGAGGTCAAGAGGGGTTTTATTTGATTCATGCCCATATTGATTGATCAAAATTATTGTTAATTGAATAATAAATTAAATATTTATTAGATTAAATATTGTTAAATATCTGAGGGGTAATTACGCCTGAAGAATCTTTTTGATATTCTTTTATAACGTGTGCGGTTTCTTCTTTTTCTGCAGCACAAAAACCCTTCATAAAAACTGTGTCATGAAACATGCACTTTTTATTTAAAGTATCACGTTTATCATTTTAGGGTTGCTAAGGATTTTTGTTTACTGTTCCTCTTCCCTTTAAATTAGAGACAGGTTCCAATTTAGAAACAGGGGACTGATTTGGCTAGCCTGCCCCCTTCCCCCACCCCCTTTTCCTTTTGGTATGACTGCAGTGATATTTGGAGTCAGTATTGAATTTTGATGCAAGCGTTTGTAAAAAAGAAATATTCTGGAAGAGGTTTCTTGACTATCCTGGGAAAGGCGGTGTAGGGTTGCAGTTAAGGCATTTGACTGAATTGTGGGAGTCCCATATCAAGTCCACCATCAGCTGCAGAAGACTCCTGGATAACCCAAGAGTTTGTGCTCTTAGCTGCACCTACTGCATGAAGTTGTGACTGTGGGAAAAATGTAAGGAGGTGTTGGAAGAAATGTCCATCTGGGTTCAGTTCAGTGGTGGGATTCAATTTTTTTTTACTACCAGTTCTGTGGGTGTGGCTTGGTGGGCATGGCAGGGGAAGGATACTGTAAAATCCCCATTCCCTCCCCATTCTTGGGGGAAAGTTACTACCGGTTCTCCGAACTACTCAAAATTTCTGCGACTGGTTCTCCAGAACTGGTCAGAACCTGCTGAACACCACCTCTGGTTCAGTTCCAAGTGGGGAGAAAGTCACTGGAAGCATGGAGTCTGTTTGGAAAGATGGTTTAATGGAGAACAGGATCACATGCCTTGGAGCTCTTGGACGAACAAAAAGGGAGGAGATGCTCAGAGCGCCTGGGTTTTATGCCCCCTCTGGACTTTGAACTTCCTGGGGCACAGGAAGAGTATTCTGATTGGTTGCTGTCAGAGATCATAGCTTGCTTTGTAGGTTGTCTGTGTGCTAAGTTTGGTTGAAATTTGGTGGGTGGTGCAACGAAGGGCAATTGAATGGCTCTGCCTGAAGGAGGTAGATCTTTGTTATGTAGAATAGACTGGCCCAGGCCTTAATGGCCCATTAACAAAGGTGTGGGTGTGTGTCGGGGGGGAGTGAGTTTCTGCCTCTCTGAGTTTCTACTTCTCTTTTAGGAGAAATATTCTGTCTTTTTAATATATCCTAAAATATTTCATTTTCCTAGGAGAGGGGTGGGTTTTAACTTCCAACAGCGGGTATGCTGCATATACCACCTTGAGTTCCAGGAGAAAAGGTGGGATTATCAATCAATCCAATAATTACTCAATCTCCTGGATAAAATCCAGAAGAAAGGAAGAAATATGTCAGTGCTGGAGATGATTTTACTGTCTGTGGAATTTCCTGTTCCCAATGTTAGAATTGTTCTCTTAATATTACTATAAGTTATAATCATTCATTGCATTAAAAAAATACTAGAGATAGTCCTCATTTTATAACCGTTCATTTGACTGCTCAAAGTTACAACGGCTCTGAAAAAAGTAACCTATGAAAAAAAGTTTTTCACGTTTACAAATGTTGCAGCATCCCATAGTCATGGGATCAAAATACAGATGCTTGCCAACTGGCACGTACTTATGATAGCTGCAGTGTCCCGGGGTCACGTGATCTCCTTTGTGACCTTCTGAGAAGCAAAGTCAATAGGGGAGTCAGATTCACTTAACAACTGCAATGATTCACTTAACAACCATGGGCAAGAAAGTTCATAAAAAGGAGGCAAAACCAGAGGTGGTATTCAGCAAGTTCTGACCAGTAGCGGAAATTTTGAGTAGTTTGGAGAACTGGCAAATACCACCTCTGATTGGCCCCACTCCCATGTATTCTCTGCCTCCTGAGTCCCAGCGGATCGGCTGGGTCTTCTTTTGTTGCCCTGCACAGGAGAACAGAGCTGGAAAGCAGGTTAGTGGGGTGGGGAGGGAATGGGGGTTTTGCAGTATTCTTCCCCTCTCATGCCCACCAAGCAATGACACGCCCCCAAGCCAGGCCCATTTTTTTTTTAAAATTGTCTGAATCCCACCAGTGGGCAAAACCCACTGTCTCAGTTAGCAATAGAAATTTAATGCTCAATTGAGGTCAGAAGTCAAGGACTACCTGTATTGTTTCAGAGCAGTAAGTTAATTCATTTGTTTCTATAATTAGCATAAGTCTCAAACTAGTTAATGATTAGGCTTTCTTTTCTTTCTTCTTACTATTTCAAGGAAGTAAATGCTTTAAAACCAATGTTTGACCTGCCAGTTAACAAAATTAACTGCCCAATTCTGTTAATTGCTTAATTTCTCCTGTTACTACTTTCTAACAGGATAAGGACCAATAGTAATTATAACCCAAGGAAATGGAATGGCTTTCTTTTGTTTCTTATTTCTTGTTATCTTTGCTGGAATTGGATAGGAAATGTAATGCAAATTTTTACACAGTATTTAGGCAGTAATGAACCTTTGCTTCATTAAATCTGAATGCTAGTATCTCTATAGTATTAGCATCAAAGGACACCTGTTATATGTGACAGATGCTGGAAATAAAACCAGTACAAAACAATCATGGGATCTTTTCCCCCTCACAACGTGCTAAGTCAAGATGCAGCCAATGTGGCTTATTACTCATGGTTTGTAGTTTAGTATGATGTGTGAATGCAATAAATTGTGTTTTTTCCCCTAGCAATTTATGGATAAGCCAAATAGGGCTTAATTCAGGGGTGGGATTCAAATTTTTAACAACCGGTTCTGTGGGCGTGGCTTAGGTGGTGGGCGTGGCTTGGATGTCATGTGACTGGGTGGACATGGCTTGGTGATCATGTCATTGGCTGGGTGTGGCCAACTCAACATCACTCACATTTTATTTTATCAATTGCTTACAAGATAATAGGTATAAGTAAAAACATAGTTATGAATACATGGATATATATAAGAAAAATAAAAAAAATAAAAGAAACAGTAGCACAGGGACTGTAGGCACATTGATGCGCTTATGCACGCCCCTACAGACCTCTTAGGGAAGGGGTGAGGTCAATAGTAGAAAGTCTAAGGTTAAAGTTTTGGGGTTTGGGAAAGAAACCACAGAGTCAGGTAGAGTATTCCAGACATTGACCACTCAGTTGCTGAAGTCGTATTTCCTGCAATCAAGTTTGGTATGATTAATCTTGAGTTTGTATCTATTGCTTGCTCTTGTGTTGTTATGGTTGAAGCTGAAGTATTCATTGACAGGTAGGACACTGCAATGTATGATTTAATATACTATACTTAGATCAGACTGAAGGCGGTATAGTTCTAGGTTTTCTAGGTCTAGAATTTCAAGTCTGGTGGCATAAGGTATTCTGCAACGGGTAGAGGAGTGGAGAACTCTTCTTGTGAAATATTTCTGGACTTTCTCAACTGTGTTAATATCAGATATGTAATGTGGGTTCCAGACTGATGAGCTGTATTCGAGTATTGGTCTTATAAATGTTTTGTATGCTCTAGTTATTACTGTAATATTACCAGAGAAAAAGCTATGTAAGATTAGGTTAACAACTCTTAATGCCTTTTTGGCTATGTAGTTACAGTGGGCTCTAGCGCTTAGATCATTAGAGATGAGTACTCCAAGATCCTTGACAGAGTTTGGATCATCAACAAGGTCTTGACAATTCAAGGTCTAGGTCTTGACTATTTTATTTTCTGATTTTTTTTTTTTGCCAATATGTAGGACAGCATTTATTTGTTGAGATTTGAAGTTGCCATTTGTTTGACCATTCTGATACATAGTCGAGGTCTTTTTGAAGGGTAGCAGTATTGTCTGTGGTGTTGAATAGCTTTACATCATCAGCAAAGAGAACGCAGTTGCTCTTAATAGGATCACAGAGGTCATTTATGTAGAATATGAAGAGAGTTGGTCCTAGAACAGTGCCTTGGGGGGCACCACTGTTGACAGGTACAGAATTGGATAGGACATTCCCAATTTTGACCATTTGTTTGACAGGAATGCTTCTATCCAGTTATGCAGGTGTCCAGAGATACCATAAGATTTTAGTTTTAGGAGTAGTTTGTTGTGTACCATTGAATCAAAGGCTTTACAGAAGTCTATGTAGATTGCATCTATTGCTTTGCCCTGATCGAGTTGTGTAGTCCATATGTTTTTGCAGTGTAAAAGTTGCAGATTACAGGATAGTTTTTTTCTGAAACCAAATTGTTTATTAGAGGGTAGGTTGTTTGTTTCTAAATGGAAGATGGTGGATTGGTTAATAATTGATTCCATGACTTTACAGGTGACGCAGTATAAAGAGATTGGTCTGTAATTTTCAACTAGGCTGGGGTCTCCCTTTTTGAAGATGGGGATGACTGTGGCTTGTGACCAGAGTTTTGGCAAGGAGCTGGTCCTGAAAGATTTTTCAAAGATTATGCTTAGAGGTTCAGATATGGCAGTGGATCGCTTTTTTAAGAAGTAGGCACATATTCCATCCAGTCCAATAGGTAGAGATGGTTTTAGATTGCGTAGTGCTCTTTCAACATTGTCTTCTGTAAAATTGATATGTATTAGATCATTGTAGTTGTCTGTGGCTCGACTAGGAAATACTGGGCATGATCCATTGCTGTTACCAAATACTGAGCCAAAGAATGTGTTAAAGTGGTTGGCTTTAATAGTGTCATCATTGCAGTTTTTACCATTAGGTCCTTTCAGGGGTGGGATGGACCTTGAGGCACGCATCTCCTCCCCTGGCCTCTCATGACTGTGGGGATGCTGCAACAGTCATAAGTGTGAAAAATGGTCATAAGTCACTTTTTTCAGTGCCATTGTAACTTTGAATGGTCACTCCACACAAGCAAAGTAGCAGCAAAGGAGGGGAAAAAGCTCCAGACAAGTTCCTGAGACAGGAAGTCTAGTCCTGCCAAGAATGTAATAAGGGTTAACGGAGAGGCAGTTTCTGTAAGCAACACCAGAATGTTTCATTCCTGCCTTCCTTACAGGATTAGGCCAGTAATTTCTTCTAACAACCGGTTCTCCAAACTGTTTAGAATGTTAACAATCGGTTCTAGTGAATAGGTGCGAACTAGTAGAATCCCACCCCTGGCTTAATTATTGCGTGAACATAGTCATTGTGAAGATCCAACATTATCTGGCTAAACTAACAAAATAGGACCAGCTCCCCCAACCTTTTTTTGTGTGGCTAAAGTACATATACATTAAAAAGGTTTTTTTACACACACCCCTCCATTTTTTTCTTTTTTCTTGCCAGAAAATGACCAGAGCTAAAATCCTGTTAGTTTTCCAGAGGAAATAGATATGCATCGTTAGAAATATTGTTCTCTGTACTGATGAACTGTGGAATATGTATGTTACCGTTATTATCTTGAAATTAATAGGTTTTTGACAGCTATTTTCTTTTCCTCCTTTTCCATTTGACATGTTTAGCATTAAATGAAAAATGACAACAATCTGAGTTTTTAAATTTTTTTTTTTATCCTAAAAATAAGCTGGCTTGGCATTGGTAACCTAATTACCATTAACAATCCCAACACAATTGATTGTCCTGGAGAAAATCCAATTGCCATGGCAGCAGTGTTAACTGAGTGGTCCAAAAAGCTTCCAGACTATTTATTAAAGTTCTTTGGAACTTAGGACAATTTCAAGTCACGACAGGATGTGATGATCTGTCATCTTTTTTAAAACTCCAAAATGGAATGCACTTCCACAAAAACTCTTTGTGATAGTTTTGGAACCGGGTGATAACATGTGCTCCAGTTGATTCTGGGACCTGGGTTTTACTCTTAACTATTTCTTTGAAACCAGAGAATAGCTAATCATTTTATTGCAATCTTTGGTTCTATAAAACTTAAATAGGTAACTCTCCCCTTGGTGACATTCAGTTTATGAGCCATGGTGGTTAGAGTGCAGTACTGCAGGCTACTTCTGCTGCCTGCCAGTTGCCTGCAATTTTGCAGTTCAAATCTCACCTGGCTCAAGGTTGACTCAGCCTTTCATCCTTCCAAGGTCGGTAAAATGAGGCCCCAGATTATTGGGAGCAATACACTGACTCTGTAAACCGCTTAGAGAGGGCTGTGAAGTGGTATATAAGTCTATGTGCTATCGCTATTCACCTTCTGATTGCTGGACTCTATTGACTACAATCCCAGGTATACAGAGAAGGAATGGTGGCATTTGGGATGTTTATCAATGCTGTCTTGGTGATTTCTCCTTATAGCAATGTGAAAAGGGGATTTAATTAATTTGATTTACTTTTTTATTTTTGGGGGAGAGGAAGTGAAATTTTTAAAAATATTCTTGGACTGCTGATTGCTCAGAGGGAGAATATTGACTGAGCAAAATTCTTTGCTCTCTCTTGCAGACCATCTTGAAGGAACGTTGGTTGTGTGGTTTGCTGCTGTGTTCTCAGCATTCTGAGGTTGGTGCAAGTTGAAGATGATGACAGGTAGGGTTGAAATTGGAGGAACCTAGAAGTGGAAATGGTGGTTGGGCGAGAATGCCCAAACTCTATCAACAGAGAATGATATCAAAAGGAATTTAAAAAATGACAAAGTAACGTTATGATTGGTTGTGGTATAGCTGTTGATGTCTTTCATTCCAGAGTTGCTCAGAAGCATTTAGAGACATAGACTTCTCCATTTCTTTAAAACTAGCTGCAGTTACTAGACATTATTCCCAAAGAATCCAGTTTTCCTCTGGGTTTACCACACCCAACTGATTAATAGTGTATTGAGGTGCCCTAACTGAGTGAGAGGTTAAAAGAGGACTGTTTGTACCAACCAGAAACCAAAATGTAAGTGTTGTAGGCAGAAGTGGTTTTGGGAGCAGGGAGAATAGGAGAAAGCCAAAATAACGATGGCAGTGAAAGGCAGGAAAACAGAGGGAACGGTAAGGGAGGAATTGAGAAGATTTGGAAAAGAAAGAAGACCCACTTTCGAAGTCTATTTCTTACTGCTGAAACCATTGCATTATGGGGCAGATGCATGGGCCAGTATATCAGCAGGTACACAGAGGAGTAGAAAGAGGGAGTTATATTTGCAAGTGGAGGAAGCCTTAGAAGATTCTAACTCTGCTATGGGAGTATGATCCAAAAGAGTAAAATATTTAGGGATATAAGCAGGGGTGGGATTCAAATTTTTTAACAACCAGTTCTGTGCGCATGGCTTAGTTGGTGGTCATGGCTTGGTAGTCATGTGACTGGCTGAGTGTGGCCAACTCAATATCACTCACATCGAGGTACGCATCTCCTCGCCTGGCCTCTCAAGACTGTGGGGATGCTGCAATAGACGTAAGTGTGAAAAAAGGTCATAAGTCACTTTTTTCAGTGCCACTGTAACTTTGAATGGTCAGTCCACACAAGCAAAGCACCAGCAAAGGAGGGAGAAAAAACTCCAGAGATGTTCCTGAGACAGGAAGTCTAGTCCTGCCAAGAATGTAATAAGGGTTAACGGAGAGGCAGTTTCTGTAAACAACACCAGAATGTTTCCTTCCTGCCTTCCTTACAGGATTAGGCCAGTAATTTCTCCTAACAACCGGTTCTCCGAACTGCTTAGAATGTTAACAACCAGTTCTAGCGAATAGGTGCAAACTGGTAGAATCCCACCCCTTGATATAAGAATATCTACACTATCTATGCAGAATCAACAAACAAGACCCTGAAGCAAAAGACTTCACTGTGTTTCAAAATTATTATGAGTTTAATTCAAACAATTATTCTGAACTATTCTAATTTTGGCAGTTTTCTACTCTGATAAGAATGCAAGCACAGACACCTCTCAAAAGAAAACAAAAGATTTTCAGTTAGGATATTTGATAAAACTAATATTCAAAGATAAAATTGTCTTCAATGGGCCTCTTCCGTCTCTTTGGTAAATTCAGTCCTTGGGCATTTGTAACTACGCATATGAGTCTGTCTCCTCTTTCCTAGTATATAAAACTGCTTTTTGTGCAACTGATTATCGTAAAATAAGCAACATTATTTCCTTAATTACTATGATATGTGAACAGTCTAAGTGTATTTGTCTTTTGTATCCTCTGAGCAGTGCTTAGGTTACATCAAACTTTGCAGGAACATTTTACTTTTCAAATAAGTTAATATTGGTAGGTAAAACAGAAAGCTGGTTAAGATAACAATCATGCTATGCCATGTTATGTTATATCAGCATCCAGATGATTTCCCTCAAGGCCCTCCAGAAGTCATAAGCCAATCCTGCTTTTAATTGTTAACTCCTGCCGGTAACCCTCACTCCTTTCTTACCTTTATTATCATTAAATCACATGGCTCTAGCACAGCCAATCAGATACCATGGAGCACATCACATGATGTTTACCCTACCTTGTTATCTCTCTAATCTGAGTTCGGTTCAGGACTGTGCACATTTGCAATAACAATGACTGGAAGGTGCAAGCATTTAAGAATGAAAAGGAATGGAAGGCTATTTTGGTCAAAAGTGAAAAAGAAATTGAACAGGCAGTTTTGTCTAAATTCTTCCTAGCTTAAGGCTATTGAGTTTTAGGACTGCGCTAGCCCAGTTTCTCGCTTTGGAAAGATTGACAAAGTTCAGAATCTATGGGTACCATTAGGGAGAACGAAGCAGCTCATTACAGATGTCACTGGAGAATAGCAGAAGTGCTTGTCCTTTAAATGACTATTATTGTATTTTTGCTGTCAGTGAAGGAGAGAAATATTCATTGGATTTTCTGCCTCAGGAATCATAGCAGTTCAACCAGGTTTAGATACTGTGTACTTTGGCTTGCTGGGAGAGGTTGGCTATTTATTTATTTATTTTCCTCAGGTTCAGACAGCAAAATTTCTCAGGCTATTCTTTCCTTCTTCTTTTTCAAAAATTCCTCCTGTGCCAAGAAAAAAACACCCCATTTTACAACACCTTAGTTGCTGTAATAGAAGGTGTAAAACACACAGTACAATATATTGCATTCTTGTGTTGAAGAATACAAGAAGAGAAATGACAGACTAGAGCAGGGGTCTCCAACCTTTTGGACCACATGGACTACCAAACTCATACTTTTAAATCCCGAGGACCTGTAATATGATTTTTTTTTAAAAAGATAATATATTTAATATAAAAATTATTTTTTATATTAAATATAAAGTTAATATAAAAATAAAGGGATGGAGAAGCCGAGAGCTATGCACGGCTCCAGCTCCGTTTCCTTGCCTGCCCTCCAGGTGGGTGCAGAGGGAGAGAAAGGAAAGAGAGAGAAGAGGCAGGAGCAACCCAAAGCTGGAGAATTAATGGCTAGAGCTGACAGCAGGCGCTGAGGGGGAGGGGACTATTGCTGCCGCCACCGCTGTGTGTGGGAGCTAATTGGTCGGGGACTTGACTCCAGGGTCCCTCGAAGAGCAGGGAGGCGCGAGAACTGCACGGCCCAGATTAATTGCTTTCGGGGGCCATTTCTACTGGGGCCCACCAAAAATTTTCCGTGGCAATCACTAGACTAGAGAGATGCAGAAATGATCATAAAAAAAATCAAGCTGAGTACTTTTGGAGAAGGAATAGGTAAAATAGGTCTATCTGCTCTGTTTTTAATTCTTGTTCTGTGAGACACTTATATTTCTGTATGTAATATGTATAAAGGAACAAAAATATTCATATTATTGCTCCATTGAAAACAGCAGTTGTCTTACTATTGATTGCATCATGACAGGGAACTCCAATTGTAATTGTGGATTTAATTATGACATTCAAATAATGTTATTTTACTTTAATAGCACATTCACAATGAGAGATTAAGAGCTCCGTTCTTGACTAATTAGCTGATATCTTCAGTGCAATCCTTTCAGAAGTAAACAGCAGTAAACAGATGGTTAGGAAACTACTCCTTTTTAATTGTTCATATATTAAGATACAGCTTTGCTTAGGCTGTGCTCTTTCATTTACATACTTATTTGGAAATTAGTCCTTCCAAATATAATGGGAATTAATCTTACAGATCTGTAGGTTGCACTGGTGAGCAGTTCATTGTTTGATAAAAGAACTCTGAACTTTGATTCAGCATACTTCTTTCCTAAATTATTTCACAGTTATTTAATATAGAATTGATTTATTTTCAGGACAATTTGACATTTTAAATTCATTTGAAAAATAGCAGTCTGCTTCATAAGAAAGAAAAAACAGCTGATTCAGATATTTTGAGATTCTTCTATAAGAAATGTCTTGAAAGTCTCTGTGTATGTAACTATATAGAAGAAACAATATAAGACCAGATATGTCTCTAGCTAGCCCTAAAATTGATTTCAAGACCTTACATTCCATGGAACCAACAATCAAAGACAGAAAAGTGCATTTCAAGGACAGTATTGTCTTCTTGGCAGCAGTTATTGATAGAGTCTCACCACAAAACCTGAGAAAACGGCATTGGAGAAAAAGCAAAAGGATTATAACTTTAAGATTTAACACCAAGGGCTTAATTTCGGTGCTTCAGACACGCTGTCAATAATCAGGAATCTTGCGAAGTCACTGTTCTGACAATGCTTTTACCCAGGGGTGGGATTCTACCAGTTCTGTCTAGTTCTATAGAACCCCTTGTTAATTTTCTAAGTAGTTTGGAGAACTAGTAATTAGAAGCAATCTCCTTTTGTTTTTTTTCCACACTTATTACATTCTTGGCAGAAAGCCTAGACTTACTGTCTCCGGAGATTATGAAGGTGACTTTCTTAAAGGGGAAGGGTTGTTTTAAGATTTTTACACTGCTGTTGGGGGAAAAACTTTCTTGGACAATCAGCACTTTGAAGAAATAATTGAATAATGAAGCAAAGCTTTTAGTGACAGGGAACCAAGATGAGTGATATTCAGCAAGACTTCTTGGCTAGCTAGAAAGATTGACATTCAGACATGAGTTTACATACCCTTTCTGAGTTTTGGTCTAAAACTGGTTTTTGGTGAAACTTAATTCTGTGTTTGGTGATGTTTAATCCTGTGTTTATTGATGGGATAATTTTTTCCTAATCAGCTTCAACAAGCAACAGCTACTGTTGTGATTTAATTATTTGTATTGTGTTTGAATTTTTTCCTGCCCCATGGTTTCTTTTTCTATCTGTGAAGGGGGTCTTCCTTCACTGCTTTAATACTATCTGGCACTGTCCTTTTGGAGTATACTTCCAAGAGGCAGGATGCAAGCTTGGCGCTGATTTTTTTTTTATATTGCCTTTCTGGGGGGCATGTGACCTTTCCTTAAATCTGGATGATTTCCTTAGGATAATTTGTGAAGTGAGTGAGACCAGCTGGTATCTTTAAGTGGTGCAAATAGATCTAAGGATTGCTTTTCCTGGGTGTGCTTTTCCTGGAGAGCTTAAATGACCTCTCTGCTAAAGGGTTTCACTTTATGAGCAAAAGTTGGCTGCTTGATAGTTATCACTGCATTTTAACGATTTTCATTCCTCAAGGTGCTCTGGCACCCTGCCTGATTTGTAATTCTTTCTTGCAGATATTTTTAATCTAATGATTGGCATTTAGGGCAGCTTTTTGCAAGCAAAGAAGATTTTTGTATTTTTCTACTTGACTTAATCCTTGACTTACAACAGTTCATTTAGTGATCATTCAAAGTTACAATGGCACTGAAAAAAGTGACATGACCATTTTTCACACTTATGACCATTGCACTGTAATGAGAGGCCAGATGAGGAGAAGCACCCCTTAACATGAGTGATGTTGAGCAAGCCATACCCCCCAACTAAGCCACGCCCACAGAATCGGTTGTTAAAAAAACTGAATCCCATCCCTGCTTTTACCACCTTGAAACATTCCTGGTGTTATTGAATTGTGAAATATTGAACTGTAGTCAAATATTGACTACAGTTATATTCTATAGGTCATCCAGTTGGAAAAATCTCTCAACATTGAAGATGAAATCCATACAACAGGCAATATGTTTACAATATCAGGTCATTCTGTTGATACTCAATGAAGAGATGGAACATACCATGTGGTGCATCATCAATTACAGTATTATCTGACATGGATTATTATATAATTCAAATATGTCACATTGGGTGTTATGACCTGATAGATATTTCATCATCCTTAGAAGCTCCCTACCTAGTAGAAAAGATATACTAGGTCCTTAGGTAAACTTGACATGAGCATGAATATATCTATATAATATAAATATACTGTGCACGAATAAATCTGTATAGTATGAATATATCTGTCTAAGTCAGTGAAATGTAGAAGTTAAAGTACTGGGCTAGGAGTGGGGAAACCCAGGTTCTAGTCCTCCCTTAGGCACAGATGCTGGTTGGGTCACTTCAGACCAGTCTTTCTCTCTCAATGGACCCAGTGTGTCTTTGAATCACGGGAAAGTCAAAAAAACATCTCTTTGCTAATATGTTCTCGACCAGCATGTTAGATCATGGTCCATAATCTTCAATGAAGAGGCTTTCATCTTGCAGTTGACTCAGGCTGATAATATTACTACCACCACTATCCCCCCCACAACCCCCCCCCACATGCACATAAACTGGGGAGTCGTGTTATTGCACGTGATGTTAAATATGTTGTCTAAAGCATTGTATGAGGACTTTAAAAATGCAGGATAAAGGTTTACTCTGTGTTGACACCACAATGTAAGTGGAAGGGAGATTAAGGCCTTGTTTCCTGCTCTATTAAAAAAAAGCAAAGGTCTATCAAAGGTCTATATAGCAATTAGTGATAGGGAGAAAACTTCCATTGGAACCCATGGAGACTGTTATGTTTTTATTTTATTGCAGTGTGAAGGGATCCTTGTCAGAATCATTTCAGTGAAGGAAGAATCATTTCAGCAATGACAGTTAAATCTCCCCTCCTGGCTGTTATGGTCCTTCAAAATAGATCAGTAAACTTAATACTTAAATCTAGTAATTCTCCGTGCAGAAGGTGATGCATTTAAGTGCCCAATATGGAGGCAACGGCAGCTATGAAATCACTCTGTAGAAATAAAAAAAAGACTTGCTCTACAGCAATGAAATCAATGCAAACTGAGCCAGGACCAGTGGTCCAGGAACCTTTCAATTTACAACCATTTAGTGACCATTTGAAGTTACAGTGCCATTGTGAAAAAGTGGCTTTTTTCATTTATGACTTGCAGCATCCCTGAGGTTATGTGATCAAAATTTGAATAGCAATAGCAACAGCACTTAGACTTATATACCACTTCAAAGTGCTGTACTGCCTTCTCTGAGTGGTTTACAGAGTTAGCATATTGCTCCCAACAATCTGGGTCCTCATTTTACCGATTTGGGAAGGCTGGAAGGCTGAGTCAATCTTGAGCCTGGTGACATTCGAACTGCCAAATTGCACTCAGCTGGCAGTCAGCAGAAGTAACCTGCAGTACTGCACTCTAATCAGTGTGTCACCGAATGCTTGACAGCTAGTTCATATTTAAGACGGTTGCAGTGTCTTGAGATCATGTGATCTCCTTTTGCAAACGTCATGCAAGTAAAGTCAATGGGGAAACCATATTCACTTTACAACTGTGTTACTAACTTAAACAACTGCAGTGATTCATGTAAAACACGTGGCAAGAAAAGTCATCAAATGGGGGCAAAACTCACTTAACAACTGTTTGACTTAGAGTGGAGATTTTGGGCTCAATTGTGACTATAAGTTGAGGACTGCCTCTATATGTGAATGGAACATCCAGAAGGGGTGTTGCTAATTCTTCAACACCCCAAACAGGAACATTCCTGTGTCTGTTATTCCTTCTTGGGATGTTGTTTCAAACTTCAGGGCCATCTTCCTTCTGGGTAAATATAATCTGGATGGGGTTTTGTGTGTTATCAGAGCAGCTTTCTCAGTACGATGAATTGAAAGCCCTTCCTCAACACAAGCAGGGAACCTGGGGCTAAATCATTTATAGGGGATCTGATTTGGGGTCAGGGTTTTATGAGTACAGACAAGATATAAAATTTTGTCTTTGGCTGTTAACGCAGGTACAAAATATAGCCTCTCACAAACAGCTGGTGTCATACAGTTCTTAGTATAAGTTGGCTCAGGGTCAAATCTTTGCTCATCCAGATAAGCATGTCAGCCTCATCTTACTTGAAAGACTGTTAGGATAAAAAGGAGATGAGCCAGGTTCACTGTGGATGAAGAGTGAAATAAACATATACAGTGGTGGGTTTCCAATTTTTTTCCTACTGATTCTATGTGCTTCTCGCTGTGCCAGTCAGAGGTAGTATTTGCCGGTTCTCCAAACTGGTCAAAATTTCCACTCCTGGTATGCTGGAACTGGTCCAAACTGGCTGAATACCACCTCTGAACAAATACCTAAAAATAATCCTTAATAAAAGAGGTCTTATGATTTAATCATATGGTAAGGGAATATTACTATGTTTCCTATTAACATTAACATTGTTTACAAATGACATTTTCTCCTGAAATTAGAATAGCAGTAACACTCTCTTTTCCTGATGCCCTTTAAATATTTTAAATTATATTAACGTTTCCATCTGATTTAAGTGATTCTTTGTAACTTTTCCATTCAGGATGATTAGGATTCTTCATATGGGGTTTTTTTTTTCTCTCCTGGGACACTAATTTTATTTTGGTTTAGTGATGAAACTCAGTTCCCAGGGTTTAGATTTCAGTGGGGCAAATCAAAACGGGCACTTCTTAAGATGGGGAAGGAAAAGCAAACGCCACCCTGTATTTAAAATTCCTGGTTGCTGAATACCTGGGAAACCTTTATTGATTGGGCGAAAAACAAAACCCAACGTGAACACCAATTTCAAAAAGAAAAAGACCATGGGAAGAAAAAAAAAAGTTGTGTATGCTGGTAAGCACGAAGTAACCAAAAAGGGTTTATATATATATATATATATAAAACAGTGTTATCTCTCTGGGAGGTAGACAGTCTGAAGTGCCAATAAAAACTGTAATTACACTCACAATAGGAAGCTGCATAGCAAGCGACAGCAAGGTTTTTTCTCAAGACCTGTTTGGGTACGTTAAGATTGCAGGTCTCTATTATACATTCTGGTGCCCTGTTCTCACATATTCCTTCAGAAGGGAAATGAGGGGGAATGGGAGGGGGAAAAGTTAATTATAATCTCTTCTGGGATAAATAGGACCATAATAGGTAGACATAGAGGAACCAGTTGTGAAGCTTCTCGCCTTTCAATTTTTTTTCAGCCTTTCTATTTCACAAAGGTAAGGCCTGGGCCACATGGATGTTTCCCTCCCCCCCCATTCTTGTTTAAACAACTTGAACCTTCAGATTGCTGGTATATTATAAAGGCTGACCCAAACCACTCTCTGAGAGTGAAACAGAACAGCATTTACCTCATGGCTGTGAAGCTTCTAATTTCTTTTGCGTCCATTTAGAAATCAGTGGAGCACCATTACGTGGACACATATTCCACCCTTGGCCTTGTAACTGTGGATCACCACTGAGAGGCCTGCCGGGCTAATTCTTGTTACAGCTTTGGAAGCAAGGAACTTTTTCTCCAGCTCTTTTTGTGGTTCTCCCCAAGGCTATTTCAGGTCAATAGCCACAGCAATGGCAGTCAGGCCCCATATCCACTGGAGCTCATAGTGTAGCAGAAGAGCAAGCTGAGCTGGAAAGCAGGGTTAAACATGTAATCAGTTTGGAATCATTGTGCTGCCACAAGACACTCAAGTCCACCCCCCTCCCCCCTGAATTCCATTGACTCTTATTTAGTGCCAATTTAGCTTTGATTGTGAGTTGATTAATGTCAGGTGCAATAACCAGGAGCATTTGTTGAATTCAAAGCACAGAAGAGTTTATTGTTGCTACCTATACACAAGAATGCAGTCAACTAATGGTCAAAGCTAAAATGCTGCTAGATAAGAATCAACAGAATTCAAAGGGAGTTAGGCTTTGGTCTCTTGTGGCAACTCAAGGACTCCAAACTGATGACACATTTAACCCCATTTTCCAGCTCAGTCGCTCTTCTCTAACACATAGTCTGTAAAAAAGAATCAGAAGAGAACTGAGCAGAATAGCACACATTCATCGATTCAACTCAAAGAGGGCTTTCTCTCAGCTCTCTGCCCTCAAAATTCTATTTCTGCACCATGTGTCTCCCAAGCTGCCATCTAATCCAATATCTATCAAAGATAAATAAGCACAACTACTGTATTATTTTGCACACACTCACATACCCTAATTTTAGGAACATATCTTGTGATCCACCCAGAGATGCTGAGGATAGGGAAGCATGCAATCTATTTCCTTCTAGAGATTCACTTCAACAAAGTTATTTGACTTGCCGAGGCCTGTTGCACCTCCAAATACTTTGCAAAGCAGCTCCAAGCAACTCAGCTCACTCTTAGCTTAGGAATATCTGCATTGGGTGACTTTGCTTTATTGTCTAGAAGTAGGGTGCTACTTCATTTTGTGAGAGTTAGTTAGGTATACAAATCTAATTGGAAGTGCCTTTTTCAGAAATGTTCAAAGTGTAACCCTGCCACCACTTGAACCTGCAAAGTTTAGGCTGCTTTTCTGTGCATGTTGATCCTCCTTATGTATAGAAACAGAGAAATGAACAAGTTCACTTCATACTTTAGTGGTTAGTAGAGGGGGCATGCATAAGTGCACTAATGTGCCTGTTGTCCCTGTAATTGTCATTTTTATTCTTTTATTCTTGTTCTCATTTTTGTTTCACAAATTCTAATAAATAAATAAAATAAAGTTGTTTTTAAGATAAATCTTCTAGAGTGGCATGTTTGGATTACATTCACAAAATGGATGCCGTATTAAACCAGTTTATGCACAAAATGGCTGATGCAAAAGACCAGTTTAGCAGAAGACAACTTAGCACTTCAGAAACATTTTGTTAAGAGCTTTTTGGGGATCTAGAGAAGTTCTGCTAATGAAGTTAATGCTTGAGATCTACTGCTTTGCTCTGGAGCATGGCAGTTTTCAATTTATTGTTCAAAGCAAACTGAATAAAGTCAGATGAAGTGGAAAGCCTAATAGGCACCAAAGGAGGACTCTAAAATCATCCATGCTGCCTATCCCTGAGTCAATAGGGCAGAGGTGGGCAACTATGCCCCTTGTATGGCCTGTGGACTTCCTCTCCCAGAATTCTTGAGTCAATCATGCTGTCTCAGGAATTCTAGGAATTGAAGTCTACAGGTCATAAAAGGATCACAGTTGCCTACCCCTGCAGTAGGTGGATAGTGTATCCCCAAGTCATTACTAGAGTATGGCAATACTAGAGTAAGTAACTCCTGAATGCACTACCAGACATATTTAATAGACTCAATGTAAACAAGGGCTTTTAAAAAAAACTATGCCTCTGTTTATAATATCCAGGCTATATTTGTCTGTTCTAGTGTTCTTTATACCTAAAGGCAGAAATAATAGGAAATGCAACCAGGAAGAGACTACTAAATCCTTTGCTATACCCACACATTTTTGCTTGTTAATACTTTGCTTCCATGTATTGCACTGTCGTTTTTACAAGAAAGTTCTTTATTCAAAAGTCCAGTTTCAGGGAAGAAACAAACAGATCAAAAATCTCATTCTTCCATCTGTTAATCCTTTCCCTAGGTGACCTCTGCCCTCAAATTGTGGGTCTTCCAAACTGTTATTTGAGTATCTCCAAAAAACCAGATAAGCACATTAATGCATGCACACACTCACAGGCAATTTGTTGGAAATTTTGTATATAGCCCTACAAAGCAAGCAGAAAAGCATATGTGGACTGTGCACTTTCTGTTTTGTAGGGCTACACAAAACAGCTTACAAAAAACAGATTTATAGACCTGAGATCCAAAATGGGATCAATATAAGGAATAGTTGTTGAGTGGGGGTGTTGGAATACAATGGTAATGTATTTTGTATTCCAACACAATTGCTATCATTTTAGGAATATATTGTGATCCACTCAGAGTTAAGAGGTGGCAGGATATAAGCCTATTATAATTATTTTCATTTTGCTTGAAAACTGTGGTAAACACAAAATTACTTCGTCAAATTTCAGCCATGACCTAAAAGTAGTTTTTCTTTACAAAAATCCTACATCGTATGACCCTATATAAAATAATTGGATTGTCTTCTATTCTGAACTAAATCAAAGCAATAAAGATAAGCTTAATTATTCATAGTACTATGCAATAAAGAAAACCGAAATGCCTTCAATTGTTAAATGGAGAATTCAAATATTAAAGGATGAAGGTTGAGCATAATAAAGGTGCAGCAAGGAAATGATTTTTTTAAACCTTGTAAAAATTATAACTATGGAATGTCATTGTAATGAACCATAATGATCGGAAACGAGGGTCTAATTTCAGATCATGGTTTTAAAGTGCATTTTTGGAATGCATCTGGATCCTATTGGGAGTAACGAAGGAATCCACCAGGGACCACTTCAAAGGCCATTTTCTCATGACTAAATTATCATGCTTGAGCATTCTGTTGCATGTACCATGTTACATTATGTATGATTTTTGACTGCTCCTAATGTTCCATTAGTCATTTCCGTTCTAGCTATAAGACTTCAGACAGTTCCTTGCACTTTTCCATGTACAATCAATAAAAAGCCACATAATTTTCTATGTACCATCCTGAGCAGTGATTCTGCTACGTTTATTATATGGAAGAGGGGAACAACGATCATTTTGAAGGGAGTATAATATTTAATAGTTGTACATGAAATGTATATTCTGAATTTTCACTGTTAAACAATAGCAAAAAGAGGTTGCTGTAAAAACCTTTGCCCAATATTCACAATATGGCTAAAAGGG
The DNA here is from genome assembly GCF_049901715.1 of Pseudonaja textilis. Classification (NCBI taxonomy): domain Eukaryota; kingdom Metazoa; phylum Chordata; class Lepidosauria; order Squamata; family Elapidae; genus Pseudonaja; species Pseudonaja textilis. The sequence continues at coordinate 199,440,907 of NC_141990.1, read as the reverse complement.
CCTAGATTAAGGAAATAATCTGGAACTGGAAGATCCAGCTTTATATCTCTTCTACACAATTTTGCGGTCCTCACTATTTCTCAGCCCAAAGTTGTTGTGAGGATTAAATGAGGGGACATCCTATTGTGCCCTGTCTCTATACATATTGATCAACCAGACATTAGATCAAAAGCCATCCAGAGAGAGTAGCCACAAACATTTTAAATACGAATTATGAGAATTATGACTCTACAATTACCCTTTTTTATAGTTGGAAATAATAATAGGCAATAATGAACAATTATTACGTATTATACATCAGTAATGATAATAGGCAACTATGCAATACAATCCATTGACAGACACCAATTTATTTATTTGATTTATATCCTACCTTTCTATCAATTTGAGAACTAGGGCAGTTTATAATAGTAGAGGAATATAAAATAAGAACAGTATAATTAAATGAAGATAAAAGTAAAACTTTAAGGTGGCAGTTAAGACAAAATCTTCACGTGTGGCTGTACTTAGAGAAGGAGGACAAAATTTTGTTCTAGAGAAAGTATTCCACTTCCTTGCAGCTATAAAGATGACTGTTTTGATGAACCTCTGGCAGGAGGGGGGGTCTTCTGCTGATTTGAGTGTTCTCAGGCATATAATGTGAAAGGTTGTGTTATAGACAGTCAGGCCTACTTTTTACAGCTTGAAAAATCAGCATCAACACCTTGAACCAGGCACTTAGTACAAATAGTAGTGTGTATTATGTATCATGTAGTATCTGAGCACAGGTCAAGCAAACAGCAATAAAGATCACATTGGGAAGTGTGTACCTGCGTATTTCTGTATATATTCATTATATACACACACATACATTTTGCACAGTTATCTAACTCCAGCACCACCATAATTTAAACTGGAAACTGCCAGCTTCATAAAGTCCTGGGGAAGGGAGGGAAGATAGAGTAATTTCTAAATCTCAGGAGTTCAGACTCCAAATGTTGTTGACATTTTTCAGTATAGGAATCACATAATGCTACATGAACGCATCCCTGCGACAAATCCTTTGTCCCCCTGGTTTTCCAGGTTCAGATTGCTTTAGGAGGGAATGGAGAGGAAAGTTCAATGCAGCTATTCCTTCTTTGGTCGATGGATGGAGCCAGGACATTGTGACAGTACTAGGTATTAGATGGAAGGCTGCCTTAGATAAAGTTGCTACTATAATCAGGCTTGAAGTTGACTGTTTAAAAAGCATAATAGAAGAAAGTTGGTTAGGGAACATTGGTTATGGTTTGAAGCAGATTCAGAGTCTAGGAATTAACCTAGTTTCAAGGATCTTGCTGAAATATGGCATAAAGGTTAGGCCTAGGGACAAAGGAGAGTTTCAAAAATACTTCATTAAGTAGACACAAATTTTGATCAAGCAGAAGTAGTCATTGTCAGAATCAAAATAATTGTTTAGGATGAACTTCAACAATTAGTTTTAGTTGCTGCCTGAAGAATTCTGGGAGTTGGTCCATCCAACTTTAAGCTGCCAAGCCCGAGAAACACTGAGCTAAGTAAATATCAGGGAAACTAATCATAGGGAGAACTAGTGAGGTTATATTTCATCTTAATTAAATTAATCATGGTTCCATTCCCTATTAAAACAATGCCATTCCCACCCTCTTCCCCCAATTGAAATAATAAGCTAAAAATCAATTTACATATTATTGTTTAAATAATAAAAAAAAAACAATACAGGTAGTCCTTGACTTACAACAGTTCATTTAGTGACTTTGAAGTTACAATAGCACTGAAAAAATGTGATTTATGACCCCTTTTCACACTTAGAACTGTTGCAGCATCCCCAAGACCATCTGATCAAAATTTAAACGCTTGGCAGCTGACTCATGTTTAAGATGGTTGAACAAAAGGTCATGTGACCACCTTTTGCGACCTTCTTATAAGCAAAGTCAACGGGGAAGCCAGATTCATTTAACAACCATATTGGTAATTTAATAAACACAGTGATTCACTTAACAACTGTGGCGAGAAAGGTCACCTTTCAACCATCACACTTTGCAACAGAAATTTTGGGCTGAATTGTGGTCATGAGTCAAGGAATCCTGTACTGGATTCTTGCTTCTCTTGTAAATGTATTCTTTTGTGCTTTCCCCCCAAAACACATGGCAAAGATATGTTAAGGATGGCCAAGGATCCCATAATTATTTCATAAATTGTAGACTAATCACAATCTTGTCTTTCCATTTTTTGTCTTTCCATCTAAAATCAGCCAAGTATCATTTGTATTTTAGGTAGTCCAGATCCCTGTATCCCTCTCACCTCTTCACTCCAAAGTCTCTTCTATATTCCAGATCAGTTGTCTCCAACCTAATGCCTTCCACAAGAGTTTCACTCCAGTTCCAATAATTCCCAGCCAGCATAAGAACCATGGTAATTGCAATTCACCCCATCTGGAGGAACCCAGGTTGGAGAAGACCAATCCAGACTATTCACTGTTCAGGCTACTCAAACTGATTACTTCTACTGTTACTGCAGCCTGTTAAGAAGATATTGATACTGACATAAAATGCACTATTCTACAAGGTTAATAATGACCAAGACAAATGTTCAATCAATTGCCTCAGTTATTTAGTTCGGGGGACAATAAATCTTGATGGGCACAGAAACAAGGAAAAGTAACTGAATGGTGAAGGCATGTTGCAATCAGCTGCTGAATTAGACAAAAGAATAAAGACAGCTTACCCAATGTTACACAATACAATTCTGTGTACACGTATGAGGGGTAATTTCAGCTGAACAAAACAATGAAATTTGAGTAGACAAGAATTTTACATGGGTATAATCTTATCCTGTGCTTTATATCCGGGGAGGAACTTTGGAGACTCTCTACCCATCCAAGTATGCTGAGAGCCAGATCTCATTTCTTTGAGGGGATTTCTTCTAGGAGTAAAGGGTAACTTCTTTGCTCATCCCTGGTTTGAAAAAAACTGTTCTGCTGGTTCTGATGTTATGCATTGTGAAAAGATAAATATGCCAGAAACTCATTAAGGTATGTCAGACAAAGGCAGAATGATGACTTGACGAAGAATAAGGAGTACATTTCCCACAGTCAGGTGACTGAATAGCCGGTTTAAATGTAGTGGGTGAAAGATGATAGTTTGTATGCATCGTAAAGCTCCTGATGAACATCTTCAGTGACATTAAAATGATGCATATACAGTAGCTGTTATTTGAAATGTTAAATTAAGTTGATTTGTGTTTGGCAAGACAAGAGTCTAGCAAATATTTATAAATGTACACAGACACAGACACAGAGCCTGGAAGAGCAATTTTAACAACCAATAGTGGCTAATGGAATTAGTTAATAAGATTCAGTAGACCATGAATTTTGGACCAAGGATGAAATAATTCAGCTTTACTGATTATAATATATTGATGCAGAAGGCAACATATAATATATAGTTTATGAGGTCACTACAGACTTCTTGCATGCAGGATAATAATTACAACAAAAGCTATATTATTTACAAAAAGAGGATGGCAACTGAAGCCATAGAAGCTGCTTTGCACTTTGATCTTCATATGAAAATGTGACAACTTCAGCAACAACTACTTCTTCTTCTTCTTCTTCTTCTTCTTCTTCTTCTTCTTCTTCTTCTTCTTCTTCTTCTTCTTCTTCTTCTTCTTCTTCTTCTTCTTCTTCTTCTTCTTCTTCTTCTTCTTCTTCTTCTTCTTCTTCTTCTTCTCCTCCTCCTCCTCCTCCTCCTCCTCCTCCTCCTCCTCCTCCTCCTCCTCCTCCTCCTCCCTCCTCCTCCTCCTCCTCCTCCTCCTCCTCCTGCCTCAATGCAAGATTTTGGAGTGGACAAGTAGTTGATACAGGAGTGGAAATGGCCTGATGGAAATGATATACATAATTTTAAAATTTTCCTTCATTTTACAAAAATGAACAATAACTGTCAAAACATATGTGGGTATAGCTGAGATTACAAGTAATATTAAATATCCTGAGATTCTGCCTGTAATTTAAAGCCACCTTTTCCTCCCTAGTCTGTATAGTTCAATGACACATAGAATCATAAATAGCCTTATGGTCTTTCTTTGGTTTAATCTGCATTTCACTTTTAGAAATATATTTTTTCTCCTTGGAGAATTTATATATTATTGAAATTCTTGTCTCTGTTTAATTGTTTTTAACCTTCAGTTGGGCAATATAGTATATCATACTATAGGGCAATGATTTTTGAAGAAATACATATTAAATGGGATAACTTACAGAATGTACCCCAAATCTGGAATCTATGGCTCCCATGGGATTGAAATCTGGCAAATTTGTGGTCACTTCAACACTAGTGTGCTCTTGTGATTGGCCACACTACTTTAATTGTAATTTCCCACTCTCCTTGCCAGCTTCTTCCAGTGGGAAAGCCAGCAGAAAGTTGGGAGTGGCTCCCATTCTAACTGCTTGTTTTGCCTGCTGTGTTCATTCTGCTTCTCTGTCTGAGTAAGGATACATCTCTGAAAAAGATGACAATGCATCATGTGTTGTCTAGTCAGTTATAAATAATTTAGTGTTGGCTTAAATTAATGACTTTTTCCTGTACCTGTATACTTGGATAATATATAGTGTAGAAGAATTATTTATAGTTTATAGTTTATAGTTTAAACCCTTGCTTCTCACTTGAAGTCTCTGTGTGTCTCTGATTTAGCAGGTATGTATCCTAAAGAGTTATATCTTTGAAATAAAATGTGACTTCTTAAAAATGTTCTCTTGGCGTAGGATCAGAAATGGGTCATAGTGGCGACAGTAATACTCACATGGAGCTGGGGTGGAAAGCAAGGTAGTCAACCTGGTGAAAGCAGTGTTGTGGCATCGCAACCCAAGTCCTGCCTCTTTGTGTGTTACTTTGTATGGACACCCAAAAGCAACAGAACTTGCTGCAATTCCAACAAATTTATGTTGATGGAATCAGAAAGATCCTGTGAACTTCAGGGAGTAGCAGATGTCCACACAATTGTGCTACATTCATTTTCTTTGTGCTTCAGCGTTTGAAACAACTTATTGTCAGCCCTTTGAGATAGTCTAAACAAGAAGCACTAACCAGACTACTGTAATATTACAGTACCAATTCTAGCAATTCTGAATGTACCTCTCCCCTCTCTTAATTTTATTCTCCTAAAAAGTATGGAAGGTCCCTTCTGAGATATTTTGCCACTCCTATTCAGATTTTGTTTATCAAACATTGCCTAGGCGGTGACTCTATCCCCTCTACAAGGTCATCTCCACATATTATTACACTTATTTACTCAGCAGAAGTACAAAAGTAATTTGCCTTTTCTTTGATTTTTCTTTTTAAATCCTAATCTAGTTTATATATATTTGTGGTATTTTCCAGGATTTGTTTTTTCTGCCACGTATTAACTAGACACAACCCAACCTATTTTGAAACTCAGAGAAGGCCAGCCAGCTGAGGCCATGGATTCATATTCTTTGTTCTAATTAATATAACATAATCTCGTATTTTGTAGCAATCGGAAGAATTCGCAATCCTTGGATTTCTATCATTCTTCACCATTCATCACTGGGACTAAGAAACAAATATATGTTGCCCTCTTTCAGTATCCTTATCAAAGCAGAAATACAGATTGATGGTCTGCTCAATAGTAAATATTAAATCAGAAATCAGTCTGTATTCATGTTTTGCAGAACCACTGTGCTTAGAAGATGAAGCTGCAGAGTTAACAGTATTGATTAATTGAGGTAACAAAGGTCAAGCTAATTTTTCACCATCTCAAAGGCTTCAATTGTGCTCAGCAGTATACTTGAAAATTGTTCTGGGCTTAAAAAAGAGAAATAATTAGGAAAGAAAATGCAAAGAAATCCAAGTGCAACCTATTCAAAACGTCACTCAGCAAAGGTTAATGGAAGCTTGATTTCATACAAATACTTTGTTTGTGTGTTAGGTAGGAGAAAGCAATTATTAAGGGCAAAATTGTGCAAAATGCACAATGATGAACATTTTCATCAAAATATCACTCACAAAAGGTTAATTGAAGCTTGAGATAAAACTGATATTTGTATTATAAGTTGGCTATATCGCCTTCTTCAGATAGATTTCTACTTTGAAATTATGATACATTTTAACAAGATCTCTCATACATACAAACACACATACCCAAACACACACACACACATATATAAGATCTAATTTTATTTTTCCACATTTTTAAAATGAAGTCACATTGTTGTTGCTTACATTTTAAAAAATAAACAAGGAACTCAGATCAAGAGTTGAACACCTCAGTTAGCAGAATCACTGACAAAGATGTCACTTAATTGAATATATCCCAAAGTGTGAATAATAGTGAGTGAATGAATAAATGTCTGACATAGAAGCCACAATACTGCAGCAATCTTGGAATTAATTCATACCAACTTAAACAATGTGAAACATATTTCAGGACCATTTCTATCAGTTTAATACAGAACTACCACAAAACAGAAACTACACCAGTGGTATATAATATAACTAGGACTAACTTTAACGGCAGTACAGAAAACCCTTTTGCTATTTATCAAGCTGCTTTTGAAATCAGGATGTTTAATTGAATTGCAATCTGCACAGTGACAAATAAAAAAAGATCATGAAGAATTTAAGAGAAAACTTAACCATGTTTTATTTAAAAGTAAGGCTGGCTCCTTTGAATGGGGCACTGTAAGTAGACATAAGCTTGTATATAGCATTGCACATACAATATACCGCATCTGAGAATTCAAGAAAAAATATCGATCAGTTTGTCATACATGACAGGTGAATAATTTTTCTTTTTGCTGAGAAAAGCTTTTGAGTGCTTGCCCTTTTGAAACAGGCTTGGCAGTTTAACAAAGAAAAGCATACAGAGAAAATTAATAATATCTGAAGCGGCCCCAGTTTTTTTTAAAAAAAGTCTCAAAACTTAGCACAATGAACAGTTTTCTATATTTAATTCTATTACAAATTGCACTTTGGGGAACACACAAGGTGGTCACAGGGCTTAATACAGCCCATTCATTCCCCCCCACCCTAACTTTGATGTAAAAAGTAGTTACAGATGACCTTTTAGACTGGCAGACTAAAGATTGGTAAGCGAATTGTTAAATGACGATTATTTCATTTATTCATTGAGCACCATCAACTTGTTTACAGAACAATTAAAAACAACAGCAACTCATGTAACACTTCTAAATTTAGACCATAAAAGAAAGCAAGGTCAGGTAAAGCACCCACCTTGTCTTTTTTTGGAACCCAGGTGAGACATTACCTATTGTGTTGAAACGGCTCAGGGCAGCGCTAGAAATAGATAAAACGGAAGCTGCAGTTCTTATTCAGGTCTATCCTCACCATCCTCAGGTGGCTTCCCCTTCTTTCTCCATTTATGGGGAAGGGGAAAAATACATTTGGGCATTGGCCAGGATCTGTTGTTCTACTAGGCAAGTGTATGTGGTAATTCCTTTTAAGAGGACCAGGTAATAAGGAAACAGGATTGGCTCATGTTGAAATAGTTCTTGCATAGTAACAAACACAGAATTTCTAAAGTTGGCTATGCGTAAAATTCTACACTATGTCAAAAATGTACTGTAGGTCTGTATAATCAATAAAGTTGTGGCTGTTACACTCCAACTTTCTGAAAACAGGTTCTTTTTAGGAAGGAATGGAAAAAAATAGACCCATAAGAATAACAAGTGTCAGAAAAGAAGACAGAAATATGGAGTAATGAAGAAAGTTGCAATTCCATTTTTCAAAATCTTTTGGTCCTGTCTTAAATTTTCATAGTGAGGGTAGTAGTTGCATCACATGTGTAAAAAATATGCTCTGTCATTGGACAATATGGGCTTTCTTTCTTTTTTTGCTTCCTGGTTTTCTCCTTTTTTTCATATCCGAGGACAGTGAGTCTCTGTAATGAAAAGTGATTAAGTTATTAATTATATATCATCCATTTGGTATATGATTGATTATGAAGGCAGGAGTTTAATTTGCACCTCTGGAAATTGCACTAAGAACTGTAATCAGTGTCTCAATCAAAGGTCCTGAAGATGAGGTCAGTCTGCAAATTAACTTCTCTTTAAAGAAAGATGTGACAAGGAAGGTTAGATGAAATTTTAGGTGACTAAAAAGACTTTGTGTGCTGCTCCAGTCAACTCCTGTAGAGATTTGTTGAAAATAGATACTTTACTAACAACAACAACAACAACAACAACAAAGCTTATAATTTGTATTATGAATAGGAGATGTGACCTGGGGTTTCTTAAAATTCCTTATTGCTAGAGAATAATAGCTTGTTTGTAGTAATATACTTATAAAAGATCCCAGAAAACAAATTTCCTTAGGTAGGCATTCTCAAGCCAATCTGATTGAATCTCAATCCTGCTTCCTGGATGCAGTTAGGAACTAACTTAGAATTGGTTTCAAAGCCAGTCTTTGTCAGTAAATACAGGTACTCCTCAGGTTATGTCTGTTCAAAGTTACAATGGTACTGAACAATGGGGACTTATGGCTAATTCTCTAAGTTTATTGAATTTGTTTGTCTCATAATGTATGATTCCAGGTAGCTTCCAGCATTGAAACATTAAACTCTTAACAAATAATTACCTTTAAAAGAATAAAAATTGAAATCTCAATCAAGTTGCAGAGGTCCCTGTGGTCACAGGATTGCGATTTGGGTGCTTGGCAACCAGCTCACGATGAAGATGGTGGCAGTATGTTGTGGTCACATGATCACCATTTGTGACCTTCCAAGCCACAAGCAAAGTCAATGAGCTCATGCTGCTTCTTCAGCTACCCATACTCTGTAGGTGTCTGCCTGTGGCATTATTGGACATGACTCAGGAAGGAAGAGAGAAGAATACTGACTACGGTGCCAAATGCTGCCAAATGGAGCAATTTAAATTCTTTAATAACGAACACATTTCGACAATGAGGCACATCTGGGAGAAGATGGGCTGTAGTTCATAAATCAAGAAAAAAATGTATTCTCAGAATCCAACTGATGCAGACCTCTTTCCTCAGTGAATGTGATAAAACAAGGCTTGAACAAAGAAGCTGCATATAACCCCTTACTAAATTCCGTGCCTTGACTGCAATTTTAGGCCACACCACTGCATTTTTTTTTGGCCAAGTATTTCAAGCCAGGGGCTATAATTGAAAACTGTGGAGAGGCAAGCACCACAGTAGGTGGGATAATTATGCAAATGGGCAAACAATTTAATTCACTTGGTCTGACCAGGGTTTTCTATTTTTCTTTCTGAGATTGTGGAAGAGTGTATTCACATTTTTCCCTATCTTTTCCTATAATTAAGCTAAGCTGATTTTAGGGCTTAGAATTAATATGCTTCTTTCTTTTAATAGTCAGGAAACAATATTGTCCATATTTACCAATTCTGGTTAGTGAAGATTCTGAAATCCACAAAAATAGAAATGAAGGGGATATATGGAGACTGAGGAAATAAAACTACCAACGCTGGCACGAGACCATTAATCAATGTTGATTGAGTTAATATGGTATTTCCCTAAGCTAGTGTCCTCTAGAAGAGTTGATACAAAAGCACACCGAATCCCTACCTTGCTGGCTGAAAATTTTAGGAGTGGCCATCCCAATTCATTTGGAGTTCATCAGACTGCCAAACACTGTCCTATAGAAGCAGTATTCTGCATGAATTCATGAAGTCACTCTTCAAATATCACAAGAAAATTCAACACGACCATCTTCCCAGCTCCTGGGTTCATGGAAGCAAACTTCTAAAAATCAGGAGAGGTCGTTGGTGTCTTTTATTTGCAGGATGATTTGAAGTTACTTTAGAGAAAGTAACAAAGGGCAAATCTTCACCTTTGGATGGATGAACTAATTTTTGAGGGTTATTGTGGAATGGCAAAATAGGCTCTTTTTTATTTTGCCTTTCAGAAGACCTTTCCGTATAATTGCTCACACCAGTCAGAAATCAAACTGACAATCTGCCTCAGGAAGCCAATCAAGTTGCCCAACTAAAGAGACAGAGTGACATTTTACAGGCTGGAACGTGAGGCCTATCCTCCATTTTTTTTTCCATCAGCCCCAATGATTCCTTCTTTGAGGTCTCATGGTTAGACAGGAGAGGGCCTGGGGTAACAAAATCCAAGGACCCAAGAGGTAACAAGGACTGACAGTTTGGCTAAATATTCTAGAGACTTGTATGTGACAAGGAGCCAAATTTAACATATCCTCTGGCAGTCTGGACACCTAGACATAATTTTTATATTTCCAACATTGCAGTTGAAAGATAGACTTTAGATTTCATCTTTTCTCCAGAGGTACTTGGTAAAACACTGAAATAAATTTTTTTGCTCAGTTTTGTACATAATTATGATTTGTCATCTAATGGGGCCCTCATTATGCTTGTGAACCCTGGTGAAAACCTAAAGTGAGAGTTATTTTAAGTAGATTGCAGAAGAAATAAAACCAGTAAGTATGCTTTCGTACATCCCAGCCTCTCTTTCATTGAAAAGAAAGAACATTTAAGATGTGCATTTTGTGAAAAAAAACCCTCTCTTGTATAAAAAGAAAACAAAATTTTAGAATATTGAGCAATACTTTATACTTCTATTTACCTTTCCCCACTGATTGTACAAGGCCATAAGTGTGAAGGCTGCAAACTCTGACATTCACAAATGACAAGCTCAATTTACATGCCAATTAGCATCTCAGTTTGCATGCATATCTCCTGAGTAGATAGACTCTGTCACCTACATAAAGGGTTGATTTTCCTAGTTTCTTCCACTTGAAGACAGAAAATTTGGAGACCAAAAACTTTTGAAAAGTAGGTGAAATTGGAGAAAACCAGGAAAGAAGTGTGAACTGAGTTTGAGACAAGAGGGGCTTACCAGATCAGCAAGTAACATTAGATTAAAGCTTGGACTTTCCAGGCATCTAGCAAGAGTCCACATAAAGCAGTTGCTTCAGAAAATTGTCTTATTTTATGGAGATGGTAAAGGTGCTGTCAGAAACGTAAATTCTTAATTTATTTTTTTGTGTGGCGCTAGTTACATTTTATCGGTTTAGTTCATATTTTTAGAGGAATTAGGGATAATCTTTGATCTTTTTTCCCTAGCTCAGGCTGTGTCCAAGAAGATTTATTTTCCTTTTTTATTGACTTTCTTGTGAACTGAAATATAATTTGGAAACACTACCTGTTCTGAGATCTGCCCTCACTATTGGTATCTTCACTTTGTAATCTGTCTGGCACTTTTCATGTATCTTTGCACGTTTCTTTTAAAACAAAATAGCTTTCTTTTATTTTAAATACATTTTTATTTTTAATCTTTTAAATTTTTATTTTTAAATAAAAGTTTTATTTTGTTTATATCTGGTGAAATCGATTGGTCCCTCAAAGAATGGCTGATATTGCCAGGAAATTTCATTATATCTATCTCTTATTGTTTTCTTCTCATGTTTGCCTTTTAAATACCAGAAAAGAATAATGGATTATGAATGTCCAATTTCTCTTACACAGTTGGGTTAAGGGAGGGAATAATAGGTGAAATGTTTAATGAAAGATAGGTTCCTAGAGATGTGAAAGAAAGCTCACAGAAATTAACATAAAGTATTATGAATTAAAGTACATTCTGTCTCAGAAATATCTTAGTTAAAATATGTTGCATTCAATCAAGAATTTTTCTTTGGGTTTGAAATTTCTCTTTTCTCTCTAGGTTCAATGGAACATTGACTACACATTGAATTTGTGGCATTAGGAAGGAATATGTATGTTGTGTGATACCTGGAAGAAGCAAAAGTCAAAGTGACATCCTTAATTCTGCAATGCCTCGGAAGGCATACTGCATAAGGATGTTCAAGTAGACTAGTGGTAAAGGCTCTCTCCTGCCATTTGGAAGGTTAAGAGTTCCATCCTAGGTGGTGGCAGATGTTTCTCTCATAAGGCATGAAGAAAAAATATTTGCTGCAAACTCTGTGTGATGTCAGGAAAGGTATCCGGCCAGTAAATGCTCAGCTCTATCCAGCTGCCCACACTCTATCCCAAATTAAGAGATTGCAAGGAGATTTGTAAAACGGGAGAGTTTTTTTTTTTTAAAAAAAGGCTGATCCTCCAATTTCTCAAAGCATAATATCCCATAGTCTTCCCTATTGCCATTTTGGTTGCTAAAGTTGGAAGGATGCTTATTTATGTCAAAAGAATCTCTATTTTATAAGATATAAACGATATAAGCAAACTACAGATATTATAATGAAAAGGCAAGATTGGACCTGTCTTGTTAGTTCAAGCATTACTATTATGTAGCTTCAATAAATGATTTACTTTCCAAAACTTATTTAAATATTAGACATTAAAGAATATATTCACAGGGGCAATAAACTGGCATTCTGATAATGTTTTGGAGACCCACAATATGACAACATCCTTCTTTTTTTATTGTTTTCTCTTTTAAAAAAATGGAAGCTAACACAAATCTTCCTGGAGCCTAGCTCAGAATTTGTATGCCAGTTTTTTTTAAAATTACTCTCCTGTATTTATTGACTAACAAAAAAAAAAGAGTCTACTTTAGTTTTAAGTGCCATCTGCTGTGTTTGTGATTATTTTGTTCTTTTCATCAACTTGATATTTGATGAATGGCTTTAAAACATCTTAACAAACAAATAAACAAATGAAACCATTACCATGCTGTATATATGTCAGGTACTAACTGATTGTGAATATTGCTTCCTAGTGAGATCCAATATGAAACCAGATGCTTCTTGATCATTTAGGGGAATGCCAGGAGGAGATCATAGAGACCCATCACTATCAGAATTCTAAAACTTCAGAGGACACTTTATGGTTGCTACATATTAATTTTCCTCATATTTTCAATCAATTTTCCAATTGATTGTGTGCCATGGAGTAGCATAAAATAAGGACATGACATTTCTGGAAAGCAAGTCATAGTCAAATCATCGATCAATCAAAATAGAGCTGGAAAGGATCTTGGAAATCTTTTCGTTCACCTCCCTGCTCAAGCAGGAGACCCTATACATTTCAGATAAGTGGCTGTCCAGTCTTTTCTTTAAAACCTCCAGTTTTTAATCATCAGATTCAGATTCATTTTTCTATTATTTAGGTTCAAGAAACACATGATATTGAGAGCTAAAAAAAATCAGAAAGTACTAGGAAAAGATACTGTACATATTGTTTTTTTTCTCCAAATGCAGTTCTAAACTGTGCAGACAAACACTGTTGTTAAGTAAAGGGTTAAGAAATAGATTTGGGATAATGTACTATTATGTACTATTGAAAATGTACTATTGAAAAGTGTCAAAATGCTTTCTTTCGAAGATACGATTTTCCTGCTGGGAGAGCTCCAGCGCAAGGATACGGACAACTGCTTGAAAGCTGGATCTTTTTTTTTTTTCAGGAAGGCGGAGAACAACAAGAAGTCTGCATTCCTGGGCTAGCTAGCTTCTTATGATAAGCCCCTGGTTTTTTATACCCCTTTCTCCCTTTGTAAGTTGATTTTGTGTGAATGTTTGTATTTGTGCTTAATGTTTCAAATCCTGTTTGAGTTTGTCTTTATTTCCACCAGAGGACAAACTCTGCGGGATGACCAGATTGTATTATTGGTTTTCTGTAATCTCTTTTAGCTTTAAGATAGTTTTTCATATTCTGTGGCAATCTCCTGTCTATATTTTGTGTCTTTTGTCTGTTTGTTTTGCTTATTTGGTATGTCCTGTGTTTGTAAGGGTTTTCTAAATTATCTTTTGTTTCCTTTTCTTATTTGTCTAGTTTTCTTAATTACTTAGGCTTTTGTCTATAGGGATTCTTTAATACTTTTTATTTGATTCCTTTTTCTATGTAAGTTTGTTTTATGGCTGACCTGATGTTCCCCTTGGGCTTTTCCTGTTTTTTGTGACACTACTGTCTTCATGATGTCCCCTTTCCACAGTACCAGGCACAGTTCCTTGAGTTGGGCTGGTCACTTTCATGGACTTTGGATTCCATATACTTTTCTAAGCATCAGAATGGAAGTAGTTTAGTAGTGCCATCTTCTTGGATATCTGTTGGTTTCTTAATCTAGGACTGAGATTTCTTAAGCAATCTTGCTTTGTTACTGTAGTTTTATTTTTCAACATTAATCAGGTTCAGTTAGAGTTGTGTATTGAATAGTGTTACTTTTGGATCTAATATGGGCACTTAAGAATATAATTTGACTTGAATTTGGAATGAACCAGAGGCTGCCCATTTTAGTGTAGGCCTTCTCCGACACAAATGTTCTTTTATTGAATTGGATTTGTTTTGTACAAGCATAGATTTGACTCATATCAGCCCACTTGGTCTTGGTTTTTGACTGAATCTGGGGCATACACCTATTTAAAAACTCTGCTTATAAGTGAACTAGCTATGAAACTACAGTATGTGATCAGGCTTAGTTTTTGGGGAGGAAAATAAGGGAAAAAGAAATTCTGCTTCTGCCTAGTAGCATCCATCGGTATTCATCAGGTCTAGAGATTGAAAAAAGACCTGAAAGCATGAATAGAAGAGATGATTCCACCAGACTGTCAATTATTTGGAAGCCTGCACTCACAAACCAAAAAATCTCCACACCACAAGCCAGGCAAACACCTGAGCACAAACAGACTTCCCCTGATACCTCCAGCTCAAACACACCCCAACCAGGCACCCAGATGAAACCTAGCCTCTTAATAAATGATAGCCTTCCATTTACTCAGAGCCAAGCTGCACTAAAAGACTCCAATACAGGAACGCAATGTTTCCAGCCAATCAAGACACAAAAAAAGCCACAAAACAGACAGAAGATATTAGAAACACCAATCAAGCAGAACACAGCAAACTCCAAGACCAATAAACACAGACCAAGACTCCCAACCAATCAGGATGAAGAAAAAACCATTCTGGCACAGCAGTAGGCTAGCCCCAAATTTAAAACTGAAACGGCTGTGAAAGTCTGACTCACAGACAAACACAATACAGAAGCCTGATGATGGCAGATGAGATTCTGCTGAAACGTTGCTACAACTTTAAAAGCACAACTATAATGACGTGGGAAAATACCCGAACAAAGCTGAATACCATACACACACACACATACATACATACATACACACATACACACTCATTTAAAAATGAGACTTGGTTTACGATTCAAAATTAGCAGCTCAAAATTCCTATTGATTTCCTAGAAATTGGTGAAAAGGCATCAGAGTGATTTGGAGCTGGGAATAAATAGTGCTAATCTGGAGAATTTAAAAAAAACAGCTTTTGTCATATTTTAAAAGATAACTCATATTTACAGTGCATCACTGTGATTGATATACTGTGATATCCTCTCCTCTCCTAGTGCTCTCCAGCTGGGTAATACCATGTCCAGATTGCTAATATAAAATCCTGGGAAGTCTATTTTCAATTATTTAGAAGCAGCCAGTTGGGAAATATTACAATAGTCTCCCACTTGTAATCTTTTAACAGGTAATGATGGCAGTTCACCAATGCGAACAATACATTTGAAACCTGAGAGAGAGCAACGATTGTTGGGTTTAATTATTGTGTTTCAATATAAGCATGTCCTTAAGAATGTTGTGGATTTTAATTTATTTATTAAAAACAATTAAACCTAATAGCAGAAGCTGCTATTAGGGTAGTTTTCATTAAAATGTTGTTTTTGTAGGGATACGCTACCCACAAATGCTTGGTGACTGCTATAGCACAACCATTGCCTCGTACTAAATTCATCTGGATGTAAATGAAGTACCTCTTTTTTGGGATGGTTCAGAAAATGCAACAGCAGGCAGATATTACATTTGCGCTTCTAAAAATCCCAGATGGGAGCAGCACTTCACAATGCAAAATATATGGTTTAGAAAGGTGAACAAAGAAAGCAACCGATTGAAAATAATCACCCGTTTGAGCAAGAACAAAGAGTGGCTTAGTCAATTCCCACAGCCCATAATGGTCCCTTTGAATTGTGCTGTTTTTCTTTTAAACGTGGACGGTAGTCATAAAATTATGGAAATAGACACAAACGTCTTCTATTGTGAGTGAGTGTTCTTCACCCTTTAAAGCTTTTAAACATTATTAACAGCTTTAACAGCAGGAATTGAACCGGTTGAAGGGAAAAAAAAGTAGCTTATCTGTCTGCCCACCGTCAACAGGAATCCCCTAATTTCTGGCAATTACATCAGGATGATTTTTTCTTTCGATTAGGTTGTGCTGTTTAATGAGGATTATACGGCATTAACCTTTAGGGGAAGTCTAGGAAAATGAGTGTAATAAGCTAAAAAGAGGGGCTGCATAGGCACAAGGATTGCCCCATGACTGTGTCGATTTGGAGCCAGGAAGCTTTTCCTCTTGAATTGTGTGAATACACATCTTAAGAGTGCATGAGACACAGTGGTTTTGTTGTTACTGTTGTAGTGTTTTATGACGTCAAGCAGCAGATTTAGCAGTGCAGTTGCAGAGACCTCGAGCGGGGGGAAGGGGAGAGAAGAGATACATACATCCGCGCCTAATTTAAGCCATGAAATAAGGTAGGGCCATTAGGCGTGCACTCCAAAAATACAAGTCATAATTATTTGGCGGAAAAGAGTCAAAGAAAACTTGGATTCTTTGTTGTGGAAGTTCTCTGGAGTTCGGGATCCAAAATATGTAGACCTCTTTTGTTCTTATTTATCAGCAAATGGGATACATGATGGGAACTGAAACTCCACTCTAGAAGTGCTATGGTAGAAGAACCCCAAGAAATCAGACCCCACCCCCACGTAGGCTGGTTCATACTATGAATCACGTGGCTCATATACAAAAGGGTCTACATATGAGGCTTCGTGCTATATCCCTTATCTGCTGAATTATAAATGTCTTGCTTGATAAGGCAAGACCTGGATAGGCGTGGGTAATGATTTTTAGAGATTGCAGGTAGATTTCGACTTACAATGGTGGGATTCTACTGGTTCGGACCGGTTTGGGTGAACAGGTATTTCTGGTGAGCATTTGGCCATGCCTGCCCACCCGCCCCTGCTATTTCTTGTGCTTTATTTCCTGTCTTTTTTTAAAGCACAACTGATTCGTGGGACAGAGCGGTTTGCTGCGCCTCAGATGTTTTAATCACAGGGGCTCCTGTAGAAGGTAAGTAATTGAGTTGAAAATGGGCTTTTTGAAATGCAGAGCATGCCCCTCCCATCGGTTATAAAAGACATGCAAAGGTAAAAAAAAAAAAAAACCTTTGTAGGAAGCAAAGTTATTCATTCTGTTTGGATTAATCCTTGAAACTCTGTGTGGACTTTGTACTTCGGTTGGTTTTTTAATAGTTCATTTGGCACTCTAGTTGTTGGCAGCAATTCAAAGGAGAGAAAGGTGGGTGCTTATCTCGAGGGACTGTTTGGGACTCATTACAGGCTGGGAATGAACATAATTCCCAGCTTTGAAATAAAACAAGAGTTGTTTTAACTAAGCGTGTGCTTAATTACAGTTTCAGGAAGCCTTGCCCAGAATACTATATACCCCTTCCCATTTTTATCCCTATACTCACCCTGTGAGTTGAATAGTGGCATAGTGACTGGTCCAAAGTCACCTAAGTATCTTTGGTAGTTGAGGATAAATTAGAACAGGGATGTCACACTCAATTTCATTGAGGGCCGCATCAGGGTTGTGTTTGACCCTGGGGATGGCTAGGGTGGGTGTGCCAGCTTGATGTCACTCACTCCGTTTTTGGCTGTGATGGCCTCCTGCAGCCCCTCTGCCTGTGAAAATGGAGCCGGGGGGGGGCTACGTGTGGCCCTCCCAGGCTCTGTTTTCACTGGAAGGGGCACCGCGGGCCGGTCCTTCGCTGATTCCAGGGTGGGCCACAGGCTAGATCTAAGCACTCGGTGGGTTGGATCTGGGTCCCGGGCCTTGAGTTTAATGCCCCTGAATTAGAAGCTTGATTTGTCCAGTCATAGTTCAATATCTTAACCATTAGCATCTCAGTGTTTTGGGGGGCAATTAATCTGAGAAGTCCAGATTCGAAAAAAAAATCCTGGCAAAGTGTAAATTGATAACATATAAACATGTGCTAGGAAAATTATTCTATTGATGCATTAATTATATTTATATAGTCATCAATTGCACATATGTAAAATGATCAATAAACAATATAATACAAGTAAAAAAATTAAATCAGTTAAAACCCTGCTGTAAATAAGAGCATGGGGGATGGCCCACACAAAATTATCCTTTGCAAATTAACATTATTTGCTAATGAACTGTCACATAGACATTCCCAAGATATGCAGAGAAGATCATGTTGTGGAAAATCACTATAAACCTAAAACAGCATACAACTTCTTTGAGAACAATAGCTGATAATTCCCTATTGTATGGTATTATATTAAGTACAATACATTATTTATTATTTTGCTTGCAGTAGTTATTGAAAAATGTGATTTATTTATATCTTACTTTCCCCTAGGAGCAGAGGGCAATGTACATGTTTTTTTCCATTTTTTTCATTTAGTCTACCATTTTTATAATAATCCAATAAGGAAAAATAATAGCTGGCTCATTGTTGATTAAGGAGTTAAACCCAGATCTTCCCAGCTGTAATAAGCTCTATGACATAAGAGATACCTGCAGTGACTTCTTTATTAGTTTCTGGGGCTTAGTAGTAATCATTAGTTATTAGTTACCAGGCCTTTCTAATACTATGGAGTATTAAGAAGCTGACCCTTGAGCATAGGTAGTAACAAACTGCCCGTTTTCCCTTTCTAAAATGTCCAGATTGAAGCTTGAACTATAATTTTTGACAGATTACACTGCGGCTTTTTATCTTGGAAGCAGACTGAAAAGCAGCTGGGCTGAGTGAGATCAGTAATGGCTACTTATCCGTTGTGCCTGAAGTTAAGCATTTTATTTGCAAGCGTTTAAATCAATAAATACAATGATTGCCACAACAAAATGAAACAAGGTACCACGTACAGGTTTGCAAACTGCATGACATCACTTCCCTCCCTCTTTTTTTTTTTTTTTGGATGCAGGTGTTTGTGAAGAAATTCAGAGATATATTTTTTTCTTTTTTCTTTTAATATTTTTTTTATTAATTTTCCAAATTTTAAAAAACATAAAACAAAACTTTATACATTGTTATCAACATCAAGACATCTTTTGCATTTCCTCACATTTTTCAGTATATGTATTTACTTATTCCTTTACCATTACATCTTATTCTTACTATAAATCAATATCTTTTATCCTTACATCTCAATCTTCTCCATGGTATATTTACATATTTACATAATCCCTCATTCTTTTCCTAATTGCCATTTTATTTTCTTTTTATTTCTAAACCACTCATACCAGGCATCCCAGGCCCTATAATAAATTGAATCTTCTCTGTCTTTTATTTTCATCGTTAGCCTGTCCATCTCTATATAATCTATTATTTTTTCTATAACCATGCCTTCTGGTGGAACCCTTTTTTCCTTCCAGAGTTGTGCATACAAAATCCTTGCAGCTGTTAATATATGTAACATAATATATCTGTTTTATTGCATTTTTGTGTTATTATACCTAATAAAAAAGTTTCTGGATTAAATTCAGTTTTCTGATTCGTGATTTCTTCTATCCATTGTCTAATTGTATTCCAATATTTTTTCACTTCCTGGCATGTCCACCAAGGATGAAAATAAGTGCCTTTTTCTTTTCCACATTTCCAACAATTTGGGTCTGAATTAAACATTTTTGCCAATCTAGTGGGAGGAAGGTGCCATCTGTAGAACATTTTGTATTGATTTTCCTTGTATGCTGTGGATGTAATTAATTTGTAATTTGATCCCCACATTCTCTCCCAATTTTCCAGGTCTATATTATGGCCAACATTTTTCGTCCATACCACCATCGTCTCTTTGACCACCTCCTCTTCCATTTTAAAATCTAGTAGAAAGTTATATATTCTTGAAATCATTTTTCTTTTCCATTTCTTATAGAATTTTATCTAATTGATGCTTTTCCATGCAGAAACCAAATTGTTCTTTGTCCTTCTGATACCTCGCCTGGATTTGCATGTATGGCCACCAATCTATCTTTATATTTTGTTGCTGTAATTCTTGTCTCGTTTTTAATTTTCCTTGTGGGTCTAATAGGTCTTTGTAACTCCTCTTTTTCCCCAGATCCATTGCGTTTGGGTATATTTGTGCTTCCATAGTTGACAACCAGTTCGGTATTTTAGTATAATGATTCTTTTTAATCTTGTTCCATGTCCAAATTAATGAATCTCTAATCATGTGTCTCTGAAAATATGCATGCTGTTTACATTTCCCATCCCATAGGAAACTATGCCAACCTCTCTGCAAGTCGTGACCCTCTATTTTCCAGGTTGATCCAGTCTTTAATCCATATCATAGCCGCAACCTGATAATACATTTCCCAGTCAGGGAGTCCAAAGCCACCCCGTTCTCTTTTGTCCTGTAACAATTTCATTTTTATCCTAACTTTTTTCCCATCCCAAACAAATTAACTTATTATTCAATCTAATTCTCTAAAAAAGGTTTTATCCAATCTTACTGGTACAGTTTGAATTTTTTTTTAGTATTTTTGGTAGGGTAGACATTTTAATTGCCGCAATTTTCCACAGTAGTGATAGCTGTAATTTCCCCCACATTTCCAATTCTTTTTTGATTTGTATTATTAATTTGTCATAGTTATCTTTTTTAATTGAAGAGCATCTTGCTGTTAACCAAATGCCTAAATATTTTACCTTTTTCACACTTTGCATTCCCAACTTTCCTTCTAATTCTTTTTTTTGCTTATCTTTTAAATTTTTAGTCAATAATTTTGTTTTGTTTTTATTAATCTTAAGGCCTGCGACCTTGCCAAATTCCTCTTTATTAATTTTTTAATTTTATTTATTTTATTATTTTATTATTTATTTTATTTTATTATTTATTTTATTAATTTTACTCCCGTATCCCCTGGATCTTCCAGAAAAAATACTATATCATCGGCAAATGCCTGTACCTTATAATGCTCCTTTTTAGTTAAAGCCCCTTTGATTTCTACATTTTTCCTAAAGTTTTCCAATAAGTTTTATAAGGTAAGAATAAAGAGAAGGGGTGACAGTGGGCATCCCTGCCTTACTCCCTTGTTGATTTTAAATGTTTCCGTTCTGTCACCATTCATTATTACACTGTCCATCTGTGTCGTATAAATTGTCGAAATCAATTTAATAAATTTATTGCCAAATTGCATGCTTTTTAATTGTTGCATTATAAACTGCCAATTAACATTGTCAAATGCCTTTTGTGCACCGAGGAAGACCATTGCCAATTGTTTTCCTGGGTTTGCTTCATAATATTCTATTATATTCAATACCATTCTAGTATTATTTTTAATTTGTCTATTCAGTAAGAATCCATTTTGGTCACTGAATGATCTGATTAAGGGTTTTTTCAATCTTTCTGCCATTATAGACATAAATATTTTATAATCAAAATTTAAAAGGGATATGGGCCTGTAATTTTGAATTAATTGATGGTCCAAATCTTCTTTGGGGATCAATGTTATATATGTCTCTCCCCATGACTTAGGTAATTTTGCTGTCGTCAGTATCTCATTATAGAGTTCTAATAATTGCATTTCTAATTTTCCTTGGAGCGTTTTATACAGTTCCCCGGTCCTGGTGTCTTATTGTTTTTCTGTTTCAGGATTGCCTCTTGCAGTTCTCTTAGTGTTATTCCCTGTTTATCTCTTCTTTATCCTCTTCTGGGATCACAGGTAGCCCTTTTCCTTCTAAGTAATGTTGGATATTTCCCTCTGGTACATCTTCCCTACTATATAATTCCTCAAAAAAACTTTTAACAATATGCTTTTTTTTTTCCAGTTTGATGTTGTAGGGTACCATCAGCGTCTTTTAATTGTTAAATTGCTCTTTTTCCTTTTTCTTTCTTAAGTCTATAAGCTAGCCACCTTTCCAGCTTATTCGCGTGTTCAGAATAATTCTGGTTTATCTTTTTCATGTCCTGTAACCATTCATCTTGTGCTAACATATTCAATTTATGTCTAATCATTATCCTCTCCGTATTTGCTGTCTTATTATGTGGTGTTTTTTCTAGTGTTTTTTCTAACTCCTTAAAGGGTATCTAATAGTTTAGATTGTTCTCGTTTTATTCCCTTGTGTCTACGTGTATTACATGAAATTGCTAAGCCCCTGTTTTATTCTTTAGTCGTGTCCCATAGGTTTGGAATTGATGTTCGTTGTTTTTTGTTTTCCTTCAGAAAAAAACTCCAATTCTTTTTCCATCATCTTAACACATTCTTTTTCTTCTAGGATCTCCTTGTTTAGGATCTATCTTCTGTTTTTTTTTCAATCCTTTCCAGATTATTTTAATGGGATTATGGTCCACCCATGTGTTAGATTCAATTTCTATTTCCTTTATATTATGTTCCATTTCCCCATTTGTCCATAACCTATCCTATTTTGACCATGATGTGTGTGGTGCTGAATAGTAAGCATACTGTTTTTTGTCTGGATTTCTTTCTCTCCATATATCTTTTAATCCTAATTCTTCCTCCATTTGATAGAATATTTTTGATAATGTTTTCCTTTTCCTTTTTTCCCCTGGATTTCCATTATTGTAATATTTTCCTAAATTTGCTATTGCATTGAAATCACCTAGCAGGCATATGTTCTCATATTCCTGTTCTACTAATTTTCTGTATAGTTTGGTATAAATTTTTTCTTGTTTCTCGTTCGACACATATATCACTGTCAATAACATTTTCTTATAATTTATATAAACCTCTAACATTAAAATCCTACCCTCCTCATCTGCATATGCCTGTTTTGTTTGTAAATGTTTCCTAATATATATTGGTATCCCCCTCTTTTTTGATGGGCAAGAGATATGTATAAATCTCCTAACTTTGGTGCTTCTAACAGTTTACTTTGATGTTTCTGGATATGTGTTTCTTGAAGGCATATAATATCTAAGTTCAATTTCTGTAGTTTAGTGATTGTTTTTTTCTCTTAATTTGTGAATTTAAACCATTGATGTTAATGGAAATCAATTTTATTTCTTCCGCCATCTTACTCTGTAGTTGTTTCTTGTTAAAGCTTATTTGCTCTCATTTGGTGTCTCGTTCTTACGCCTTCTCTTTCCACTTCTTCCTGCTCTCTTTCTCCTTGTTCTATTTCTCTTTCCTCCACCCGATCTTCTTGGCTCCTACTTTCCATTTCCTCTTTGCTGTTCTGGTCTTCTCCTGATACCACATACAGTTCAAAGAATTCCCTTGCTTTTTCTATACTGTCTATTTTTTTTTATCCTGCCATGATATTAACATTCCCTCTGGGATGAGCCATTTGAACAGGATGTTATTCTTATTCAGTTGGGTGGCCAGGAATCTGCATTTCCTTCTATGTTCCCTTATTCTTCTTGGAATTTGTTTCAATGTTACAATTTCTGTTCCCTTGAATATCAGCGGTTCGTCTCTTGTCACTTTGTTTATCTCATCTCTCAGTTGTTTCTTTGAGAATCGTATATGAACCTCTCTTGGAAGTCTAAAACATCTTGTATACTTGGTATATATTCTATATACCTCATCGATTTCTCTTCGAACCTCTTGGTCCTCTTTTTGTAACACTTCTGCTATGAGATCTACCATTAATTTGGTCAAGCCCTCCCCCTTTTCTTTAGTTACATTCTGAAATCTGAGGAAGAAATCAGCCTTTCCCATCTCCAAAAATGCAATTGCCTCTTCTAATTTCTTGTTCTCTCCCATTAATTTCTGTTCTATTGATTCTACTTTCTTATCTGTTTGTTTGACCTTTGCCTCCCCTGCTTTCATTTTATGTTCCGTCTTTACTACTGTTTGTTGGATTTTACTTATCTTCTCATCTAGTTTCCAAATTTTACCTTTCATTTCCCCCATTTCAGTTTTAAAGTCTGCGTGGTTTCTTACCATTTCTTGTATTGTTGTTAATGCCATTTGAATTGTTTGCATATTTGATACCTGACTTGCCTTCTCAGGATTCATCATGCCCTCTATGGAACGTTGTCCTGCTGGTGATGTTATCGCTGATGTTAGGTTGGATGTTGTTTTCTTCCCAATCTTAGCAGTAGTTGTCATGGTAGACATCTTAGGCTTCCCAAATCTACCTATTTTCTTAAGAAAGTCTTTCAATATTATCATCCATTGTATCAACTCCCTTCTGCATTTTCTATGTTTATCTCTTCCCTTTTATCTTATTCTAATCCCTTCAGTTTATCATTACAAGGTCTAATATACTTAAAAATGTCTCTCCTTATTTTTATACACAATATATATGCCAGCCAATCAAGAGACAAAAAGAGCCAAAAAACAGACAGGAGATATTAGAAATACCAATCAAGCAGAACACAGCAAACTCCAGGACCAATAAACACAGACCAAGACTCCCAACCAATCAGGGTGAAGAAAAATCCATTCTGGCACAGCAATAGGCTGCCCCAAATTTAAATCTGAAACCACTATAAAAGCCTGACTCACAGATGAACACTATACAGAAGCCTGATGATGGCAGATGAGATTCTGCTGAAACGTCGCTACAACTTTAAAAGCACAACTACAATGACGTGGGAAAATACCTGAACAAAGCTGAATGTACCCATGAAAACTTAAGAAAAAAAAAATATATATATATATAAAACAATGTAAAACCAAGTATTATTGTTTATAATTTATGATAGTCTATAACCCTCCTAATTTTCTAATCTTATTTAATCCCTTTAATAAATTAATTAAGTATAGTTCTAAATATAATAGCTTATATAGTAAACATATATAATTCAATAAATATAGATAAATATGTGTTTGATTGTTTTCTTTTCTTAAATACTATATCTTATAACTTTCTTATAGTTCAATTAAGTCTATGAATCAATATATAGCCATTAATTAGTTGTACATCAATTGATTAATTAGTTGTTATCCAAGGTATCAAATTGTGGAAAAATATAAAGAATATATAGGGTATAACAGTTATAAAGAATGTAGCAATCTATAAAATAGGATACATAAATTAATTCTTCTTGCAGGCAATCAGCTATATACCGTGTTTCTCATATAATAAGGCCGGGTCTTTTTTTGTTTTTGTTTTGAGCCCTGAAAAAATGGCTAGGTCGTCTTTTCGGGGCTGACTTAATTCCCCCCCTTGCATCTTCGGGTGGGCGGGCGGCGACAGCTTGGAAGTTGACCTCGGCATTGGTGGGGCACTTTATATTGGGGTCAACGCAGGTAGCACCATATCCGGGTGTGCAACAAAAGTACTTCCTAACGGCAAGCCCCCCCCATCATTCCCCACCATTTCGCATGTTTTAATATAGGCCTTAATTTCATTTCATGCCTATAAAACATGCTGGGACTTCCTATTGGGGGAGGCCGTATTGTTGGAGAAACAGGCTATATATATTGCTTTAGATTTTTTTTCAATATACACTTTTGAATTTAATACTTAGAATTTAATACTTAGAAATTATTCAGCTTTCTTCTTTCTTCTTCTTTTCCCTTTCTTCTGCACACCATCACATTACTTTCCTCATTTCCTGTTTCCTGTTTTCTCAGTCCTCTTTAACTACTTAGTCACTTTCACTCTCAAATTGCACAGTCACAGCTTTCTATCAAAATAATTCCACTCTCCGTTCAACTACAGTTCTCCATTAAAGTTCCAATTGTTCTCTCTAATGTCTCTTTTCTGCTCTACCAGTAATCAATCCAAATCGTAGAAATTTTGAGTTTTTATTCACACAGTCTCGATCTTTTCTTCTGCAGTACTCTCTCTCAGCTGTTAAACTGTTGTTTCCTCCTCTCCCTTTTGCTCCGCTATCCCCCGCTAATTAGCCACTGTATTCACTCTCTCCAGAGGCTCCCTTTGTCAAAGTCTTTCACAGGGCTCTCTCACCTCTCAAAAACTGTCCCAGTCTGCCGTTCTCCTTCTGATGCCTTGCGTTGATCCACTTTCCTGCTTCCCGATCACAGCTGGCTGTCACAGCTTTGGACCCCTCCATAGATGCCGGGTTTCTTTCGCGCTGGATTCAAAGGGCTTTCCCTCATTGCAGTGGGAGGTTGCTTTCCTCCACTCTGCTCCTAGGTTTCCCCTTCTAACTCGCGTGTCTCTCCAAGCTTCACGATGCCTCTGAGAGCTTCCAAGCACGAAAATTCAGATACAGGATTGCAGAATTCGCTCTCCTGCTCCGCTGTGACCTCACCACTGGAAGTCCTCAAAGATATATTTTTTCATCTGTAGTTCCATGAAAGTGTATCTTAAATTTCAAAGGAGAGTGATCAGGAGAACTGTCTTCCTCTTTAATCCTTG
Organism: Pseudonaja textilis; assembly: GCF_049901715.1. Lineage (NCBI taxonomy): Eukaryota > Metazoa > Chordata > Lepidosauria > Squamata > Elapidae > Pseudonaja > Pseudonaja textilis. The sequence continues at coordinate 199,414,592 of NC_141990.1, read as the reverse complement.
ATTATAAAAGTGAATTATCTCCAAATATCTGACAAGCTCATGGGAAGCAAAGGAGTCCATATGTAGCACAAATTAATTCTGGATGTTGCCAGTATAGGAAAGGTTGACATATATATAATGCTGAGAAAATATATAAATGCAATGGATGGAACTGGTCCTCCCCTCCTCTCCCCTCCCCTCCTCTCTTCTCCTTAGAGCAGAGGTCTCCAATCTTGGCAACTTTAAGCCTGGCGGACTTCAACTCCCAGAATTCCCCAGCCAGCTGGCTGGGGAATCCTGGAAGTTGAAGTCCGCTTGGTTTAAAGTTGCCAAGGTTGGAGACCTCTGCCTTAGAGGATCCTTTCCTTATGTGTTATAAAATCCTGTGGATAAACTGCAAACACACTGAATATTGGACCACTCTTTGAATATGGTTGAAGTTGACATCTGTTCCAATGAGTTGTCTACTTAGCATATTACATATTTTAGGAAAAGAGAACAAAGAGAACGCCAATGGCTGCTCACTCCATATAGGATTCCCTTCCTTTCCTACTGTCATAGTTAGGTAAGAAAAAGCAAAGCAAGCACAATGTGTTGTTTGCTTCCAACGTCTCTCCCTGTTTTGGAAAAGGAGGTGAACACATAGTGTGTAGATGGGTAAAGGGCTGTGAGGATCAATAGGCATCCCCTTCAGGAATGTTGATCTCAGCATTTTCCTTACAATGGTGGCTTCTAACATCAATGACCTAAGTATGTTCAGTTGACCAGATTTTATGCATGTTTACATGCAAAATATACTCTGAAATGGAATCAGGGATTCTTGGTTGTCCAGGTTGATGGGATGATGGATTGATTTTGACTCCTGGCAATTGCCTGGAGAGGTCCCTGCTGTTTTCTTGGCAAGATTTCGGAAGTGGTTTGTGCTTGCCTTCATCCTAGAGATGAGAGAGCATGACTGGCCCAAGGTCACCCAGATGGCTTGGTGCCGAAGGCAGGACTAGAATTCCTGGTCTGGTTCAAATTAACTTGACTTTTATTTGCTTCACTCACTGCTCAAGGCATCTTATAAGGAATCAAAGCAGATGATGAGATTTTTACTTTTAATCCCTTTATATGAGGCCAAGGATAACTGATTTTCACCACATGCTCAAAGGACAAATGTCATAAAATCACAGACCACTTTGGGAAGGTTATCCTTACTGTAAATCACAATAAAGAAGACTGGAGTCTCATACCTGCTTATCATACTGTATATCATATCATTTGTCATATCAGATCAGATTATTTTAGAATTTCAGAAAATGATGCGATGAAGAAGTTACAAAGAAGAAAAGGTTTAACTCTCCCAAAGCCACAACAGTCATTCTGATTCAGGCAAAGAAATTCCATTGAAAGCCCTATGGCAACTTTCTTCATACTCACCCCATCTTTTTCATTCTTCTAACTCTTCTTTTACACTCTTTCATCCACTTGAAGGCTTACTAGGAAATAACACATTATCTGTCTGCAATTTATAAAAGGATTATGCAATTAGGCCCAGGGTTGCGGGACTCTAGATCCTCAAGGTGTGCCACCCTTTTCTAGAAGAGGTAAAAATCCAGTGGATTAAGGCATTTTGTATAATGCTGGCTCAGGAATTCTGGGAGTTTAAGTCCACAGATCATAAAATGGCCATAGGTGCCCACTCCTGGCCTACTGGGTGGTGTGAATTTGTGTCTGTCACAAAAGGTTGTGTGTTAGTGTATTATTTGCTATATTGCACTGTGATAATTTATTAAGCCACATTTTAATTATGTATAAGTATATACAATCAAAGAGAAGATAGGTGACATGAAGACATGGTTTTCTATAGTTTTAACCAGATTTATTCTTATTGGGCTACCCAAAACATGGGAAATTCACATTATGACCTGACCACCATGTTTTTATGTGTAGCTTTGTCACAGAGTATTTTAAAGCTATCCCTATGCAATAAATATTGTCAAAGGATGCAGGGTAAAGAATGAATGACATGACTCAAGTTAGCCAGGATTTGTTACATGATAAAAAAAGATTTCAGTTCAATGCCCTAAGTACAAGAGATAATTCTGATTCTTAAAGAGGAATCTTGTTTTCTGTCACACTGAAAACAGTTACCAAAGAAGTTGTTGCAATTTTGCAGTCAGAAGTGTGATCTAGAGTAGGGATGTGCATTTTCCCCATGTCGGAGAAGGCCTCTTGGACTAACTATGAAAGTAGACTAGAGTAGGGATGTAGTCTAATTAGATTTATGTAGACTATGCTATCTATGAAAGCTGTCTAGCATAGGGATGTAATGTGCCAGCAAATATGGAACCTTTTTCCTATCTCAGAGAAAACTATCTCGGACAACTTATGGAAACAACCTTCATTTTAGAAGCATGTTCATAAAAACCATTCAGTCCATCCCTCTGGACTACTGCTTCTACCCATCAGTTATTACAATCTAATTATAGTATAAGCAATTGGTATGTATATCACTGGGTGTTCTCTAGATATAAATAAGATACTACAATAAACCAACAAAGCGCACCACAAAGTCAACAAGACAGCTTTGAAACTTGTGTCTGATACATCAAGAATAGAATAGTATTATACATTTTATATACAATGGACAAAGTATAATGCTGAATTTACATTTACATAATGTATTGGCTGCAGACATGCTCTTGGGCCAGATTGAAAATTTCAGTATTAAGTTTAAAAGTTTTTTAAAAATTGGGTCCACTGTTGCTTATAGACCTTAGCTTTTTGATGAGACATTTTATGTAAATACCATTTGATACCTTCTACACCTTTAGTAGACTTAGAACTCAATGTAACTTAATAAATTTAAATCACTTTGATTTCAGTTGGCCTGCTTTACATAGATCAAAATCTGGTCCCTACCCATCATTTTAAATTAATCTTATCTGTGCTTTGCTGCTGCCACTGTTCTTGCAGAATTAATTCTCCTCACCTTGTCTTCTGAATGGCACATAATTTTCCCATTCTGTGGGGCCATTAAACACCTCTTCTACTAACAAGCACTGCACAGTTGGCTGTGTAAGCATTCCTGATGAGAAATTAATGGAGGTGCTTCTGCAGAAAAAAAATCTCATGAAGGTATCTTACATACCATTTAGGAAGCCAACTGTGTTAGACTTTATAATGAATGTCAGAGAGATTAAATATCTAGAGAAGAAGTATGTACTATTGTTATACTGGGGGCTTTAAGATGGAGGAAACACCCATAATCAGTTATGAAACTGTCAGATTGATGACCTTTGGGAACACTTAATGAATTTTTGTGTCACTTAAGTTTGATCTCCATTGCACACTGATTTGATCATCTATGTGAGGGAAAATGTTATCTATATCAGTTGTACACAGCATATGACAATGTTATGAATTAAAATTCCAGCTATTGAAAGCACTTTGCTAGATAAAGTAACAGTTTGGCACTTGTCCAATCTTCTACACCAGAAGTGTCAAATTGGATTTCTTTAAGGGCCAGATCAGCATTGTAGTTCTTCTCCATGGGCCAGCTGAGGGGGGAGGGGGCGGAGATGAGATGGATGCCTCCGCCAGCATCCTGCCTGCCAAAATGGGACATGGCCTTTTCAGCCTGGATGGCCTCCTGCAGCACTTTGCCAGCCAAAATGGGGCACTGGGGTGTGTGTGATTTAAGCACCCCACAGACTGGATCCGGCCCATAGGCCTTGAGTTTGACACCCCTGTTCTACATAATGAACATAGAGTATTGCAATGTAACTAAAATCACCATCCCTTTAAAAATGTTTCTTTAACATCAATGAAGCTAGTAAATAGTTAATTAAACTTGAATACATTTGGATGTAATGCTGAATATGAAGAGGTTAACCTGTTTTACTTTCTACATGATGCATATGAGATGTTGCAACAAGAGTTATCTGGGAAGAGAGATCCTTATTTCGAATTTATTTGATTTATTTCCCACCTCTCGTTCAAGAATTCAAGACAATATACCCAGCAATCCCATCTTCCATTTGCTTTTGTACCATCAACCCTGTGAGGTAGATTGGGTTGAGAGAGAAAGGTTGTCTGGCTCAAAGTCACCCAGGGAATTCCTGTGGCCGAGAATTGAACTAGAACTTGGCCTTCTGCCTTAACTATTATATCACTCTCATTTTTTGGGAGGAAAATTAATCTTTTCTGGTGGCATTTCCTATCTTCAAATTATTGTTTAAAACAATATTGCCCTGTTAATGGGGTGCTATTTTAGTCAATTAGAAAAGTACTTGCATTAATAAATGATACAGCATCCTTTTGAGATCTGTATGGCTCCCATCCTGATGATGTTCATAAGTCTTTGAAAACTTGAATTTGCCCCTAGACTAGGTAATAGAATAGCTGTTGGTTTTTCTTTTGGGGTGTTGTGTTTGGTCTGCATGATCTTTTTATTTTCTTTTATTGTGATTTATTTTTTAAAATGCAAATCTCCCAGAATTGTATGGAATCAGGCAGCCTCTAAATTAAATAAATAAATAAATATTTACACTCCTACATACACTTAAGCAGCAATTAAGTTTCAAGGGATTACTTCTAGCTTTACTCCTGAAGAGAATAATTCACTGCACTGCAATCTATAATGTTTGGAATAGAAGAAGGGACTAAGCAATAAACCTGAATAAGGCAATCATATGAATGATATGGAGGTTCTTTCTTCAGGATTTGAAATCATTACTTCAAAGAATTGTTGAGAAGATGAATAGGTTTTTATGAATTCAACTTTAGACTCTGCTATATAGAAAAGACCACATGTGGAGGTTAGGACTCTGCTGAAATAGGAAATGTCCAGTTGACACATACACACACAAAATAATCATTGAGTTTGGAGCTTTGATAATTTGAAAAACACCTTTAGGGAACAAAAAAGCACCCACACAAACTGTACATTGGACAGCAGCACATGTTGATCATTGTTATGTAGTTCTCTGATAATGTTATGCAAATTTCTATTGGCTCTACAGTCTTAGGTAAGCTTAATCAGTAAGCAGGAATGGACCACGCCATAAGCAGAGAATTCATCACATAAGCCATATAAAAAAAGTTAGATAGCTTGAAAGATAGCTGTGTATTCCACCTTGATAGTCTAACTAAATGGCTACCACAGCCATGCCCAGTCTGGCAGCTTCTAGGTGAGTCAGGACAAGAGCTCAGTAAATTCTGCAAAACAGAATTTCGCAATAGACCAGAAACTCTTGAAAAATTAAAAAATAAAATAAAAGCCAGATTGAATGAGGATGGAAGGGATTGCACTTTAATACATAATGTAGCCTAGAGGTGGTATGGTTCCATGGGTATTTGAAGAAGCACCAGAAGAAAGATTCAGCTTCTGTGAAAGAGCCCACAGGCCACAGTAATTGACAATTACCAGAGTTGTAGTTCATTATACCCGAAAGGAACTAGTTGCGAGACTATTTGTAAATTGTTTGTAAACAAGTAAATGTTACATTACTATTTTCCTTTTGGGAACATTTATAATCTCTTGATCCGTTGTAAGTCTTTTCCTTGAGGGTCATTATGGAAGATACTAACATTTGTGAGCTTCCTATCTGTGCTTGATTCAGGGTTGGAAAAATCATGCAACTGTAGTTAAATGACAATTTTCCTGACTGAATTGATTCTTATTCTGCTTCTAATGGGGCATGGACTAATGTTAAAAAAATGTAAGAGGCTATTTTTTCTCGGCTTTTTTGCAAGAACGGATAAAGATAAATAAGACAACTTATAATGATTAATAAAATGTACAAGGCCAATCGAAACAGACAAAAAACAACAGCCAAGGGGCTGACTACCAGGTCTGATAAAACAAATATATACTCAGGGGTGGGATTCTACCGGTTCTCACCTATTTGCTAGAACCCCTTGTTACCTTTCTAAGCAGTTTGGAGAACTGGTAGTTAGAAGAAATCTCCTTTTGTTTTCCCCCATCTTTATTGCATTATTGCCAGTATGCCTAGACTTATTGTCTCCAAAGGAGATTTTTTTTCCTTTCCTGATACTTTTTTAAAGGGGAACGGTTATTTTAAGCTTTTTACACTGCTGTCGGGAGGAAATACTCCCCTGGAAATATTTCCAGCCACACTTTGAAGAAATAATTAAATAATGAAGCAGAGCTGCCAAAAAGAAGCTTTTAATGACAAGGAACCCAGATGAGTGACATTCAGCAAGGCTTCTCGGCTAGCTAGAAAGATTGACATTCAAACATGAGTTTACGTACCCTTTCTGAGTTTTGGTCTAAAACTGGTGACCATTCAAAGTTACAATGTCACTGAAAAAAGTGACTTATGACTGTTTTTCACACTTACAACCGTTGCAGCATCCCCACTGTCATGAGAGGCCAGGTGAGAAGTGCCCCTCGACCACCCCAGTCACATGACCACTAAGCCATGCCCACCAAGTAAGCCACGCCCACAGAACCAGTTGTTAAAAAATTTGAATCCCACCCCTGTATATACTGGAAATGATCTACAAGTGAAATAATTGAAAAACACTTTAGGGGATGACTGAGCAATATTTTGGCAGGTTAATGTTTGCCAAAGGCTGCATACAGGAAATAAATGTGGCCTAAGCAGGATGTAAGCATAATCAGAACAATAACAAAAGCATTAATTAATATTTTGTTTATGGAGATTTCTAATGTTTATCATCACTGCACAGCTTCTGAAGAAAGTAATCCTAATGTGCACTTTTATGGGAATACATTATATTGAACAAGTTGGAGTTTATTTATGAATGTGCCCAGAACTGGTCATTTTAGCATCAGCTAACACATTTTATTTAATTTAATACCAGCTTTGATTAAAGATGATTCTTATCATTGACTTGTTTCTTGTGGGCCACTTGCAAATCAACTGGCTTGTAGAAATAAGCGGGCATAAATGAAATAAAACGATGCCCAACAAGCAGCCAACATATAACAGAGAAGCATCAGAAATTGTATAGCTTTATCCTGAAGAAGTTCTGGGCATAATCGATCATAAACTCAGTGCTTATTAGTAACAGGCAGATAAATTGAATCAGGTCCCATGATTTTTGAGGGATATGTCAAAGCTAATCTCAACCAAAAACAGATTTCCAATATTAGAGAGGCAAGACGTAGTTCTTACATGATGGCATGGTGAAGCAGTTACCCAAGTAAAGGGTTTGCCAAAATCACCCTGTTCTATAAAATGAATTTCAGGTACATATCAACTCTCTTCTCTTTATAAAAATTAGATGAGGCCAAAATGGGAGTTTAAATATTAGTGATAAAATATAAGCAGGTCTACTCCATGTTAAGATTTTAGTTTCCTATCTTTTCCCCTGCGATGCAACATTCTCTCCAGCCTGATCTGGAGAGTCCCCAATACAGTGAAATAGATTTTGTGTCAGATTCTCCAGAGAAAGATGACATCCATTCATTCTCAATTTTTGATGGTGAAAGTATTTCCATCAGTGGGAGAAATGCTTTAAATTTCAGTTCATACCTTGTCAGAAGCCGATGACCTGCATAATTATTAAGGCCCATCACAAGCCTTGTTCTTTTTTCAGCTTTCCAAATTGTTGAAGCTCAAAGGAAGATTGGGAAAACTCCTAAGAACAAATGTCAAGGTCTTGAAGTTGCTTATAGAAATATCTGTCTCTAATTTTTGAGTTCCCTCAAATTCCTACGTGATACTTTCCTGCATTCCTGTACACAAAATATATTATATGCTAAATTTTCCAACACACCACAGAAAATATTCTCCTTATATGAAACATTTACTCTATAGTTTCTATGTTCACAATTAAGTGGCTGTTGAGTATAGTGACTATTTCCCCAGGAATTCCTTCCGCAATGAATCTCAATTACTAAATAAATAATTTGGGTCTTAATCTTATCTGCGACAACCATTTGCAATGTTTGACAGTCCATGAAATTTCTCATTTCTTCACACCAGAGGATCTAGGAATGCACTTCAGGGAATCCTCACATTTTATCATTCTGTCAAAAAAAAAATGAACCTCAAGCATACATGTGCTGGACTACACACATTTTATCAGTAAATCTCTGCATTTATTTTATCCTCACTTTTATTACAAAATGGATGACAAAATGCTCACAGCTGGAATATTATTTGTAATTTTGCATAAGGAATTCCAAGAAGAACAAAGCTTTCCTATTCCTGATCTAGTCTGTTTACCTGACATAGTTCATTGCATCCAATGTTCCTGCAATCAGTTCATCAGCTGGGCATCTTGGGAAAACAAAGAACTCTTCAGACTCCCATTAGAACAGATGTTCTGAAATGGATTCTCTTTATTAAGCCGTGGCGGTGCAGTGGTTAGAATGCAGCATTGTAGGCTAACTCTGCTCACTGCCAGGAGTTCGATCCTGACCAGCTCAAGGTTGATTCAGCCTTCCATCCTTCTGAGGTTGGTAAAATGAGGACCCAGATCGCTGGGGACAATATACTGTCTCTGAAAACCACTTAGATGGGGCTGTAAAATACTGTGAAGTGGTGTATAAGTCTAAGTGCTATTTCTATTAAGTGCAGCACACAGATTCCTTACCTATAGCTCCATAGACCTCATCCAGGACATACATACCATATATTCAGTCTCCCAAGGAATTCATAAGATTTTAACACATTGGTTTTTACAGAAGACTAAAAGTACTAAACAAATGCCTGGAGAATAATAATAGCTATACAGTAGCATCTTGCTCTAATTGACTAAGTGGGAGCCGTGGATCCATTATTAACGAATGTCTGTTAAATTGGAAAGTACATCACCCAGAGTGATTTGCATCACTGGCATAATAACACCATCATGTGAATGACACAGACTACATCATTGGTGTCCATTTACATCATTTACATCACTTACTTTAATTTGCATAATTTATGTCGTGACACTAAACAGTAGGGAATTAATTGATTCTATGCAAAGTCCATTTCAAGGTTTTACAGGATTTAATTATTTTAAATGCCATAGGAAAACAACTTATTTGATCTTCAACCTAGCCATTCCCATCAAAGTTTTGAACTGGGATAGAAATCCAAAACCAAGAGCAGCCCTTGCCCCTCCTCCAAAAAGTGCGCATCCCTGGGCTCAAATGATATTTCCTATAAAAGAAGCTTCCAAGTAATCTTAAATTCTCACAATTCTGATCAGGTAACTATAGATGGTCTTTCAAACAGCTCTTGTACTTTTCCAGAACCTTTGTTCTTCTATTGAATAATTTAAGAATTGTTCATTGGAAGACATTTGGTCCTCCTAGATTCGGGGCGTGCTTCCTTGCCTCTCAATTTCATCTACAGTGCTCTTTCGAGACCCCATCAACCATTATACATAGAAGTGAGCAAGAGGCAAACAACTTAGGGATGGAAGCACAACTGATTGAACATTCTGCTAGTGATACAATCCTTGGCATTTTTGTGTGTGATTATGCAGCTCTAGTGGTTTGAAGCAATCAAGCAGAGAGCCATCAGGACATTGACAGATTAGCATCATCAGTCCCATGCTGGGATTCTCAATTTTCTGTAAATTAATCGGGAGGAAAAAAAATCTCGCTGATTACTATTTAAATTGCGCAAAGATATATTGGTCTTTTGGTCATACCTGACATTTTGATGTGGTACGGAATCACAAACATTCTCAAGGTGTTAAATAAAGGATAACTGCTCAAGGAAGGAAGGATTAAAGTAACGATTTCGTTGTGCCTTAAAACGTCGAGAAACTGAATGTCCTTGAGGCCTACTCTTATATGTGACCTCCATGTGTGACCCCAGCTTGATATTCTGAACATTATCTCATATCCAATCAAGAGTCTGCCTTAGACTGTTAAGTGTGTGTGTGTGTGTGTGTGTGTGTGTATCTGTGTGTCTATGAGAGGAAGAGAAAGAGGGGAACATGGGAGAGAGGAGGAGGAAGGAGGCTTCAGAGAAATGCATGAATTCCACACAGAAGTAGTTTCCATGTCTCATTACCTAAAAATATAAACTTGCATAGTAGTCAGTTATATGATACTAGTACAGCACTAGGAAAAAAAAGGATGATTAAAAAGGTCTACAGGTAGTCCTCAACGTATAACAGTTCATTTATTGACCATTCAAAGTTACAATGGCACTGAAAAAAGTGACTTATGATCATTTTCACACTTACGCCCATTGCAACATCCCTGTGGTCACGAGATCAAAATTCAAACTCTTGGCAACTGACTCCTCTTTGTGACATTTGCAGTATCCCAGAGTCATGTGATCAATCTTTTGTGACTTTCTGACAAGCAAGGTCAATGGGGAAGCCAGGTTCACTTCACAACCGTATCACTAACTTAACAACTGCAGCGATTCATGTGACAACTGTGGCACAAAAAGTTGTAAAATGGGCAAAACTCACTAAACAAATGTTGCACTTAACAACAGAAATTTAGGGCTCAATCGTGGTCACAAGCTGAGAACATCCCGTATAGCATGGGAGTAAGCTCCATCCCACAGACTGATTTCTGAAACAGAAATAGTTTTTATTTCACATTAACCTTACCAAAGGGGGTACTGGGGGGGGGGGTATGCTACTTGTTTAAAGGGCATTTCTTGTTTGTCCCTCCCCCTGCCCGCCTGCAGATCAGTGGTGGGATTCAATTTTTTTTTATTACTGGTTATGTGGCGTGGCTTGGTGGGCGTGGCAGGGGAAGGATACTGTAAAATCTCCAGTCAGAGGTGGTATTTGCTGGTTCTCTGAACTACTCAAAATTTCCACTAACGGTTCTCCAAAACTGGTCAGAACTTGCTGAATATCACCTCTGCTGCAGACACTTCTGAAAACAGGTCCATTGTTGATCTTGGGTTACATCATGCTGTAAATGCCCAGTGCCCACAACAGGCCTTATCCATCTCCACATTCCACCAACTTTCTCAGTTTTGTCCGGAAGGCCAATTTACTAAAAGTTGTGGGATGTCTGACTCCATACAGCAATAGGAACCATGAAAGAAAAATAATTTCTACCCCTTTGACATTCCGCTAGCTATGTGCTGTGCATCTTCAAACAGATGTCTACGTTGCAAAACCCGGAGTTTATTTATTTATATATATATATTTCGTGATTCTAAACCATCCATCTCCCTCAAAGAGTTATATGCAGTCTGAAAAAGATTTGCATTCTGAGCTGCCTTATGAGTTCAAGAAATGTAAATTAAGTCTCTCTGCAATCTGCATCCAGAGTGCTTCAATAAGACAGAATAGGTACATGGAAACACACAGACATAGTCAGAATGAGAGAGAGAGAGAGAGAGAGAGAGAGAGAGAGAGATTGCCTCAAAGCATGTGTCATGCTTTGTGTTAATCACCACTCAAGATTGCTATACCATTGCATGGTATTTAGGTGAGAAACCAGTCAAACCTAGGATGTCTGATTTTGAAATGCAGACCCAACAGTTTTCCCTGGGAAAATACCTATTTTTCCTATAGTACTTCCTCTGTGTCTGCCAAGAAGCAGATGGTCCTGAATGAGCTCTTAGTAACATGAGACCAGGGTCATTTTTACATACCGCATGCTAACATTAGTGGATTTATGTGTTGGGAATATGTTTTCAATCCTGGTTCCTCTTATTATTTTTTTTAACTCTGTGAGAAAGTGGGGAAAACCATGCCATTGTTATGAGGGAAAGAAGGACACCAGGAATATTGTAGTTAATCCTCAGCTGTCCACTTTTGTGGTTGAATTAATTCAGCAAATTTCATCATCTTTGATATATGATTGCTCAGATCAGGAGATATCTTGTTGCTGAGCAGGGGACATATGGGAAAGATTTGATAGAGGATATCTGAAGTTATGAACTGCATGACTAACTTAACTATTTAGAATTAATTTGAGTTTTAGGGGGCTCCCAGGCTTAGATGGTAAATGGCTGATCTTTAAATCTAAAGCACCTCTTTTCAAACTAGTAGAGATGCTTAAGAAAATGTAAATACAGAAACACACACACACAAAAAAAAAACATTAGCTATTTGAGCCCCCCAGAAAATCTCCTATGGTCAAGATTGATGTAATATGTTGGCTTGCTCAAGTATCAGCTTGCGTATATCCATCAGTATCTGTAGGCAGAGACTTGCAAGCATCTGTTAAGTGTATATATAATAGAACAATCCTGTGCTGAAACAACCGCATCTGTTAAATATTTTTGAAACATCAATGCCAAGTTCCAATGCATTACTGCAGTGGTTTGCATTGGTCATACTTAATTTTATTCTTAATCTCATATTATGGAAATTATAAAAATGGTTTGGAACCCGGATGAGCCTGCTATTTATCACCCACCTTGTATTCTCCAGATGCAGTGATGTTGCAGGTTTGTTTAATACACTGTTTGCAGGTTATAACATGTAAGAAATTACACGCCTTACAATTCAAGCTGTCCTCAATGAAACTATTCATCGAAAGAATGCTTTGCCTGTAAGAGTTGCAAGTATCACAATACTGTCTTCCTTTTTACATTGTTCAGAAGGTGTTGTTGCAGTCATTAGATCAACTCAAGGATTACCAAATAGTTTCTTGGCTTCAGATTTTCCAACAACTGTATCTGAAAAAATATTGAAAATTGGGTCCTATCAAATTCAGAACAAATAGGTTGCCTCAAAGATCCCTCCAAGTCTTGTGAACAGAAATGAAAATAATTATTCACCCATCTATTTGGAATACCATTACAAATTGAATCAGGTTTGATTTTTCGCCACTGGAATCCTAAAATTGGACTTGATCCCTCCTAGAAAAAGCTAACTTTGGGAAGAAAAGTTTCCCCTTTTCTCTTACCTTGCTCCTCCTAGGACTTCCAATCCCTAGTTGTAACTTTGTGGGATGTATAAAGAAAAAGTGACGTGGAACTTTTCATTGAGTGCATTTCCTAAAACTAGTTTATTGTAGGCTCCAAACTATTATGCCTAGGGCATGATATTTGCCAACTCTCTCAATCCTCTGCAGGAATGTATTGCTGCATATAAGTGGCTCACCCATTTCTTTTCTGCCTTATTGCTTTCTGCCTGACGCTTCGCTGTTAAAGATGAATCTCAACTACTGTACTGACTGATAACCACCTGGCTGGTGTGCATGCGTGCCTCGGAAACCCAACAACCAACTGGCTGGCATTCATGTGCGCCTCAGAAATCAGATCACCAGCTGGTTGAGCTTGGCCGATAGTGTGCATGCTCACAGAGAGGGCTCTGTGTGCCACTTCTGGCATGTGTGCCACAGGTTCACCGTCACACCTTTAAGACTTCCCACTCAGCTGACATGGTAGCTGGCCTATCAGACTAGTAAAATAATGTCAACGACAAGCCCCTACTAACACTTGGAATTGAAAAAACAAGTTAAATAAGAGGAGCCATTCTGGATTTGTCATGTCAGATGATCCACCTGTGAATTTTGGAATTTTTCTTGACTGAATTCATTTTAAAGGAGTTCCCAGCTGGTAGAATGAAATGGACATTAGAACTTCAGTGCAATGTTAATCAATCTTGCCAAAATTTAATGCAACCTAAAAAATACTGAACTGTGATATGATTCCTTGGTGGCTAACATACATAGTTGATAGTTTAAAGTTTTCTCCCCATGATTTTCAAGGCTGTATCCCAGATGGTGTCTTAAATACTGTAGTTTCTGTGTAGGAAGCAGAGATATAATACATTCAATATATACACAGACCTTAATGTGATCAATTGCCACTAGTAAAATGTAAAATGTAAATCAGAAGGGATATGATCCTGAATTGGAGATCATGTTCCCAGGGAAAAAAGAGTAGACAGAATATATATATAGTACAATGCCCTATCAAGTTGTTTACTCCAGCTGGCATTTTTCTTTTCTTTTCTAAAAAGGCCCAGGGGTTGTTGGGCATCTTGATAACTGAGGACTTGGCCTAACTTATTAAAGGCCTGACATATAGATCAGGTTTCAGTTTTGAGCAATCATGATCTGAAAGTTGAAGCAAAGAACTTCTTTCTTTGTCATGGACAGATCACTCTCTTATTGCCATAGAGCTTTGCAGTGCAACTCCCTTCTCCAATGGGGGAAAACATATTAGATTGGTCTGCCTTATGTGTCTGATTGATCTTGTCAATCTTCATATAGATCTCCCCCAGTGGTGGGATTCAAATTTTTTTACTACCAGTTCTGTGGGCGTGGCTTGGTGGGTATGGCAGGGAAAGGACAGTGTAAAATCTCCAGGCAGAGGTGGTATTTGCTGGTTCTCCAAACTACTCAAAATTTCTGCTACCGGTTCTCTAGAGTTTATTAGAACCTGCTGAACACCACCTCCGGTCTCCCCCGGTCACAGATTCATCATAGTCCTGTGTTTACTGAGGAAATGAAGTGACAGGAAATGCCTAGTTTCATTCTTAGAGGTAGACCTATGTCAAACCTGAGCAGACACTCTACAAGCTCAACCTTAAGCCTACACAGTGGTGATTTGAGTAGCAAAAGAAAGAAATATTTTGCTGCCCTTATTGCATCTCCCAAATGCTGCTCAATGGCCCTTTTTAAAATGACTCAGGGAAGGATGTTCTCTAAGTCTATCTGACAGGCCATCGTAGAGAACATTCACAGAATTTGGCAGATGAAAGTTCTGAGATCCGAGATGAAGTAGACTCTAGACTCTACAAAGACCCAGTGGAGATGGTTGGGATCTTTTTTGATGAAGTGATCTGGATTCATTTTGAGTCTAGGTTTGTCTGGCTTTAGGTTTTAGTTACATATGCTCCAACGTTGTTGCTATGGAGATAAACAATTTTACTTCAAGGCTGAAGATATAACAAAAGAATACAAACCAGAATAGAGTCTCTAACAGCTGCTTGCCTGAAATAATAATAATAATAATAATAATAATAATAATAATAATAATAATAATAATAATGTTCAACTAGTGATTTGTGATAGGAAACCCAGCATAGTCATCTCGTTTGCTGTGTACACCATTATTTTTTGTGTATAATAATGATGATGATGATGATGATGACATATGCGAAAAGCCCCACTGAACTTAAATCGATACTCAGTACAGTTCAACAGCGACATCAAGATGAACTTTGGACTTGAAAAATGTGCTATATTATCCATGCAGTGAGGAAAATGGAAAAAATAAAAGGAATAGAACTAGGAAATGGAAGTATAGTGAAAGCATTAGCAAAGGATGATGATTACAAATACCTAGGCATGTTGGAAGCAGATAACATCTTGAATGGAAAAGTCAAAGAATCAATGCAAAAAGAATACACCAGAGGGTAAAGGTTGGGGAGGTTGTACGGGGAGGCAAGAGTGAAGGGGGGTTTAGGGCCTGCTCATTCTAGTGAGTGCATATAGAGGGATTTAATCTTGGGAATGTGCAGGGGGAGACCAAAAAAAAAAAAAAAGATCATAGTGAAGCATGAGGAAATGGAATTATTCATTTTGCTCAATGAATAATCCCATATATCTCTATCTATGACTCAATGTTTCACCATCAGTGGAGTACATATTTAGAATTCTTTATGTGTTACAGGGAGTTACCATAAAAAGAGCCATGGTGGCGTAGTGGTTAGAATGCAGTATTGCAGGCTGACTCTGCTCACTGCCAGCAGTTTGATTCTGATCAGCTCAAGGCTGATTCCACTCTGTCGAGGTTGGATTGTTGGCGGAAAGGGGAAAGGACCCGGATTGTTGGGGGAAATAGGCTGACTCTGTAAACTGCTTAGAGAGAGCTGTAAAACACTATGGGACACTATATAAATCTAAGTGCTATTGCTAATGAAATTTCTCTCTCACCACCACCATTACCCTTAATAGCTAGGGATTTTCAGAAGAGGAAGTGTTTAGGCCTTTGCTATTTGACTTCAGTTATTAAGAAGAGTTAAAATTCAGGAAGTCCAAGTGTTTGACACAGTCAACCTTGAGTGTCAACAAGTGTTATAGGAGACATTAATGCTGGCCCAGATCTTGGTCCAAGGTGCCATTCTCTTCTTGGTACCACCTCTAGCAGAAATTGTTCATTAATTGAACTGTGGGTGCAGCACACATGAACTGCCATGCAAATATCTTTCCTCCGAAAGCACAAAAGAAATCCAGTTTACTGCTGCACTAATTGATTTTTGCTCATTAGGCATGCTTTTGTCCTAATTTGATAAGGATGTGTGAAAGTATTTTTCCAATCAACCTCAGGCTTGATCGGTATTAGAAAGGGAAGTGTTAATTAGGCACAATTCAACTGTTATCCTAACAAAGTTTCTCTTTATACTATGACAAAGGAGAGTCTGAGATTGTGCCTAGCTCTTGTGGGCGTAGATGTCATTTTACCAAAGTATCTATTCTTTTATCTGAAGAAGAATGTAAAATATTTGTTGTCACATGCAACACTTAATCTTTTTCTCTTGATCAGATGTCTAAATTCTGGATTATTATTTTTCTTATTTGATTTCTTTCTGGGTGATGATTGATGGAAATAGTGGTACAATCCTAGGGTCAAAAGCTGAGCCCCCTATTACTCAAGAGAACTTCCAAATAAACTCTAAGGTTGCCGAACCTATGACATGGCTCACATCTTTCAGATGAATATGCTATCTGTGATGGCTACTTCCTGTATGTAATATTCCTTTCCATGTACTTTGTATAATATTGAAATAAGTCAATTGTACTGGAACTTTATACTGAAGAGCATGTTTGTTTGGTGACTACTACTGAAAATAAGACCCTGTCTTATATTTTTTTTGCCACCAAAAAAGCACCAGGTCTTATCTTCAGGGGATGTATCCACTGACTGACCTCACTTGCGCGCATTGCCCCCAGCCTCCTTTTCGTTGTCAGAGGCCTTCAGGAAATTCTTCTGCAGCTGGCAAGTCTTTCCTGAAGGCCTCTGCAGCCCATAACAGAGCTCCAGATCGATCTGGAGCTTTGTTATCAGTTACAGAGGCCTTCAGAAAAGTCTTGCCAGCCTTGCAGGCTGCAGAAGAAATGGGACAGCAAGGCATGTTGGGGTGTGTGAGACCTGGCTACAACTGTCCAAAGATAAGCAGTAGGGCAGCTCCATTCCCTTCCCCATCCCCACCCTAGCTTAATTTTTACCTATGTACTCTGGAGTGCACGGGATCTTAATTAGGGCTTATTTTGGGGGGTAGGGCTTATATTGGGTGCACATGTAAAAATCAAGTTAGGACTTACTTTCAGGATGGGTTGTATTTTCGGGGAAACAGGGTGGTCTGCATGCAACTATAAAACATCTGAATTTGTTAGTAAATTGTGAACTAAAACTTTACCATAAGAGTCTTGGGCTTCCCTCAAATACAAATTTGAACAGCACTTTCTGTAGCTTTCCCAAAGGGATTAGGATGAAGTCATACATGGAATGTAGTTTCTTTGATACAAACATTGTATTTTTCTCCTTCAGTTCTTTTGCTCCGCTACATACCAAGCATTAAAGATGCACCCACATTCCCATATTAACTTGATATAAATTTAAATCTTTGTCCTGATGTTATATAGACTGTGAATGTAACTTTCAAAACATATTGAACCTAATTTAGCATGACAGCTTCCTAAGTGAACTACAAACAACCTCTAAAGTGAATGTATTGTTCAAAGACTTGATCTTTAAAGTTCTAGCTTCTACTCTGTTTGTAAAAGGTTCTTGCATGCTTTAATTCTTGTTATCCACGAGGCAGAGGTCCCTATTGGTTGGGTAGCTATATTATTGCATTATGATCAATCTACATCCTATTTATTTTTCTTCTTCTTGAGCATTATATTTGACTCTACCCTCTTTTCTCTAGCCATTTTTTCATTGTGGCCCTTCATGTGCTGCCCAGAACAAAACATAGACCTCTGACCTCAAACCTTTGGTTTTTTTTTTTTGTGGCCTATAAAGTCCTGGGTGGTGCAATGACTCATCAGTTAAGATGCTGGGCTTGTGGGCTGGAAAGCTGACAGCCCAGGTTCAAGACCTGAATGCACATGATGGGGTGAGCTCCTGCCAGTTTAGCAGTTTGAAAGCCTGCAAATGTGAGTAGATAAATAGGTACCATGTCAGTGGGATGGCAACAACACCCCTGTGACATCATGCTGGCCACACTACTGTGAAAATGTCTTTGTATAGCACTGGTTCCATGGCTTTGAAACAGAGATGAGCCCCAACCCCTATACTTGGCAATCACTAGCAGTATAAAATCTGCAAGGATTCCTTTTATAAACCCTGAGAAGCATTCTGTCTACCTTTCAGCTTTTTGACTGAAAAAAAAAGGAGGGGAAGAAAAGGACAGGGGGAAACACAAGGGAAAAATACCAAAGAAGGAACTCTGACTTTCTCTCAAAGGTGCAAGGCTGGACCATGGGAAGAACCACAGCACACACATCAGGTAACAAAGAGCACAACAACATAGCAGCAACCAGTCTTTAATCTTCAGTCTGGAGCCTTGGTACACAGTGCCAAGGTATGTGCCCAGGTATGGCAAGCCCCGGATCAGGGCTTGATGCTATCATTTAATCTATCCTCCTAAAGCAAGGATGTCAAACTCAATTTCATTGAGGGTCACACCAGGGTTGTGTTTGACCTCGGGGGGCATGGCCAGCTCCATGTCACTCGGTGAGGCTCCGTTTTCAGCCATCAGGGCCTCCTGCAATCCTCTGCCAATAAAATGGAGCTTAGGGAGGCTGCCTGTGGTCCGCCTGGGTTCCATTTTCAGCCACAACGGCCTCCTGGAACCTTCTGCCACCAAAAGCAGAGCTTGGGGAAGTCACACAGCCTCCCTGTGCTCAGTTTTTGCTGGCAGAGGGTTGCGGGAGGCCATTGTGGCTGAAAACAGAACCCAGGTGGACTGCAGGTGGCTTCCCTGAGCTCCATTTTCACTGGCAGAGGACTGCAGGAGGCCATAATGGCTGAAAACAGAGCCTAGGTGGGCACATGTGGCCTCCCCGAGCTCCATTTTCTCTGGCAGAGGCACCACGGCCTGGTCCTTCGCTGTTTCCAGAGTGTGCCCACGGGCCTTGAGTTTGATATACCTGTCATAAAGAGTGCAGGGCTAGACTGAATGGGTGAGGCATCCTTAATACAGCTAGAGCAACATGGGAAGGACTAGAAGTAAATCTATGGATGTGGATCATATCAGTAAATAATTAATAAACCTATCAATAATTTTAAATAATTATAAATGTAATTATATATTTGACAACGCATTTCTTCACCTCTTTCCAATTAATTGCATACTTCAGCAGAAATACGTAACAATATTCCACAACAAATTAATTTCCTTTACAATCCACCTCAAAGATCCTCATTAAATAACGGATGGGTGCAATAATAAGAATTAATGATCATCATTATTAGTTTCCCCAGGACTGAGAAATTCAATCTCCTTTGCCTTCCCATTCCTTTTTTAATTGCCACAAACCTCCTTGGAAATAACAGTATAAGAGTCTTCGACGTCTGTAACTTGCCCTTTGTATCTGCAACAGCTCCCTTTCTAGAAACAACAACAACAACACAACCACACTACAAGAAGCAAGCCAGAGGAAATGTATAAAATTAGAGCTGCTATTTACTGCAGATCTGGAGTTTTGCAACCCAGACCTAGTGTCTCTAGAATGAGTAGTTGAAAAGGTCAATATAAATAACAATAGCAATAGCACTTAGACTTATATACCGCTTTATAGTGCTTTACAGCCCACTGTAAGTGGTTTACAGAGTCAGCCTATTTGCCCCCAACAATCTGGGTCCTCATTTTACTGACCTTGGAAGGATGGAAGGCTGGGGTCAACCTTGAGCCTGTGAGACTTGAACCACTGCATCACCATGGCGAGAAGGCAGGGTCATAGTCTTATGAACCAAGGAATTAAAACAATTGTTAGGCACAGGTGAAGCACTTTCATTGCAACTGAATTTTGCAATAAATTAACCTGCAATTGATTAAGTCTAAACTAGCAGCAAGTGGCCAGTGCTTTTAGGAAGGGAAATTCTGGGGGTCACTTTAAAGTTTTTGGGGACATGTGAACCCTACACAATGCTTACCTCTAAAACGGGGTGGGGGGGTGGGGGGGGGGAGAATTTTGTTGAAAAAAAATTGTAAACCATAAGGATTCTTCAATGTAAAGATTGCAGTGGTGAACCTTAATTATAGGTAGCAGCAAAATATTAATAGCGTTGTAACAATATTTGAAGTTCAGCTTTGTCAAAAACTACTTGTGGAAAGGAGGTGGCTGAAGGGTCCCTAGCAATCTTCTCTGTTATCAAACATAAGGAAAGAAGAGGCTATTATTTCCATCTGCAGCCTCCCACACACCAGTTCTGTTGGGACCTTAACACAGCGAGTTTCTAAATGTGCTAATGTATTCCAGAAGTCCAGAAATGAAACTGTAATTAATAACCAATTATTTCATAATGTATTAAATAATATTTAAAATTAATGGCACTCAGGGCAATCAAACAATAAGCAACCAGCAATTTATGGGTAATTTAGCACAAAGTAGATTTGAGGATGGTAGACAAAGAAGAAGCTGTTAATAATCGATGAGAATTTAGGACCATACTCAGCTCAGTGACAGAAAGATAACGCAGGCATTCAGAGATGACGAAGGAAATGTCAGGAGGTTTCAAGAAGTGATCCCTTTTGTACAATGTTCAACTATGGATGGAAAAGACCAAAAAAGAAAATAGTAACTTTTGCCACAATAAAACAAAAACCTATATTTTTTTTTAGACTTATTGCCATAGCACAAGGAGAGATAGGCCACAAGAAATAGCATACATATGCACAAATGCAGAGATAGAACATCTTTATTTCAGGACAAAGGATGACATAGATCCGTGATGCAAAACTATGGCACTTGTCAGGTATTTGCTGCGCATGCACGGGGTGTGTGTGTTCATGCCTGCATGCACAGGGACAGGGGAGATCATACGTGCAGTGCATTATGGGTGCAGGCACTTTGGGTGCAGGCACTTCATGTGCACTTTTGGCACATGAGGACGAAAGGTTAGCCATCACTGAAATAGATGGTTTGTTTGTGGACTGAAGAGAGTGGGGGGGCAGGAAAAAAATAACCACCTTTCCTTTTCATTGGTGGATTACTTGTACACACAGTTCTGGTCATCAAAGGTCAGGATGACTTGGATCCTCCATTAGTTGAGGGGGAAAGATGATAGTAGCTTGTCAAGATCTGCTAGTCAATGCGGGGTATGTGTGTCTTGGCTTCTTGAAGTTATGGAATTGCTGAAGCTGTGGATTGAGACCACTTCAAAGGACTAAGAAGCATCCTGCTTCTTAGTCTCAGGAGAAACCACCTAAAAGATATTGCTTCCAAAGTCTAAGAAGCCAATGGACCAGAAGAGTTTAGTTGAGCTCCCAAGCTGCAAGACCAACTCAGTGGAAGATCCTGACAGGTCTCTGTCTATTTGAGAGTCATTTGAGCTGTATTCAAGCCCAACCCATAAGGGCGTTCCAATTTGAAAATGGCTCAAAGAGATTCCTTTCTAGGACTATTTAAAAAAAGCTTGCAAATGAAGGGTGGGAAAACTTAGTGTGTGTGTTCCCTTTCTGGACTGACTTCTGAGTGACTTGAGCTCTTGACATTGAGAAAACAAAGACTGAGTAAAATTTTCTTTCCCCCTTTACAGGAGAGTTCTGCAAAAATCTAAGATAGTCCTTGGAAAAACGGAGGAGAGCAATAGGGTCAAGACCAGGGGTCTCCAAACTTGACAACTTTAAGACTTGTGGACTTCAACTCTCAGAATTCCTCAGCTAAAATTCTGGGAGTCAAAGTCCACGAGTCTTAAAGTTGCCAACTTTGACCAAGATTTAAAAAAAGGAATGAAAAGGAGGAAATGGCTGTGCCAGATGGCTGGGCTATATTCATTTATTTTCCTTAGGCAGGGAGATACATCGGAAAGCGATAAGGGCAGAGGCACATGTCTTTCCTTAAATGCAAACTGGTTACACCTATCAAATAGATCCAAAAATGATAATCAAATTTATATTCATTTATTTTATATGAAACATGTTTCAAGTCAGCGTCAGGGAAAACTCACCCATCATTAGTTATGTAGCTGGGCCCAAACCGTTGTGCTGTTTAAACAACAAGACTCACCAAGATCAAAATAGCTAGATAATCTCTCTCTTTATAGCAACAGACTCCTAAAAGAAAGACTGATGTGCTTCAGAAGAGTATTGAAAATGTTCTGCCTATCCTCACTACGGACAAATTTCCCCAACGAGTAATGCTGTAAGGAAATCAGGATAATGATGATGATAATTGTTGCTGGCCTTCCTGCCTGTGCAAAGTAACTAATGATGGCTGTATCCATTATCATTTGTATATTATTGTGTGGAGTTATGCTTCCTAAAGTAGGAGAGGACAAATCTTCTGAGCCTAACTGGCGATCGTATATTGAGCTCAGCTCATTAGTCTCCAAGGAAGTTGCAGCGGAGAAGCCGTTTTTGCATGAATGAATTCTGGATGTATGAACTGAAACTGCCTGTCATTTTCTGACTAACTACTGAATTGGGGGAAATTACCCAATGGAATCCCATTCTGGTGAGGCATGCAGAACAGGCTATATCACTGTAGTTTTTCCCTACAAGCTTCCCCAACAATCAGGGTAATGTCTGAAGGGGTCATGCCGTCTGAAAATATGGGGTGAAATTCAGACTTATTCATACATTAATTCGATTTGCATTAATCCTGGTGGATTTATGCATGAGTGCATTTGAATTCAACCTATAGAAAAAGGGGCTACTGGGGAAAACTAGCCCATCTCAACCTCAGGCATGTGATTTATATACAATCCTTTCCTTAGACCTTGAAAAGTTCCATGCCGAGACACATGGTGAATACTCATTATTTCTTTTCAAACTTTTGCTTAAAAACAGGGTGTTAAAGATGGACAAAAAATATAAAACATGCTGCAGATATTCCCTACCCCACCCACCCCATCTTTTGTCTCTAGTTCTGATGTTGTGAAACATCATACCTCTTTAGATTTGGTAAAGAAGAATTTACAGAGTATTGTTGTAGCATAATACCATTGTTGCTTTAAAAAAAACCCACATTCAATAAAGAATGAAATTGCTATGCATTTGATTTGGTCCTGTGGCATTATTCAGGTGCCTCACCTTTCTTGCTGGAAATTCCAAGGATTTTTGTGGCTGGGGAAGATTGTTCTTTTCGGCCCATCCAAGTTTCTTCTCAGATAATCAAATAATGGCTCTTCAAGTTCTGTGAAAGTTCACCGGAAAGCCAAGGTGACTTTTCAACAGTAGGCTTTTAAGCTCCAAGAAGGCTCCCCTAGGGCTCAGAAAGACAAAAACAGAGCCAGAGCCCCCGCTAGCTTCATTTTGGGACCTTCCTGGCCTCAGAAGGCTCCTCTGGGGTCTCAGAAAGGCAAAAAATGGAGGGGGGGCTGAGCCCCTCCCTCCATTTTTTGCCTTCCTGGACCTTAGCAAAGCGAATCTTGGCACAGCTAATCATATGAATAGCTGATTGTCGGAAGGGGGAAAAAAAGAAATACCTTAAGGGGCGAGCGTCAGGTGGGCGGGGCAAGTGAGCCAGAGGTGACTGGGAGACCAGGTCAGGGGTGCGGCCAGCCAGAACTTACTACCGGTTTGGCAACTCATGCCAAATCCTTACTACCAGTTCGCCTGATCCGGTGCGAAATGGCTGAATACCACCACTGGAAGGAAGGGAGAAGAGCAGCTTGACCCACAGTCTCTTGTGAGCTGCTGCTAATGATCCTGAAAGTCTCATCTGGTGCCATGTGATATAGGAGACCTCTGGGAGCCAATCAAACATCTAAAGTGATGAATTAAATGAGGCAGAATGGAAAAAAAATAGGTTGTCCCTATGCTTGGATCACAAAATTTACATCCATGTAAAAGTGGAATGGTTGGCCAGGAAGACAAGCCATTGGGAAGTGGTTAAGTCACTGTGTCTAGTCAAAGGAAATATTACAAGGGATATTCAATTTTTTAAAACAGTTGTAGCATTTTAATGGTATTTTTCATCCAAATCCCATCAAAACAGATCCATTAATGACGCTGTAATACAAGCTCATCATTGAAACAACCTATATATATAAAAGCAAAATACCACTCATGTATCATCACAAAATCTCCAGAACCGTAAAGCCTACAAACTTGAAATTTGGCACCTATGTTCCTCTTGGCTTCTAGGTGCTCACTAAGAAAGGAATTTTCAAGATGACCATTAGAGCATTAGTATTTTGTATATTATTATTAACACTCTCTGATGCTAAGGAGTTCTACTCCCCCTCCCCACCTGAAAAGAAATCTCTTTCAAATTGAAAACACAAGCAGAGTTTCATAGCAGCAACCAGCTTCAGTACAGAACAGTTGAGATAAGCCATGCCTATGCTCCTTGCTGTCTCCTTCTTGTTCACACAGTAAATACTGTTTCAGTTTTCAAACAGCCCTCAACTCTCTCACAGGACCCTAGCCAGATGAATACTGATGGATGCTGGTAGGCAGAATTTTCTTTTCCTTATTTTCCTCCCCAAAATCTAAGCCCGACCACATAGTAGCAAAGCATGGGTATCAAGCTAGTGGTTTAATAATGTAAGGTAAATATATTTAATATGAATACCATAAAGTATGAAATAAAAATGGGAAAACCTTGACACTATTTAAAATCCAATTAACAGTAATTATGGCAGGCAGTGCAATCAAGAAGAGGCCTGAGTGAATAAATATGTTTTAGATTTCCAGCAAAAACATTCCATCAGCTAATCTCTATCAGAATTTTATTTTATTCCACAGGGGACTGCTTTTTTTTTCTCACTGGTCTATGTGGAAGTAGGGTTTTTTTTTCCCCTTTCAGGTTTACACTCTTTACACTCTTTTGAAGACGAATACTTCACCACATAACCCCACCACAATACAGCTAGGCCTCAACTTAACCACAGTTGAGCCCAAAATTTCTGGGCCTAAGTGAGACAGTTGTTAAATGAAAATTTTAGACCGTTCTCGCCACAGTTGCTAAGTGAATCACTGCTGTTGTTAAGTGAGTAACAGAGTGGCTAAGTGAATCTGGCTTCCCTGTTGATTTTGCTTGTCAGAAGGCCTTAAAAGGTGATCACATGACCCCAGGAAACTGCAACTGTCATAAATGTAAGTGTCTGAATTTTGATCATGTGACCATGGGGATACTGCAATAGGCATAACTGTAAAAAATGTTCACAAGTCACTTATTTCAATGCTGTTGTAACTTCAAACGGTCCCTGAGTGAACTGTTGTAAGCCAAGGACTACCTGTATTTGCTACCAATTCACATTCTTCCAGTTTCTTTACTGACATCAGAAATATGTACATATTAGTTGAAATGAATATTCCACTAAATACCATAGGAATTTGAGACAGATAGGTATAGAACAGGGGTATCAAACTTGCGGCCCGAGGGCCAGATGCGTTACATGCTGGCCATGCTTACCCACATTTTAGCGAAGGGGGGAAAAGTCATGATTCGTCACATGACGACGTGATGCTGCAAGTTTGACACCCCTGGTACAGAATGTCAGTGAAAAGCCTCCATTTTGTTCTGAATGTTCACACCGAGGAGTTGTGTGTCCTGCTCTCTTTCCCCAGGGCAAGCTCTGGAGCACCTGGGATCTTCTAAAAGTAAGTGTGTGATTAGTGATAGGGGATGAGGAAAGGGACTGGACCCACTGGTATGAGAAGCGGGGACCTGGTGGGGAGGGGAAGCAGGCTCTGCTTAATGGTTGCTTAATTACCACATCAGGGAGAGCAAGGGAGGGGGTTGATTGCCTTGCTTAGTGACTGTCACAACTTGCAACCATAATGGGCAGGCTCCATTATGACCATGAGTTGAGGTCTACCTGTATTAAAGAGACACACTGACAACTTCAAGGAAAAGTCATAATCATCCAGACTCATACATTATTTTGTTTCCAGATATTCATCTTTTATCTTTCCTTGCCCCTTCGTCTCCACCGAAAGGATCAGATCCAAAATGAAAACCGGATCCTCTATCAGTAGCAGCACACCATTGATGATGAAATGCCAGCAGAGGAAACTCATCCTTAACCCAATAAACCAAATTCCTTGTTGTCTTTGTCCTCCTTGTTTCAAAAGCAGCATAGCCATAAAAATCTCCTTTCAAGTTGCTCAAGGCTTGTCATCACAACAGTAAACTGGCTAACCCAGTTTTCAAAAACACCCAGAATCTTATGACAAATCCAACTTTTTTTTCCACAGAAAAGGTGTCTCCTTGTGTTTAGTGCTGAAAGGCCATTTACATCACCTTTTCTTTCTGGAATGATTTTTATGGTCGACTCTCTCTGGTCTTAAACATCAACCAATAATGGATACTCAGAGACATTAACTTGTCCTAACATCTATTATAATTTGAAGCCTTCATCAGGAATACCTCTTTGCCACCGGCAAGATTGGCAAAAATGTTTAGTAACATATCCATCAAATGTTAGAAGTGTAATCAAACTCCAGGTACTTATTATCATATGTGGTGGACCTGTATGAAAGCAAGAAAATGTTGGATGAAAAGGCATACATGATTAAGCAACACCGACTTGGAACCAGAAATATTTTTGTTGGGTATAATGCCAGAAGGATATGACAAAGGGACTGTATATTTAATTTTGCATGTATTGAAAGTTGCAAGGATTGTATTTGCACAAACTGGAAAAATGAGAACACCCCCATCCGATGAGGATGTAATTCGGAAAATACTAGACTGTGCAGAGATGGATAGATTGACATTAACAATAAAAGATAAAGAAGATACAGAATATTAACATGGAATAGATTTTACGAGTGGCTAGAGGTAAAAGGTAGAAATTAGGTGAAGAAAGATTATTGTTACGTAAGAATTAAATACAAAGAGAGTTGACAATTAGAAACATATTGATGTAATTAATAGAACTATAAATAAGCTAATACAAGAAACTCAGTTAAAATTATTTTGTTACACTATTATCATTGTTACTAGTATATATGTTGATATTTCTGTTTGTTGTTTCTTTTGCTTCTTTGTAAATGATATGCCCTGACAATACACTGTATTCAAAATGTTCATGAATAAAAGTAAAGCATATATTTTTTAAAAAAGGAATACCTCCATAATATTAGTAGGCACCAGTGGGAGTTCTCATTCTTTTTCTTTTAAGTTCCATGTTTTTATTTTGGAGTAAAGAGAAAAAGCAATTAACTTCTTTCCAAATCAATATTTAGCAGATTGGTACTTATGGAAGCCCAATGCAAAGGGAGAGAAAGAAACAATGAAATGACACACTCGATCATTAAAAAAAAGCTGCTCCTCTACACCAACCTTGAGTTTCTAAAACTATTACCTTGTCAGTATAGAGCAGTGTTTTAGATTTTATTTCTATTAGAGTCTTAAAAAATATTTAGTTGTCAAAGTCCAGAGAGATTAGCTGTATTCAGCCTCAGCTTACAGGACTGGTGCCAGGAATGGAGATTTCTGCAATACGGATATACAAGTCCAGTTGTAGGGATTTTGTTCTTTGAAGAATTCCACAGTTCCTTCTGTCATAGAAACCTATTATATGTTTTGGCTTATATTAAAAAAAATCCACAAAAAATAGAATGGCTAATAACAATTAAAGCACCTTTGAGACAACAAAAGCACCTTTGAGACAACTATGACTTGGGTGACTGAGAGTCTCCATAGACATTCAGACACAAATGTAACATTAAAAAAGTGGTCAGAATAAGAATAAGAAAGGTTAACATAGGAAGCCATGATGGAGGTGATCTTACAGAAGCTATCTAGATCCTGTTAAGACAAAATCACATGCAGAAGCATATGTTAAGCCTAGGGAAGTGGGAAAGTATCAGTGGTGGGTTGCAATTTTTTTAACAACCGATTCTCTGGCTGGGTAGGTGTGGGCAGTTGGTCATGTGACTGGGTGGGTGATGTCATTCATCACACCCAGCCCCACCTCCCGGCCACTCACCTCAAAGGAACAGGTAGGATTCAGCCGGTTGGGGCTATCATTGGATGGCCCTGCCCTGCATTTTTCGGCCTGTTTTCGGCCATTTTCAGGCCATTTTCCAGCCCATTTTCAGGCTGTTTTTCAGGCCCTTTTCAGGCTGATTTTGGCTGGAAAAACAGCCTGAAAACAGCCCCAAAATGGCTGAAAATGGCCCAAAAAACAGGTGGGGGCAGAGCCAGCCAGTGATCCGATTTGCTAGTTCTCCAAACCGTGAAGAATCGGAACAAGGAGTTTGAGCGTACCCATCCGAACCTGCAGCAGCCCACTTCTGGGAAGTATAAAAGACTAGACTCCCCTGATTCTCTGGGGTGAAAGAGGGAGGGAAGAAAAAATACAAGGAGACCTGTAAGATGCTGTTACTCCAGTCTCTCTCAATAAAGGATATTTTTACTCTTCCTGTAGACTCAGTGTCCTGATTTGGTCTACCCTGCAGGACTGACAAGTGATATAAGAAAAGTAGGCAGATTCAGCCTCTGAAATAATTAGATGTGTATCCCTAGTGGCATTGTGGCCTTCCAAAATAAAACAGTCTCCACTGATCAGTGAGAAAACATCACCAAGAAAGGCAGCCATGCTTCCCGATGGAGGGAATTGCACAGTATAGGTCCAGCCGCCAGGAAAGAGCCCAGATCTGTTTTTCGCATCAACCAGGTCTTCACCATGGTTGGAACCTAAAGAGAGAATGTCTCAATCAGACATTAAGGACTGAGGAGCCTGAAATATAGAGAAATAATTCTTCAGATATCCTTTATCACAGCAGAGGTGGGCTATGTGCAATTTTTGGCGCCACACGGAGCTTAGCTGTAATGTTGGTTTGACTACTGCCTGATTTTGACATGATACTCATTTAAAACCCAAGAAGAAAACCCTCCCTGGAATTTTTTCCCCTTCCAAATGAGATAACAAGTTAAAACCATAATAGAGAATAAACAAACAAACAAACAAATAAATAAATAAGGCCATAGACAGGCTCGCACTAGAATATGAGAGATTTTGTGTCTAGTCCTACTTGTCACACTGAATGAAAGACATAAAAATAGGCAGTACATTTCAAGAGATTAATGTAGCCAGATACTGTATGAAACTACTTCTACTAGAATGTATAGTAATTAAATGAAGAGAAATACATACATCTATGAGCAGTCCAAATGCTAAATTATTGATAAGAAAGAATTAATAATTAGCACTGGTATAAAACAGTTTCCTTCTATTTCCCTTCCCTTTCCATCTTCCCTTCCCCTTCCTCCTTTCCTCTCCTGTCCTTTCCTTCCCTTCCCTTCCCTTTCCATCTTCCCTTCCCTTCCCCTTCCTCCTTTCCTCTCCTCTCCTTCTTTCCTTTCCTTTCCTTTCCTTTCCTTTCCTTTCCTTTCCTTTCCTTCTCTTCTCTTCCCTTCCCTTCCCTTCTCTTCCCCACCCCCTCCCCTCCCCTCTCCTCCCCCACATCAGGAATAAGCTTCTGTTTTCCAATTTAGTGGTGTACAACTGCTGGCAGAGCAGCCAAATATTCCATGTTCCTCTTGTATGGACAGCAGCAAAATATATTGAATTTCGGCTCCCCCTATATTTTAACTGCGTCCAAAGGCACTTGGGGATTGAGGGAAAAGATATTTTGCGTTTCTTCCAGGAGAAATAGAAGCAGAAGAAACAAGCCAGTGTCTTGCCTGAGTTGTAAAGCAAGATCCTACTAGAATTTTGCAGATGCTCTTCCTTCTCTGTAGAACTATATAAATCTTGTTGATAGCTGAGTATTCACCACTGTAAAACCTTCCAGCTTCATGAGCAGACATGCTGTCCTATGCCTCCCCTCCCCCACTTCCTCTGCTGTTGCTTAATACCGGCAGGCTGAAGGACAAAAAACCAAAACAAATACCAGAAGAGGCTCTGTTGTCTAAAGTGACAATCACTTTGGGATTGCAACCCTGAGTTACTTCCCTAGAAGATAAGCACAGTTAAATTTGATAGCCGCTACTTCTGAGCAGGCATGTGCAGGCATGCATGCAGAGAAAAATCAATCAAGCTTTCTTTCTTAGGAGTCAGATCAGGGATTTGGGGGTCAGAATTCTGTGGTCAGGATTCTATCCATTGACCCTTTCAGGAATTCCTTCACATATCAAATCAGTTGATCATCCCCTGATAACACTGCCCACCCCCTGGTTCCTCTGGCAATACAATATATATTTTGTGGGGTATCTGAAAGAGAGTTTTATACTTAACGTGATCTGGCTAAGTACAAAAATGGCATTTTTAAACACAGAATATTAAAGAAACCACATTCCTATCAAATCAAGTGGCTCAATTGAACACACACACACACACACACACACACACACACACACACACACATCCCATTTTTTTTAAAAAAACACATCTTATTAAAATGCATAGTAAGATAAACTCTCTTCTAATTTGCCCCTCCAAATTTAAGATAGATGCATTGTAGATCTTAGCTGACACTTTCTCCATTAACCTAAATAACTTGCCAGTCAAGTTATTTAGAACCTTATGGCAGAATATTATGTTTGCCAGATGAGTGATGTGATCTTAAAAAGAATGATGCATCCTATCATGTCATATTGTAACTATTGTGACTCCTCCTAATCTATTTTAAATCTTGGTGCATACGTAAAGTATTTGTTTGTTTGTTATTTATTTGATAGAGATTCACTCCAACTCCAAATCTACTCTCGGGTACTCATATTGTAACAAACTAGGTAAATATAACTTAAAAGCATGACAAATAAAAAACAGAGGATGAATTCACCCAATAGCATAACTCTCGCACCTCCCAATAAAGGCCCTAGAGCCATGTGGAGGAGGGGGGGCACCAGTGAGCCAGCAGATGATTAGAGAGTGATCTACCCATGACAACAACCTGATATTAATGTCCTCTAGTACCAGATCACACCACAACTGTTCCAACACAAGCCTAGATCCAGTCAGTGGATATTGGTATGCATTAGGTCACTGATGACTTGGGACAGGTCCATGGCTGCCAAGGAGGTCATGAACTTCCACACACCCAGACTGAAATCCCTAAGCACCATGTGCAAGGACAGCATCCAGTAGTAAAAGTAGGGATGTTGTTAACCAGCAGGCAGGGAAGGACACCAAGAGCAATCCAACTATTCCCTAGAGTACAACTGCAACCAAAATGTAATCACATCCAGTTATTTGTAGAGAAAGTCCTCAAGTACTCGGAGATAAGAACAGTCATGCATTTTCCATTCTCCTGGGATCATAGATGATGCAAAACAATCAAGTGGGCATAGTTGCAAGAGAAGTAAACAGCCACCCCTCTCACCAGGCCCAACCAGATCTTGATTAGAAGAACATGAATGAGAGTAGTTGTCAGCCTTCAAGACTCCTTTCCTTTCTTTCTCATCTTTCAGCTGCCATAGTAACAGGGGGAGGGTGAAATAATTGGGCTTTGTGGGGGTGGGGGATGTGGTGGAGGTTTTAGAGAATGAACTGTATAACTTGGGGAAAAACTTTATTGTTTTTGCTTCCTTGCTTGCTTACTGTGCAACTGTAGCTCTTTATCAAAATAGGCCAAAGTCAATAGCCAGATGCCTGCATCACCACCTGAAGATGCCCCACGTGACATTATACACATCTTCGATTGGGTGGACGGTTTCAACTATTGTGGGTGGGAAGGTTGCCATCACTTTGTATATGTGTTTTTCGCGCATAAATCCTCAGATCTAGAATTACTTTGATGCTACCACTTGAATTCCAGTAAAAGTCCTTTTCTCTATAATAATGGAGTATCTTTCTTGGATTTTGAATGGAGCAGCATCTAACAGTAGTTTTACTACACACTACTTGGTATTAAAAAGCAGAAGCTGGACCCCAGGACCACAAAGGACCCTCAGGGTCACCAAAGCACTGAGGGTGGAAGTTGAGACAGCAGACCTGGGGTCCCATAATGCATTCTATCTCCATATCTTCACCTGATTATCAATTCTATTGCCTCAGCTTCCGACCCTCTTTTTCTTGTCCCAGGCCAAGGCATGGTGCCCAATCTCATTCCACCCACCATACACGCACTAAAATCAATACTCCAACAACCTGCTCAACACTGGAAATGGCTGACAGGGTAAGAAGACCTCATCCCCGTCACGTCCATCTCTCTTAGTTCTGGTTTCAGTATAGCTTTAAATCTTAACCAGTGAAGTTCTAATGTTTTACTATTTTAATTATTTAATTATTAATTATAGTTTTCTACTTGTTTCTACTGGTCACTTGTAAACCATCCAGAGTCACCTCACAGGGGAGCATAAAAATGTAATAAATAAATAGATAATCCCCACCTCATAGATGTCTATGGAGATTCTCAGTCATCCAGGTCATGGTTGTTCCAAAGGTGCAGCTGGACTTTCTTTGTTTTTCCTTCAAGACGTTTTGCTTCTCATCCAAGAAGCTTCTTCTGCTCAGTTCAGAACTGAAGAAGCTCCTTGGATAAGAAGCAAAATGCCTTCAAGGAAAAAAACCCAAGAAAGTCCAGTTGCCTTTTGAAAAAGGACCTTTGACACCCACCCATTAGGGAACTCAACCCCTCAGCCACATTACTCAAGCACTTGCTGGCTTCAAGGAGAACCGTTCCCTGCATAATAAACTTAGTCTTCTAGTTTGGAAATCGCTAAATATTTTGGAAGGAAATTCTGTTCTCCTCAGATGGAGAACCTGATTGGCAAAACAAAGAGCTGAACCCTCATTTCACAATCAAACAACTATCCTGAGACATTGTTACAGTGCTTATGCATTTAATTAGGCACCAGTTGTCTAATTAGACAGAACCACCTTGCTTTTCTCTTTCTGTGCCTTTCTTTGACTCTGGATGTGGCGTTCCCTGGAGAAAGATAAAGCAACCCTAATTATTTGAATGATCTGTAGAGAGGGCTCTTCTAGGAATTCATTAATAAGATGCATGTCTAATTTTAGGTTAGAGGAATGGCATCTCGGGTGGGGACAGAGACCTTTCCAGGGGAGGGAATATAACTGTAATTCTCACATTACAATGATGAGATGATCAGTTAAAGAAGCATATTTGCATTTTTATTCAAAGTGTCATTTATTTTAATGGTTTGCTATCCCATCCCCCACAAAATCCAGATAAGCACAACACTCATAATTATAGTAATAAAGCTAGATTATCTGACGGCTCTTCTATCATAAGCTCATTTCTTAATATGCAGCAGAGCTAAGATGGTTAAGATCAGTATATTAGGAACTGTGCAGATTTTGATGTAGGCTTGATCAAAGCAGCAGTCTGCCAAAAAACAATAGGACCCCTTCATTTCTCTGAAGTCTCTTCCACTGCCTCTTAGTGCTTGGCAGGAGCTGAAAATGTCTGGAAGGCAATTTGAAGCATTTTGTCAAGCCAAATTGCAGAGCTCTTCTCTTAGATAAGCTTCAGTCATGAAGCCTCTACAGCAGCAAAATGAGTCAAAGCCACCTGATCCAAACCTAGAAGATATGCAAGGAATGTTACGTTTCAAAATGTTTTGCGTTAGAAAAGGCTTGTGGAATGTTTTTTAAAATGTTCAAAAAGCCTGGGAAAAGATATAACTGCTTAATGTTTTGCCTTGATGTTCAGGTATTTTAATTACTTCATCTAACTGCAAACATCCTGTATGCAACTTGTATTTCTAATAATTATTGTCATCTTCTAGGGTAATTTAACATTAGAAAGTCAACAGTGCAAGTGATGAGGTATTGGTGGAATGGTTAAGATACCAGGCTGGAAACTGCGAATTCTGGTTCTGGCTTAGGCATGGAGCCAGCTGGGTGACCTTGGGCCAGTCACTCTCTCTGAACCCAAGGAAGCAGGCATTGGCAAACCATTTCTGAAGATGTTGCCAAAAAACCTGTAGGGATTTGTCCAGGAAGTTGCCAGGGGTTAAGATAGACTCCACGGGTAGGTGGGAATGAGGCCAAGAGTGTGTTTAGTAATTTAAAATAATTTGCTTATGATTTTTCTCTTGTCATGAAAAATAGGTGCATTACGATGGGGTGGGAGGAGAATTTAGTACAGGACCATGTTTGAGCAAGTTAACTCTTCCTAGAATGTCATGGTCCCAAACAGGCTATAGTCCCTACTCTTATTATTTATTCCATATAAATCAAATATGCTAAGACAAAATACATGCAAAAAACCCATATCTACTTCTTCCCCCATTCAGTTATTTAAAAAGGAACACTTTCCTGGAGGCTTTACAGTAATGACAAAATTATTTTATTTGTATTTATAAGACTTATCCCTACTTCAGTCCAGTAGGACTTTAAGACTGGCACTCAACGGTAGTATTTATTGGTATTTGGTTCATCTTTCTGAGGGTCTCATGACATCGAGACTGAATAATCAGTCACTGACTTGGTGACCATGAAGGACCTTTTATTTTTATCTGTTTCATTGCTTTGTATCCCACCTTTATTATTTTTATAAACAATTCAAGATGGTGAACCTATCTAATACTCCTTCTTCCTCCTATTTTCTTCATAACAACAACCCCGTGAGGTGATTTATACTGAGAGTGACTGGCCCAAGGCCACCCATCTGGTTTTCATGGCTAAGGCAGAACTGGAACTCATAGTCTGCTGGTTTCTAGCCTGGTACCTTAACCTCTTCATACCTCAAATCCTGAAGCCAAGGCTTATTTAGGCCACTATTTGGGCTCACAGGGCCACCAGGCAGATGCATTCAGGTATTCACAAGCACAGGTGGGGAAGCCATAGCTCTTGTGTACTGCTACTTCGAAGGTGACCAGTGTTTGCTGAGTGGTTAAAACAGCTTGCTGAGGTGCTACCTGAATTCCTTCTGGTGTCCAGTATTTTTTGAATTCGTCTACACTTTTAAAAACATCTAAATTGGCAGAGTTCACATCTTCTAGTGATACTTATCTACCATTTACTGGTCTTGACTTTCCTCATGTTTATTTTTTAAAGAACAATTTGAATTCCAATGTTGTGAAAGGGTGAAACATGTTGTACATTTAGTCACAATTTGGGGAAGATTCTTGATGTTAGGTAGCTTTATCATAGCCTTTCCCCTGTTCGTTTCTTCTCCAGGCTAAGACATTCCTTGTACTGTGGTTTTCCCTTGTAGGGGAAATTTGCTAGCCTTCTCCTCATCTTTGCCTTCCTTTTTCTGCACTTTTTCTGAACTTAGTTTTACCTGAAGGAAAAAAATCTTTGTCATTTCAAAGGCAGTGTTGGTTGTTTGAAGATATCTTGGTATGAGAAATTCTACACTCAAAGGAAATGACTACAACATGGAAGTAATTAGAAGCCTTTTAACACTAGCCCCAACTAACACATTTGATTAAGAGGCATCAGCTTTTGTGAGCCATACCTCTTTCATCAGCTGAATGAAAACATTTGTTCCTGATGTTTTAAATTCCTAATTTCAGGGAGTTTTAATTCACAATATCAAATTCCACAACATCAAATCTGAAGTAGCTCAGTCACAACCTGTCCAGGCCACTTCGTCTTAGTAGCAACTAGAACCAGGCCAAGAAAATGCTGTATTTGGGATTAACTTAGTTTAGTTTATATTCATCTCCAATCTCTTCAAAATAACAGAATCTCTGAGGATAACTAAGTATCTGAGGTCCTAATTTATCATTTAGCATGCTTGCAGCATCCCTTATTAATTTGCATCTAGGAAGAAGACAGAGAGGAACTGAAACAGATAATGGACAGGTTGTTCTCATTAGTTAGCATTTCCTATTGTCAGGCAATCATTATTTTTTAAAACATCCGTCAGTCTCTGCTTTTCGTCTCCTAGCCTCCTTCATGCTGACTGGCCCGCTTGCTTTTTCCTCTCTCCGAATAATGGAATTGAGCAACACAGTCCCAGGTTTTCTTTCTTTGCTAAACCGACTGTGTGGAAAAGTAAACAAAGCAGACACCTTGGGGAAAATAAAGGCAGGTTATCTTTCCCTGCACATAGGCGCAACATTATTCCAGCTGCATGCATCAAATGTTGTGAAGCTGCTCACCGACAGGTGTGTTGGAAAGGTGGAATCCGTGGGTCAGGGGGATCTTCCAGACATGCTTGGATAGTGGAGTTCGGGTCTGATTTGGGCTTAACTGTATCTCACCAGGAGTCTGCTGCTTATTCATGGATTTGAGTCCATCTTAGTAAAAAAAAAAAAAAACGCCTCTCAAGCAAATGGTTGGATGGCATTGCATTCCCCACCCCCACCCCCGCAACTCCTAGGATTAAAAAAACAAACATGCAAGCAACAACAGTTTATTGTTATATACAGGAAAAAAATAGGAGAGGGGGGAGGGAGGGGGAGAGAGGGAGGGAGAGAGACAGAGAGAGAGAGAGATGAAGGCCAAGTTTGATCTCATTTCTTTCTTCTTGCTCCCATTTGGAGTCCTCAGATCAGCCCCATACCAAATATTTCAAATTAAAGAGGGTCACTGCAGGGGTAGCAATTTGACTGCAGGATCAAATGCTCATTGCCCCACTTTTCTGCATTATATTCCATCCGGAAGGAGTGGAAAGGTTCACAGGTTGCCCTCTCTGACTGACCTTAATGGAACCCAGTTCTTACGTCTCCTCCAGTGATATATCTGACGAATCATCCAGGAAAGAGTGTAACATCTTGTCCTGAATTTCACTATAACCTGGTGTGTTTTGCAACTGTGTAATTACTCGTGTTGTCCATGCAAGTGGACTGGACAGGTGAATATTTTGAGGGTGATGATTGACTGATGAATACAGCCAACCTGCCCTCCTTTTAGTAGAGGCACTTCTCTTGAATTTATGTCTGGTGTGGTTTGATAGACACACCTTCCTCCAAAGGTGAAGGCGTTGCTAATTTTGTTTTTCTACTAAAGAATTATGACAAGACAGTGGTGATGTAAGGGAGAAAGCTCACCTTTTCCGTGGCATGCAATGCAGTCCAATCACTCTGTTCTAGTCCTAGTGTCTTGATGACACAGGATCCATGCCATGTGAGACCAAAGCCTGGTTTGAACTGAGCTCAGTTCCTGCTGTCTTCTTAGACAGGGCTTTGCAGGAACAAGGAAATCATTTGGTTTTGCCTTCTTCTAGGATGGAAGTATATTTTCAACTTCCTAGTTTATCCTGCTGCTCTTGAATCTTCGGGCTTTAACTGGGAATGGTCCAGCTTACTCTTCTGCTCGCACAGGAAGCACCTATGCAAAGGTAGGATTTGATCACAGAGAAACTGATAAGAGGCAAACAAACAAAAAAATCCTTCCATTCTTGTCAGTGGAACAAAATACATCAAAGCTTCACAGCCTTTTCATATTAACGTAAGCACATGATGAGAAATATAGATTGATTCAATGTGGGTTGGAAGTATGTTGTTCCTTTTCCCAGATTCTAGCTTGAAGACATTCACTCCCATTTTCCCATGCGTAGAATTTTTTTTTAAAAAAATTGGCACCTCCTGAATGAAGAAAGACACCTGCATGCTATGTCTGTAGCAAACTGTACAGTTTGTTTCCTCAGTAGGTTTAGAGGGGAAATAGAGGTTAGTCTCTGCGTCTATGTATATATTAGACAGTTGTGTTCGATAAATAGATGTGTGCAAGGTTGTTTTCCCTTGGTAAATAGTATTTTGGGATATGCCTAATACATTAAGCATCCTTCCTCTCTGCAGGAGATGGGAGGTTCCAAATGTGATGATGGATAGATAGATCTATGATAGATAGATGGGTGGGTGGGTAGGTGGATGGATGGATTCCTGCAGTCAAATGGCTACCGCTGCAGTGACCCTCTTTAATTTGAAATATTTGGTATAGGGCTGATCTGAGGACTCCAAATGGGAGCAAGAAGAAAGAAATGAGATCAAACTTGGCCTCTCCCCCTCCCTCCCTCTCTCTCTCTCTCTCCTATTTTTTCCTGTATAAATAAACTGTTAATAGGGCAAAGCATGTGTTATAATGACACGACTATGCTATTGTCATTCTGACAAAAGAAGCAAGATCCTCAAGATCCCCAAGTTCACAAACACAAAATAGTTACAAAGGCCATTGTAGAAGGTTGTCAATTACTCATGAATGTCTCCCTTCCTCTTATTAACCTTGTCTTGTACCAGGTTATTCTAATTTTGACTCATAGAGTGCTTCAGTTAATTCAGTAGGCCTGCCTTTCTACATCAACTCAATAGATTGTAGATTTTATTTCTTCTGCATAAAGCATATTCAAAAAAAAAAAAAACCACCTGGGAGGAAATGCTCCATTAATCCCATCACTGTACCTTCCTTTTGTTCAAAAATCTACTTTGCTACCTTATGAATGGTGTAGCCAACATTCGCTTGTCTGAATAATCAGAAACATTGGGATGAAATGTAAACCACACGACAGCCCTATAGCATCTTTCTCTTCTTTGTTTTTAGACAAGAGCTGTTGCACGGGAGTAGAAGGGTGCTGAAGATATTCACCAGAACCAATATATAATCTCTGGATTTTGTTGGCAAGGGTTCCAGACTAGGAGATGGTGGTGATGAGATGTTTGGCAGATGAGCCGTCTGGGCTGCCTTGCCATCATCTCCAGACACAATTTTCCTGCCTATTTGTACTTGAAAAAGGATTGTATCTTTGAGGAATGCGGAGTCTTTCAGCAATATAATTGCAGGAGGAAATTTGCACTGCAGAAAAAAATAGTTAAATAATATGAAATAATAGGAACTCACCCCCCCCCACACACCCCATCTTCATTCTTTGCAGTCATGCAGAAAATCATTGGAAGAACCAATGTGATTATAACAAAATGATGCTCTATTTCAAAATCACAATGTTGAGCATTGCGAATATATTCAACGTACAGGAAGCTGCTTTGAAATTCTTCAGGAATGAAATAAGATTCATACTTTGCAGAAGAAAAGTGGATATTTCATTCTTAGTAAACTGTTGGGTTCAGGGATGGGATCTGACTGGTATAACTACCGGTTCCGTTGCTCTGCATCGCGCACATGCAATTTATGACTTGCTGAGCTGCCAGGACAGATGAGCAGCGCTGTGTGCGGATGTGTAGCGGTGGAAAGGGCTTTTTTCCCCCTGCTTTTTCAACCGCAGCTGTGCCATGCAAAACAGCTGGGGTTGAAAAAGCAGGAAATAGAGGATAGGTAAGAACCCAGGTGGGAGGGTGGGCCAAAACAGCAGCAGACACAGAACCAATCCTGTGTCTGCTGGTCTTCAGAGCTACCGGCTTTATAGAACTGGGCAGAACCAGTAGAATCCCACCCCTGGTTGGGTTGCAACTAAATGTTTTTTGTGGATGTTAGTGCTTTCAAGAGAATCTGTTCTGTTTCATTGATATTGAAAGATAGCATATCAATTTATTACTTCTGGCAAATTTAGTATTTCCCTGAGATTGCTCTGCATCCTGATTTCAGATGGTTTGGACTTCTAAATCTGATGAATACAAAATCAAGCTAAGTGAAAATTCTGTCAACGTTTCATGTTATGATTGGCTAGGAAATACATAATCTCAAGATAAAAAAGAGGGGGCGAACAATAGCTGTTTGCCAAAGTCCAAAAAGGGACACTTCTGGATCTCCAGAATACTGCCAAATTCTAGTCTGGAACAACTTTCATTAATATCTGTGCTTATTAAATATTGGGGTGAGCCATGATTGGAAGTTATATCTCCAAAAGGCAAAACTCCTGTATTAGAAGTTAATACTTACCAGATGTTTGCTAGGGACTCAGAGCAACAAAATACGATGCATTCTACTAATTGGATGCTATTTCAAAACAAATTATAAACCGTAATCTCATAAGGGGCAGCATGATGGCTCAGCGGTTAAGACACTGGGCTTGTCAACTGGAAAGCTGACAGTTCAGGTTCGAGGCCCGAGCACCACATGACAGGATGAGCTCCCGCCACTTGCTCCAGCTCCTGCTCAACCAGCAGTTCAAAAGCATGCAAAATGCACTGCTTTGGCAGAAAAGTTACTGTGTTCTGTATCTTCAGGATGGACGACCACATGACAGTGGAAATGTCTCTCAGACAATGGGGGTCCCTCAAGCTAAAAATGGGAAATGAGCAGCATCCCTGTGAATCAGTCATGACTGGACAGGAAAAACCTTTAACTTTTTTCTTTAAACTGCAATCTCATAAAAATTTTAAAAATAAAAGAATTGCTTGTTCAACTGCTATTCATTTTTGGGAGAAATAAAATGTTGCATTTCTGTAAGAAGTCCAATGCAATGATGGTCCTAACACTTGAGATCAGAGATTGAGTCCTGTTTAAAAGATTTGGGAGATCAGATCAGAAGGGGTAGCACTACAAAAAACAAGTGGAACCTGGAAAAGCCATGTCTGGGGCTTTTGATTATTTAATTAGGTATCATTTAATTTAGTCTAATCGTAGTTAACTATAATTTAATTATAGTCA
The DNA here is from genome assembly GCF_049901715.1 of Pseudonaja textilis. NCBI lineage: Eukaryota > Metazoa > Chordata > Lepidosauria > Squamata > Elapidae > Pseudonaja > Pseudonaja textilis. The sequence continues at coordinate 199,374,213 of NC_141990.1, read as the reverse complement.
ACATCAAATTAAATGGATTGAATGCTGTTCATACGATCACTTTCATGCATTTAATACATTATTTTAGTTTCACAGAATTGTTGCATGATGGGGAAGCAACTTTGGGTGAGACTCCTCCAACCAGGTGATTAGCAATAGCACTTAAACTTATATGCCACTTCACAGTTCTTTACAGCCTTCCCTAAGCGAATTACAAAAATTAGCACATTGCCTCCAACACCTGGGTCCTCATCAGTGGTGGGATTCAATTTTTTTTTACTACCGGTTCTGTGGGTGTTGTTTGGTGGGCATGGCTTGGTGGACGTGGCAGGGGAAGGTTACTACAAAATCCCATTCCCTCCCCACCCCACCTCACCCCACTAACCTGCTTTCCAGTTCCATTCTCCTGTGTAGGGCAACAAAAGAAGACCCAGCTGATCAACTGGGACTTGGGAGGCAGAGAATAGATGGCGGCAGGGCCAGTCAAAGGTGGCTGGTTCTCCGAACTCCTCAAAATTTCTGCTACCAGTACCAGAACTGGTCAGAACCTGCTGAATATCACCTCTGGTCCTCATTTTATTGACCTTGGAAGGATGGAAGGATGAGTCAACCTTGAGCCTGTCAGGATCAAACTGCTGGTAGTTGGCAGAATTAGCCTGCAATACCGCATTCTAACCACTCTTATGGCTCTTATGATGAATGATGAGGGACAATTCTCTGCAGTCAAGCAATGTTGACTGATTATTGATGGACTGGGACATTTTGGGAAACCCGAGGACGTGCAAATGAAAATGCTATTGGTGAACTCTGCTCACCAATATTTTCTTGTAGGTCCTCTTATTTCTAAGTCTCAAGTTGAGGGAATAAAGCAAGTCCATGTCAATGAGTGGACAAAATATTTTTCTCACAGGATTTTTACTTGTAATTTTTAAGTAGGGTAGAGAATAGGGGAACATTTCTATTTGATGTCTTCATTTGGGATCCTCCTGTGATACATATGTGTGCAAACACACAAGCAAACAAACACAGTTTAAATAAACAGATTTCCCTGTAGCCAACCTATCTCTTTCCACATGAGAAAAAAATAAAAAATGCATGACCAAATATTGTGTAAACTTACTATCAGTTATTTTTCTTTGAAATAAAACATTGTGGAAAAATATGTTAAACATACTTAAATAAGTATTAAAAGAGTTATAAAATTAGAAAATGAGACAAAGAAGAGACCCTTTAAGAAATAAAAGCAGTCTTGGGAGAAATTGGATTAGAAAATAGCTTGACAAATAAATTATTCAAAAGAACTGACAGCAAATGAAGAAAAATGTGGAGAGAAGGAGAAGAAATGCATTAAAATGGATCGACTGATGCCCTATGATGAGAACTAGGCTATTTTCACCATATGTAATGTGGCAAGGTATCAAAAATATAAAATTTCTTAATCTTGAAGTCTGCATAACTGGGAATTTCAGAATGAAATTAGAGCTATCAGTGATGTAGAGTCAAGGCTCTAGGACAAGTTGTGTTTTGCTAAATTCTTGGACAAAGTCCCCCAAGTTCTCTGAAAATTGCTATCAAATTGTAATTTTTATTGAGAAAAGGAAACTTAGTTAACATGTGGCTAGTTAGAAGTCGCAGTAATTTTATTTAAACGAAATCCCACCAAATATATATTGTTTCTGGCTCTGAACATGCCTTTTAGGGATATACTTTTTAGGAGCCATTGTATACAGCACCATGGAGTGGTATATATGTCTAAGTGCTATTTATTAATTGAATGTATTAATGTAATTTTCAACTGACATCTGACATATAATGAACTTTTCAACTGACATCTGACCCACATGGAGTTTTTCCCTTGTATATGTGATCAACAATCTTGTGATTAAGTGTTCCAAAGTGTTACACAGTATGTTCTGTGTTGAGGAAGCCCCTGAACCTAAATCGTCCAAATCTAACAGGTTAATCACTTACCCCCAAATGTTCTCCTTGTATAATGCAGCTAATCCTCAATTCACAACCATACATTTAGTGACCATTTGAAGTTACAATGGCACTGAAAAAAGTGACTTATGACCGATTTTCACACTTACAACCATTGCGGTGTTCCCATGATTAAAATGGCAACTGGTGTGTATTTATGACTGGGGTCATGTGGTCACCATTTGTGACCTTCCCAGCCAGCTTCTGACAAGCTAAGTCAATGAAGGAAGCCAGATTCACTTAATGGACTCATTAAGCCACTTACAATGGCAGTGATTTGTTTAACAGCTGTGGCAAAAATGGGGCAAAACTCACTCAACAACTGCCTTGCTTAACAATGGAAATTTTTGGCTTAATGGTGGTCCTAAGTCAAGGACTACCAGTAGTCACAAACCAAGATTGATTTTTCACCTGGCAAGGCTTGAACAGCCTAATCTATATTTTTAGGATAAGCCATTTTTTTTCCAGTCCCAGGTCATTCAACGAACATGCCAACAAGCCTCAAGAATGTTCAGTGATCAGAGGTGGTTTGAAGCCCTGCTTTAGATGGTGGGAACCAGACAAAAAAACTCCAGTCCCACCTGCAGGTGGATCTATATGGGTAATAAACTATTAAATGTCACCCATTAGGAAAGTAAGATTATAGCAGTGATGGTATTCTACCGGCTTGGCCTGGTTCTGCCAAGCCAGTAGCGGCGATGAGCAGCGGACACTACATATGATGAAACCATCTTGGGCCCATGCGCCCGCCCGGGCTCCCATACTAACCTTTATGTCCTGCTTTTGAAGTGCAGCTGCTTTGTGCAGCAGAGCAATTGCTGTGCGGTAGCTGCTGAAGCGACAGGGAGAATGCAGGATTGCAGGAGGTGACTCAAAATGCCTCCTGCCTGCGCAAAGTGTGCATTTGGCATGTGTGCGCGTGCAAAGTCTGTGCACGTGTGCAAAGTATGCCCACCAAGCCAAACCCACCGAACCGGTGGTTAAAAATATTTGAAACACACCACTAGATTGTAGTGTAGCTTTGAAAAAACCCGGAAAAGAGAGAGAAAGAGTCATGACCCTCAGCTTGATTGCACCTCTGTCTGTAGTTTCATCTGTGACTTATTGTGGCACAACAATCTGAACTTAGTCAGGGAACTGACCCATGTGATGGAGTCATGTGAAAACTCGTGTGGCTGGGTGATCTTCAGTGGGACAATTGTCCTCATTGAGTCAGGCTTCTTGAAACGGGCACAAAATGCATGGGGTCAGAGGAAGTATGAAAATTCTGCGTCTCATGAAATACGGCAGATAGAAAAGTGGTGATGGCGTCAGATTCTATGTTTATGGAATCAAGGAAACAAACAATGCTCCAGTGAAAGTCAGAGACAAAGACCTATAAATCAGCCAGCACAGTCTTACAGTCTAAAGGTTAACTGCCAATGGGAGTTTTCACAAAATGCCATCAGTCATCATTCTTAGAGCAAATGATGGGCTATTAGCTCAAAGGCCAGTTCACAGAAGTACCTCATGTTTCATTTCAGGCAGCCAATCTCCCCATTTGCTGTTTGGAATCTACAATGTAAACATATATAAACAACTCTCTTGTGAAAAATCTTAATATTTTTTTATTAAAAATCAATACTTTCCTATGACACCAAGTATTTTATTAAAGGATGGAAACTGAAAGGATGGATGAAAGAAGATTTATTTATTTAATTTTATCCTGCTTTTATGCTGCTTAGTTATTGCAAATGCTGAAGAAGTGGTCTTCTATGATTTCTAGGAGAGCTTCCTGAAAGTTATATAGATATAGCTTATATGGATTGAAGACGTGAGTCATCAACGTTAGTACTGATCTAGACTTGAATCCCTGATCTAGAATTGAAAGAATCCCATGTTCATCTGAGATGCTGACTATAAAGAAAATACCCTATGGGAAATACAATCAAATATACTTGGGAACCGACTTTGAGGATATTTCCATAGTAGGGATGGAAGGGAAGATTATCATTATTCTGCACCTATTTTGCAGAAGCAGAAAGTTCAATGGTGAAGTTTCCCTAGTACTCAACATTCCATAAAAAATATTTTTATAATGGCTAAAGTTTTGGATTAGGACTTAGAAATTGTACCCTTCTCAGATATAACATCATGTGTAGGAGCTCAGTGACTCTCAGTCTATCACAGACTGTTGTGAGGATAAATATTGAAAAACAGAATGCTACTTAGATCAATATCCTAAGACCTAGTACATAAATTAAGTAAATTAAATTATAAATTTTCCTTGTGGCTGTCCACACATTTTGGAACACTTTGCCACCCAAGGTAAACTTCCTCACTCTATTAACTCATCTATTCTACAAGGTGTTGGGATGCTAATGGTATGTGGTGTTGTGTATGATAGGGTAACTATTAGTTAGCTTGTAACTGAATATACTTGTTTTACTGGTGTGTTGTGAACTTATATACAACATTTTGGGCTGTCTTGGAAACTGTCTTGAGTTTATGGAAATAGGTAGTAAATCAAACTCTGTCATAAGTAAATAAATAAAGAGTAGTCATTCTATATTTTATGTTAGAGTATATTCATTAACTGGCAGAGACATGGTTAACAAAGTCAGCAGGTGAGTAAGCATGGCAACAGACCAGCCAATGGGAGTTGACAGCCGGGGTATGGTTTGGCTCTATGTGCTTTGCTGAGAATTGAAAATGAAACTAACTTGCTTGCAAACTAAAACTGATATATGTTCTGAGCCCTCTGAGCTACTGCTTGTGTTTTTGCTTATGTTACGTTGAAAGAATCTATAAATGGTATTGTAAACTTTATTCATATTATTATGTTTATAAAGAAGTTAATGATCCTGCTGAATCAGTCATCTGTGTGTTTTCTGGACTTGAATTTCTGCTGCAAACTCTATAACATTTTAATTAAGTTTAAATTAAATTAAATTTGTCTTTAATCACCCTTTCTTTTACCTAGGCCTGTCATGTTCTTTGAGACATCCATGGAATATCCTTAAAGGCCAAGTATGACTTCAAGCCTTGAAAAAAAAGTATACACTTGGGTACAGAAAGAGTGGGGAGAGGAGAAAAATAACAAAAACATTGTTCTTCACCCAACATGTCCCTTAGAATTTGTTGAAAGTTCAAGAGTAACACAACCTCTTTTGTATGAAAATATACCATAGCCTTTCCAGTAAAGCAGAGATGGAGAAAATATTGTTCCCTGAATATTGATGAATCACAACTCCAATAATCTGCCCCATTCAGCCTTAATGGGTTGTAGTTCAGCAATGCTGGAAAAGCCACGAATTTTTGAGAACTGTTTCTCAGCAGTGGTGATTCAAAAAATGTTTACTACTGGTTCTGTAGGCGTGGCTTGGTGGCCGTGGCAGGGGAAGGATACTGTAAAATCTCCAGTCAGAGGTGGTATTTGCCAGTTCTCGAACTACTCAAAATTTCCCCTACTGGTTCTCCAGAACTGGTCAGAACTTTGTTTCTCAGATCATGGTCAGTACCTGGTGACTTAATCCAGACCATTTTCTTGACAGTGTTGTGAGAATGATTTTCCATTTCCTTCTTTTGAGATTTCCCCTCCAGTTTCCTAGGTTATACAAGGGTCCTCACCCGAAAAAAGGAATTTATAGGATGTTCTTCATCTAAAAAGTAATCAGGGCTAATCCTGCTTAGATTCCAACCTCAGCCAATGTGGCCTGCTGGTGAGGTCCTTGATTTCTGTTTATCAGCAATGATGGAAAATGGAGTGAAAGAGAGAGAGAGACAGGCCGGTTTGTTACAATCTTCCCCACTGTGATGAAGTGAATTCAATTCCTCTTCAAATTAGAGTAATTGCTTCCAAGTTTGCATCCACACAGATAAATTAGTATATGCTAATTTTATGTAAATCTGTTTCCTTCCCTCTTTATCGTGTTTTGGTGACGCACTTCTGTGTAAGTGCCACTATTTTAGGCATACCCTCAGTTAGGAAAATAGGAATTAATCTCAGTCCATTCCATGTCATGGCTGCAAGATTTTATTCTAAACTGTTCTAAAATTAATTAATTTGAAAATGCTTAAATAGTAATAGTAATTCTGCATTTGTCACTGTTTACCTGCCTCCCATGTATGTATATGAATATGAATATACTTATGAATATACTTATGTCGGTAGGTATAAGTATATGCATATGTATGCTCTATATATGGTTTATGGCTTTCTTTCTTAATGTTGTTCTTGTTAACTACAATTATCACTAATATAAACTTTTATGTGAAATCCCAAGAGACGATAACTACAATATATGTCACAATAAAATCTGATTTGGTTGACCATAATAGTTGACCCCCACAAAAGAGAAACTGGTCAAAAGTCATTTTTCCCAGTGCTGTTGTAGCTTCAATGGTCACTAAATGAACTAAAGGACAATCTATGCTTATATTTCTTTGCTGCAACTTCATGTTTTGTCTTTGTTGTTCATTTCATTCATGCAAAATTGTTTTCCAAGCAAAGCCTTCTTGCTTCTAATTGTTTTCTTGATTGTGCTCATCAACTACACTGATATCTTCTTGATTTTGGTGAAGCTTTGTGGAATTGTTTTAAAAAAGGCCTTTGAATGTGTCATTCACTGACCTTCATCTCTGTGCTGAGGAGAATAGGGCCAAAAACATGATCAGATAATATCAGTAGTGATATTCCACCCTCGCTCTTGAGTCACTCCATGAATCTTTGCTATAGAAATATAAGCCTTTAAAGTTGATTAAGAGTGCTGCCCAACAGCTTGGTCTTGCAGATAAATAATCAAATATATTCTCATGTGCTCTGAATCTTTCACAGAATTGATAATAGCGTATGTCTCTTTTCTTCTGATATCAAATGTTTTGAGAGAAGATATGAACTAACCTTTAGGTTCTTCAGCCACATTAAAACACCAGATAATCTCAAAGAAATCCCCAGGCTTCTAATTTTTTTATATAAAAGCTTTGATATAATTTTGAAGGAAAATATCTTCATTTTCATATTTTGCCTGCATAATAAAAGATCTGTAATCTCCTGCGGCGTCTGAACACAGAAAGAAAGTTTTGTGTTTGAACAGATGTGAATGTTTACAGCTGATAAATAGTTCTAATCTTCTCGAAAGGTCTTCTTCTCATTGCTCTATCTCTTACATTCTCTCATTGTTGCATTACTTATCTCATTGTCTTTCATATTAATTCAAATTAAGCAGTGGTGGTCCCTGCCATTCATTCTTTTTTAAATTCAACAGTCAAGGACTGGCATTTTAAGTAGATATGCATAGAAATGTGGCTTTGACTGGTCATCTTACACCTGGGTAGAAGGCTATTCCATTCCTATTATTATTATCATTACTATTATTACTATCATCATCATCATCATCATCATCATCATTATATCATTATTATTATTTATTATGCAATTTCCTTTGTTATATATAAATTTTCCATATCTACAATGGCATTGTACTGTCTAGGTACACTGTCTGGGTATTCCAGATTTCTTTATTTATACTTCTCTACCATGACCTTCTACAAGACTGTATACTTTACAAGCTAGTCAAATTTGTGGCCATGTTTTTATTTTAAACTTACATACCACCCCATGGACAAACACTCTCAAAATTACTTCCAAATAGGTTTAAAACTGAAGGATAAATTCAAGCTGAGACAATAATAACACCAATATAAATGATTTTATAAGCTAGCCCTGTGGGTAGGTCAAGGATGAAAGATTAAATGCCTTCCAAACAGGAATGCTTTAGCTTGGCTTCTAAATATATGCAGAGTAGATGTACGATTTTTAGGGAGGGCACTACTACATAGGTTTCAATTCTGTTCTTAACCTCATAGAATGTTAGTCAATCATTTTAGGGAATGATCTTCACATAATCAGTTTTCTGCTATTGTTTAATAAGTGATTGAGTTCACTTCACCACTGAGAGAAAACTGTACCTGCCTGATATGCCTTGTTCCTTGCCATTACCAGGCACTGATTACCCTTCAGGATAATTTATTTTTATTTATTTGATTTGTCAATCTCTTACAAGATAATAGGTATAAATATAAACATAGTTATGAATACATGGAATGGATACATATAAGAAAAATAAAAAGAACCAATAGGACAGGGACGGTAGGCACATTGATGCACTTATGCACGCCACCTACAGACCTCCTAGGAAAGGGGTGAGGTCAATAGTAGACAGCCTAAGATTAAAGTTTTTGGGATTTGGGGAAGAAACCACAGAGTCAGGTAGAGTATTCCAGACGTTGACCACTCTGTTGCTGAAGTCGTATTTTCTGCAATCAAGTTTGGTGCAATTAATCTTGCGTTTGTATCTATTGTTTGCTCTTGTGTTGTTATGGTTGAAGCTGAAGTATTCATTGACAGGTAGGACATTGCAATGTATGATTTTATATACTATAGTTAGATCAGACCGAAGACGGCGTAGTTCTAGGCTTTCTAGGTCTAGAATTTCGAGTCTGGTGGCATAAGGCATTCAGCAACGAGTAGAGGAGTGGAGAACTCTTCTTGTGAAATATTTCTGGACTTTCTCAACTGTGTTAACATAATGTGGGTTCCAGACTGATGAGCTATATTTGAGTATTGGTCTAGCAATGTATGCTCTAGTTATTAGTGTAATATTACCAGAGAAAAAGCTATGTAAGATTAGGTTAACAACTCTTAATGCCTTTTTGGCTATGTAGTTACAGTGGGCTCTAGCACTTAGATCATTAGAGACGAGTACTCCAAGATCCTTGACAGAGTTTGGATCATCAACAAGGTCTTGACTATTCAGCCTGTATTTTATTTTCTGATTTTTTTTTTTTGCCAATATGTAAGATAGAGCATTTATTTGTTGAGATTTGAAGTTGCCATTTGTTTGACCATTCTGATACATAGTCGAGACCTTTTTGAAGGGTAGCAGTATTGTCTATGGTGTTGAATAGCTTTACATCATCAGCGAAGAGAACGCAGGTGCTCTTAATATGATTACAGAGGTCATTTACATAGAGTATGAAGAGAGTTGGTCCTAGAACACTTCCTTGGGAGACACCACTGTTGACAGGTACAGAATTTGATAAGACGCTCCCAATTTTGACCATTTGTTGACAGGAATGCTTCTATCCAGTTATGCAGGTGTCCAGAGTTACCATAAGATTTTAGTTTTAGGAGTAGTTTGTCGTATACCACTGAATCAAAGGCTTTACAGAAGTCTATGTAGATTGTGTCTATTGTTTTGCCCTGATTGAGTTGTGTAGTCCATATATCTTTGCAGTGTAAGAGTTGCAGATTGCAGGATAGTTTTTTTCTGAAACCAAATTGTTTATTAGAGAGTAGGTTGATTGTCTCTAAGTGGAGGATAATAGATTGGTTAATAATTGATTCCATGACTTTATAGGTGATGCAGCATAAAGGGATTGGTCTGTAATTTTCAACTCGGCTGAGGTCTCCCTTTTTGAAGATGGGGATGACCGTGGCTTGTGACCATAGGTTAGGCAAGGAGCTGGTCCTGAAAGATTTTTCAAAAATTATGCTTAGAGGTTCGGCTATGGCAGTGGATAGCTTTTTTAAGAAGTAGGCACATATTCCATCCGGTCCAATAGATAGAGATGGTTTTAGATTGTGTAGTGCTTTTTCAACATTGTCTTTTGTAAAATTGATATGTATTACATCATTGTAGTTTTCTGTGGTTCGACTAGGAAATACTGGGCATGATCCATTGCTGTTTACAAATACTGAGCCAAAGAATGTGTTAAAGATTTTGGCTTTAATGGTGTCATTGTTGCAGTCTTTACCATTAGGTCCTTTCAGGGGTGGGATGGACCTTGAGTCTTTTAGTTTATTGTTTACAAAATTGTAGAAAGCATGGGTGGAATTTGTGCATAGAAGGTTTTCTTCTTGTTTAATGTGATAATTGGTGCATTCAGTCTTTATCTGGTGGCATAAATTTTTGTATTGGCTTTTGAAGTTGGCAACATGACCAAATTTGTTTTTCCACCAAAGTGATCTCTTTTTGGATTGAAACTTTAATATTGTTATGGGTAATCTGTTTTTTCTGGTTTTGGGAGTTGTTATTGGTACATATAGTTTGATGATTCTTTTGACTTCAAGTAAAAATATGTTGTAATGGTCTTCAACAGTATTGTATCCAGTGAATAGAAATTGCCAATCAAGGGATGAGAGACCGTTGTCTATAAGATCATAGTTGCCTTTTTTGAAGTTATAATTGGGGATCACATCGTTGTGTTGACTTTTGTGTGGACGTATGTTGATTGACTTTTGTGTGGACGTATGTTGAGACAAAAGTCAATCATGTTGTAGTCACTGTTGGAAAAGATTTCTTTAATTTGTGTTCCATAAATTGAATTCAAACTTTTTCAGAAGATGAGATCGAGGCAATTGTTAAATCTAGTAATTAGCCTGACAGGTCTTATATATGCTTTGAGACTGCCTTGGAATGCTGTAAAATAAGGGGAAAATGCTACTTTAAAACTATTCCAACTGAGAATGAGATGAAGACGACCTCACTGGGACATACCAAAGAAAAGCAATTTACAGAGCATTTTGGTGCTGAGGTGAGATTCAAGTGGAGAAACACACCAAAGCTTCAGGTGTAAAAGTTACATTTGAAACTCACATTGATGTGACACATGATTCAACCTTCCATCCTTCTGAGGTCAGTAAAATGAGGACCCAGGTTATTGGGGGCAATAGGCTGATTCTGTAAACTGCTTAGAGACGATTGAAAGCACTATGAAGTTGCATACAAGTTTAAGTGCTATTGCTATTTTCAGGACAGAAGGAGTCAAAAAGATCTCCAAGTGTGCCTACCACATCTGCAGTCTTCTTTCCACCTGGTCTCCCTCCCTCCATTTATTGGACAAACCTAGCTTTTTATTTCTTCCTTTCTAGAGCCCACTTTCTGGGTGCAAATCCAATATCGATTATATTCAGAGCACCGAGTTTGAGAGTAAGAGGTTTTTGGTGGTATCAGTCTATTCAAGACATGAGTTCAGTTTCTCCACAGCACCATCTTTTTCTTTTAACAAACATTATTTAACAATAACACAGCATATACAGATAAAGGATAAAGGACAGCTGAAGATGATATAGATAGATAGATAGATAGATAGATAGATAGATAGATAGATAGATAGATAGATAGAAATTGATAGAGGATAGAAATAGATAGATGACAGAGATAGATAGATAGATAGATAGATAGATGATAGAGATAGATAGTTGATAGAGATAGATATAGATAGATGATAGAGAGATAGATAGATGATAGAGATAGATATAGATAGATGATAGAGAAAGATAGATAGATAGATAGATGATAGAGATAGATAGATGATAGAGGTAGATATGATAGAGATAGATGATAGAGGTAGATATGATAGATAGATGATAGAGATAGATAGATGATAGATATGATAGATAGATACATAGATAGATAGTAGAAAAATAGATACATAGAATGTTGTTTACAGGTAATCGGGGTGGGATGCTACCGGTTTGGCCCAGTTCTATAAAATCAGTAGCTCTGAAGAGCAGCAGACAATGAACCAGTTTGGTGTCTGCTGCTCTGTTTGGCCCAGCTGCGTGGCCCAGCTGAGGTTGAAAAAGCAGGAAAGAAGAGGAGTTTGAAATGCTGCGCACTTGCACGCAGCGCTTCTCATCTGTCTGGGTGGCATAGCTGAGGTTTTTTGGAAATGGTCTAACCACATGCACAAAACACACTTTCACCAAGGGAGGGATTCTACCTGCCAGAGAACCGGCAAATCGTGCCACTGGCACCGCCCTGCCCTGCCCTGCCCACTTACTCCTTACCTGGCATGCGCACCATCAAACTTGCCTGCTAAGTTGCTATTTTTACTTCCCTCCCAACCATCAGCTGTTCTGCTGCTGGGAGATTTAGATTAGCTAGAAAGCAGGAAATCATTGCATTTCTTGCTTTCTAGCTAATCTAAAAGCAGAGCTGAACTTTCCTTAGGACCGAAGCTTCTATTTTTCAGTGCAGACTCAGGTAGCCAATTGCAGATTGATAGATCTCTAAGTGAATCTGTGATACTGTGAGTAATTCAGTCTGCCTCCCTGCTTTGCCTAGTTTGGGGTAAAAGTTGCTCTTTTTAAATAAAAAATTCAGTATTTTCATACATGGTGTGTTGTGAGTTAATTTTGTGAGTTTGCTTGCTAGCAAATTTTATGAGTTTGCTTGCAATAAATTTTATGTGACAGACATAAAATGGCAGAAAGCCAATGGCAGAAAGATAGAACTCTGAATGAATCTGTGATACGGTGAGCAACTCAATCTGCCTGCCTGCTTTGCCTGGTTTTGGGTAAAAGTTGCTCTTTTTAAATAAAAAAAATCAATATTTACATAAATATTTATAATATTTCCATACAAGCCATGCTCAGCCAGTCACATGACCACCAAGCCATGCCCTGTTAGCAAGCTACACCCAGCCAGTCACATGACCACCAAGCCACACCCACAAATTAGACCACACCCACAGAACCGGTTATTAAGAAATTTGAATCCCACCCCTGCAGGTAATCCTTGTTGTATGACCACAATTGAGTCTGAAATTTCTGTTGCTAAGTGACACAATTGTTAGGTGAATTTTGCTCCATTTTACCACAGTGAATCTTGCCACAGTTGTTAAGTAAATCACTGCATTTGTTAGTAACACAGTTGTTAAGTGAACCTGACTTCTCCATTGACTTTGCTTGTCAGAAGATCACAAAAGGTGATTACATGGACCCAGGGACACCGCCACGGTCATAAATATGAGCCAGTTGCCAAGCATCTGAATTTTGATCACGTGACCTGCAACAGTCGAAAGTGTGATAAATGGTCATGTCAAGGCTGTTATAATTTCGAACACTCACTAAACAAATGGTTGTAAGTTGAGGACTACCTATATTCATTTCCTTCTTCCAAAAGTACATCAACAGTACTCCAGGCTTCATTTTAGGGTTTTATGCTGCCTTTTTTCATGTATATTTCAGGTCCTATTTTCCTCACAACAACAACAATCCAGTGTCGTGCGTTGGGCTGAAAGAGATTCGTTTTATTTGGAGTTACTATAATACTTTTATTTTATTTAAAACAAAGGTGGGATTATTTTCATCTTTGATCATGCCTCTTTGTTATCCTGGATCCCAACTGTCCACCCTTGATGGTGCTACTTCTATTAATCGATACCCCGAATATCCGCATTTCTATTCTGAGTGCCTCTGCCCATCATTAGAACATCCACAACGTATTTGAACCAATAAAGAAGAAAACTCTGACTTATCACCCTTGCTAATAATATGATCCCTATTTGAAGGAAGAAGAGTGGAAAATGTCTTAATGAACCACAGCAAATGAAGAAGAAGAAAAATGCTTGAATAAAATTTATATGTTGTATGCATTGAATTTATGACAACCAGCTGAAGGAAATGAAGAAAAATGCAGAGCAGCTATGAAAAGAAATCACCTGGCCATTTTGAAAAAGAATAAAAGAGCTTTTAATGCTGACAGATTTGATTTACTGTTTCCATAACATCTTCCAGAGGGGTTTTCGACTAGCTTTGCATACTGATACTATCTATTTTTTTTTTTTTTTGGTAGCAGCTTCTTGTGAGTCAGAGTAAGGAAAATACTTCGTGTCAGTGTGTATTTTAACCTCCAGGTCCCAGGCTGATGTTGACTAGAGAAAACTGCATAATTAACACTGCAGCTTCCTGGTGTGAGTGTTTATGCTTTTGTATTTCTTTGTTTTCTTTTTAATTACTGGAGAACATGAAGAGGGGAGATTCAGCAGACTAGATACAAGCCTTGGGAACATTCAGTTACATGTTAATATTTGTGAAATCCAGTGTTACTTCAGAAATTATGTTGAATTTAAAAGATTCATTGCATTTCCCTTCAATGCAGCATGAAGTTGCCTATCGTTTAGCAGAAAAAGACTTTTTTAAAAAAAATGCTAAAAAGAAGGACTAGCTTAAATGATGTCTGCGTTCACAAAACATCTTCAGTGAGATTATTCATTTTCTCAGTCTGCACATACACAGAATCATAAATCAACCAACTGGCTCAATCTCCTCACAAATAATAAATCCCCCCCTCAGCCAAGAAGGATGTTGTGACTGATCTAATCCAGCATGGTGTATGAAGATTGCCATAGAGTGAACTTGAGTTTTCCTGAGAATGGAACTACTGGAACAAAAAGTGTTGCTTGTGATATCTTGATCAACCAATCAATACTAGGAATAAAAAGATTCAAAGATTGCCCAGGATGACTAGTGACCACAAACTCACCTGATACATATCCTCCCAGTGTTTCTCTGTTGCTTATTAGACATATTTCGTCTCCTCTTGCAACAATATCCTGTTTGGTTACCTTGGAACTGACAGCAAAAGCAGTGTTTTAAAAACAGGACATTTTTGGCCCTTGTTAATTACCACGCTTATTAGATATAGGGGCACCTAAAAATTTGAAAGAGAACAAAAAGCTTTGATCAAATATGGTCTTCATTTATGGACACATATGTTTGGGGTTTCTATGTAATTAGAGATAATCTTAAAGTACACAATTTATTATTTGTTCGGAATCTGTTAAGTTTTACTCTGTGTTTGATTGCTCCAATAATATCAACCAGCTTTCTCTGGCTCTGAAAGTTTGCATTAAACATAGATGAAATGTATACATGTTCAAAAGTGATTTCATCCTTCAAAACAGAAAAGGTAATTTCCTTTCCATATTTTTTAAGAAGAGGCAAGAGATTCTTTGAAAGGTCATCTGTTTCATTCAGAGTTCCCCCATTTTGTGGAACTTGCAGATTGATTTCCACATGCTCATTTATAGAAACAAAGAAAACTGACGGCAGGAAAAGTCCAGTAGTCCATTGAGTCTGCCTTCTGAGTTTTTTGTTTTCTTTTTAATTTATGTGTTTATGGTTTTTTTAACTATTATTATTTATATTTTTAAATTTTTTTGTCAAACGATAGGCATGTTTAAATTCAGTTACAGATGATTGATCCCTAACTCTGTTGAAAGTTGGTTCCAAGCTTCCACTACTCTTTCTGTGAAGTAATACTTTCTAATATTCCTTTTGAACTTCCTTCCTGTCAGTTTGATATTATGTTCTTGATTTGCTTAATACTGAAAATATAACTGCATGCACACAGAAACAAACATACATACACACACAAAGAGTATTTCTTGGATTCATGTTTCTAAGATTTCAGAATCTCCAAAATGATCTCTATTTCAATCCTTTTAACAATTGGAAATTTCCTCATATGGAAGGCAAGCTTCTATAACAGTTAATAAGCACAGGAAGCAAATAGCATGACCCATCACTGGGAGCTATTGAAAATACACTGCTCAAAAAAATAAAGGGAACACACAAAAAAAAGACATGCTAGATCTGAATGAATGAAATATTCTTATTAAATACTTTGTTCATTACATAGTTGAATGTGCTGACAACAAAATCACACAAAAATTATCAATGGAAATCAAATTTAGCAATCCATGGAGGTCTGGATTTGGAGTTACACTCAAAATTAAAGTGGAAAAAAACACTACAGGCTGATCCAACTTTGATGTAAGGTCCTTAAAACAAATCAAAATGAGGCTCAGTAGTGTAGGTGGCCTCCACATCCCTGTATAACTTTCCTACAACTCCTGGGCATGCTCCTGATGAGGTGGCGGATGGTCTCCTGAGGCATCTCCTCCCACACCTGGACTAAAGCATCCCCCAACTCCTGGACAGTCTGTGGTGCAACGTGGCATGGGTGGATGGAGCGAGACATGATTTGCTCAATTGGATTCAGATGTGCTCAATTGGATTCAGGTCTGGGAACAGGTGGGCCAGTCCATAGAATCAATGCCTTCATCTTGCAGGAACTGCTGACACACTCCAACCACATGAGGTCTAGCATTGTTGTGCATTAGGAGGAACCCAGGGCCAACCAGACCAGCATATGGTCTCACAAGGGGTCTGAGAGTCTCATCTTGGTACCTAATGGCAGTCAGACCCCGGCGAGCACATGGAGGGCTGGGCGGCCCCCTAGAGAAATGCCACCCCACACCATTACTGACCCACTGCCAAACCGGTCATGCTGGAGGATGTTGGAGGCAGCAGAATGTTCTCCATGGCATCTCCAGACCCTGTCATGTCTGTCACATGTGCTCAGTGTGAACTTGCTTTCATCTGTGAAGAGCACAGGGTGCCAGTGGTGAATTTACCAATCTTGGTGTTCTCTGGCAAATGCCAAATGTCCTGCATGGTGTTGGGCTGTAAGCAAAACCCCCACCTGTGGACATCGGGCCCTCATCCCATCCTCATGGAGTCTGTTTCTGACCGTTTGAGCAGCCGCATGCACATTTGTAGCCCACTGGAGGTCATTTTGCAGGGACTCTGGCAGTGCTTCTCCTGTCCCTCCTTGCACAAAGGCAGAGGTAGCGGTCCTGATGCTGGGTTGTTGCCCTCCTATGGCCTCCTCCATGTCTCCTGATGTACTGGCCTGTCTCCTGGTAGCACCTCCATGCTCTGGATACTACACTGACAGACACAGTAAACCTTCTTGCCGCAGCTCACATTGATGTGCCATCCTGGATGAGCTGCACTACCTGAGCCACTTGTGTGGGTTGTAGACTCCGTCTCATGCTACCACTAGAGTGAAAGCACCGCCAGCATTCAAAAGTGACCAAACCATCAGCCAGAAAGCATAGGAACTGAGAAGTGGTCTGTGGTCACCACCTGCAGAACCACTCCTTTATTGGGGATGTCTTGCTAACTGCCTATGCATTTTAAATAATGCTTCAAGTTATGGCATATAATACTGATTATCGGGAAATAATGTTTTTCTAATTAGAATTCTCTGTTTGGTGATGATCCTGGGTATTAATCAGAAATCCTTCCTGTCATTTGTTACCTTGCTAAGAATAAGCTACCTGATATTTGCCTATGATGAGCAAAAGCAGAGCCCAAAATGAAGTGAACGGAAAAGTCACAGCTGGAATTAGTCTGAGATTTCCTTCCTTCCTTCCTTCCTTCCTTCCTTCCTTCCTTCCTTCCTTCCTTCCTTCCTTCCTTCCTTCCTCCCTCCCTCGCTTCCTCTCCTGCTGTTTTCCCACCTGCCTGCCTCCTTACATGACAAACAGAGAAGGGACAGATTATTCTAACCTGAACGTTGAATTCATCTTCTGACAATAAGCCAAGAATTTCATGACATTGGGCCGAAGGCCACAATTCACCTAACTTGCCTGCCTTCTTATTGTTCTTTATAAATTATAGACTGAACCTGACAGTCTGAGGGCAAAACACATGATTCACCAGACCAATTAACTAGGACTTTCCCTCTCATTCTGTGCCCTTCCAAAGTAACTTCCATTAGGTTCAGCTGGCTTCTCTCCCAGGTAATCTGATTATGATTGAGCTTCATATTCAAGGGGATTTCTTGTTACAGTGCTGTATATACACACAACTCCTGTTCCCTGCATTGATGATACTACCAATGCAGAGATTTTTTCCATGCATGCAACTCCCTTCAAAGATGTATTTGTGTATTGGGAATTCCTTTGACTAGATGGTAAATATGAATCAAGTGGCATATATGTACTCATGTTTTTTTACTTTGTTATAGTCCTTTAGTTTCTTTTCATTGTATGTGGTACAAAGACCTATCACGAAATGAATACTGTTACTCAGTGTATATTGACATCCCATATGTGTGCTATAGCATTCATGCTCCTTTTGAAATGGATGTGGCAAGTGTGTCTAAAGGTAGAAGGCTTTTCATATCTAAAATGCAAATTTACAAGCCAAATAATTGTATTTTTAAAAGGTAGCATTGCTTGAAGGCCATTTGCAAATTGTTGCTTATAAAACATCACTTTAGGATGTTATTCAAACTCCAAAACAAAGCTAAACTGGGTTTTATTTGTATTACCCCCTCAAATGATAAGATATGCTGGAATCCAATTAAAAGTTCATGAGCATTTCTAAAAACATCTGGTATGCATATGAGACCTTCCTGCCTTTGTTTCTTTCAAACAATTCCTTTCTTTTTTAAAGGGTTAAGCTCTGTTCTTAGACTGTATCAGAGCAAATGGGAAAACTGCAGTAATTTTTTTTGCTTATTTAGTACTTATCATCCTCATCCTCATCATCACTATCCATTGGCTTGGAGTCAATAAAGCCAATATAATATATATATCTCAGTCCTAAGGCCCAGTGACGCTTTTCAAATCTAGTCCCAGTGTCTGGAGACCATGTGTTTCTGGATGG
Source organism: Pseudonaja textilis (assembly GCF_049901715.1). NCBI lineage: Eukaryota > Metazoa > Chordata > Lepidosauria > Squamata > Elapidae > Pseudonaja > Pseudonaja textilis. Next base: position 199,355,960 of record NC_141990.1, on the reverse strand, counting down.
GGAATCTGCTACTCCATCCTGGTAAGGCTGGTAGCTGTGAATAATTGGGTGTCCTGTTTCGGGAATATATATTCTGAGTTAGAAGAAGAAAGAGAAGGCATAGCACAACCAGACTTATAAGATTCTGTTAGGATAGCTAATCTCAATAAAAGTAGTCACAGTCTTCCTATGGAGTTGCTTTGATGTTCTAGTCTATATGACATTGTCCTTGAAAACCACAGCTGGTCCAGAATGAAGCAATTCAGACCTTTTGAATGTGCTTTCTTATGCCTTGAGAGAGAGCAAAGGGAATAGCCTTGAAAGATAGGAAGAAGAGCTGCTACCAAGGCAACAAACAGATTAAAGGGGCCTGAGAATGGACCTAGGGAGTAATGTGTAAACACCCAGATAAGGCCCTTCCTAGTTCACATGAAGATAAAAGGAAGGAGGAGGAAAGAGTATTCAGACTCAGATATTGCAAGATTCTGTAATTCTAACTTTACAACAAAGAAGCATTGACATACTTCGAATTGGTTTGGAATTGGTTTCCTATGCTGGTCTATTTTGAAGGGTGGACTGTCTGGCCCCAGTCTGCCCCGGTTATTAATTGGCTTCTGGGTGCAATTCAAAGCACTGGCTATCACCTATAAGCCCTCATAGCATAGGGCCTGGTTATGGGAGGGATCACCTGTCTCCTATTGTTTCTACCTGTGCAGTTCAATCAGGCAGAGTAGACCTGCTCTGAGTCCCATCAGTTTAGCAGTATCATCTTGTGAGAAATATGCACCTGCCCTTTAAAATGACTTGCCTCTAGAACAAGGGTGTCAAACTCAAGGCCTGGGGGCAGTGGTGGGATTCAAATAATTTTTACTTCCGGTTCTATGGGCATGGCTTGGTGGGGGTGGCAGGGGAAGGATACTGTGAAATCTCCAGTCAGAGGTGGGATTTGCTGGTTCTCCAAACTCCTCAAAATTTCCTCTACCGGTTCTGCAGAACTGGTCAGAACCTGCTGAATACCACCTCTGCCTGCGAGCCAGATCCAGCCCATGGGATGCTTAGATCTGGCCCACAGGGCTGCCCTGGAAACAGTGAAGGACTGGTTCAAAGTGCTTCTGGCAGTGAAAATGGAGCTTGGGAGAGCTGTGTGCAGCCCTCCAGTGCTCCATTTTTTACTGGCAAAGGGTTACAAGAGGCCACTGCAGCCGAAACGGAGCTTGGAAGCTCGTTTTCACTGGAAAAGCGCTTGAGCCACCACAGGCGCCCCCAACACAAGTGACATCAAACTGGCCACACCCACCCTGGCCCCGCATGGTCAAATAAAACCATGATGTGGCCCTCAATGAAATCAAGTTTGACACCTCTGCTCTAGAAATTAATAAACATATAAAGCAATAAGGTAAGATTGTTAAAAAAATAGACATATTAGATGATATTTATAATGAAATGTGATTATTGTCTTATTGATAACAAAAGTATTAATTATAATTGTAAGCCCATGAAATATGTACCTAGTTGACACAATGATTGAAATGGAATGGAATTATTGTATATATAAAATAAAAAACTTTTTTTTTCTGCTCTAGAAATATGGAAGACATTCGGGAAGGTATTAAAGATCTGGCTATTCTCCCAGGCTCTAGAGCACAATGAAAGTTTGGTTGCTGGTGGATGGATGGATTTTCTTTACTAATTTGTATTTTTTTTAATGTAACCCAGAGAGCTGGTGGTTAAGACATCAACCTAGAAAACAGGAGGCCATGAGTTCTAGTCCTGCCTTAGCCATAAAAGTCAATAGGGTGACCTGACTCACAGTCTAACCCACCTCACAGGGTAGTTGTTGCAGGGAAATAGGAGTAGGAAGGAGTATTGGGTAGGTATGCTCGCTCTCTTGAGTCATTTATCAAAAGTAATAAAAGTGGGATAAAAATAAAATCAGAAGATTGGGAGATTTGGAGAGAACTGAGACGGAATGAGAGGCTGGAAGTGAAAATGAGCAAAGGGCTTTCTTTTTATTCTTGGTCCTTTCCCCTCGTCCAGCCTTGAATTATATCCAGCATCAATTTCTGAATGTAATTCAACAGTTTGGTTAGAGCTGATGCTGTACATTGCTGTGTGCAAACATTAAGTTACCTATTGAATTGGACCTGCTCAGAAGCTGCTTAAACTCTGGGGAAATTCTCTTCCACTTAAGAATGTAAGGGCTGTTTGGTTTGTGGGGTTGTGGTTTTTTTTTTTTTGGCCATGTTTAGCCTGAGGCTTTTTTTATACCTCTCCCACATATTCTAGGTAGCATCTTGTGTGCTGCTTTTTTTTCCAGCAGCAAATTTGGAACTCTGCAAGGCTGGACCCTGATTTGCATTGGCATCCGCAGCTCCACCACAGAGAGAAAAACATGCATGTTTTTCCAATTAGAGGTTTTCTTTCTCTCCCTTCCCCCAATTCTAATCTGCTCTGAGCACACAGGATGCTTAAAGAGAGAGAAAAGTGAAGTAACTCGGGGCTCCACCAGGCCATAGATCCAAACACAGCTTTCTGCAGCTGAATGAAGCCTCCTTTGGCAGCACCTTTGCCAGATTTCTGTTTATCGGGGTGGGGTGGGTGGTGGGTAGGTGTTGGTGGATGAAGCTGGAAATCACTCAGCCTGTAAGAAACTTCTTGTTGCTTTGCAAGGAGGGGAATTGATTGAGTATCTGGGGTCAGTGAGAGATAAGGCAAGCCTATCAGGCATGTTTTCATCCTTACAAATTCTTTAACTACATCTTCAAATGGCTGCAGAATTGGAGAGAAGGGAACTGGCAGAGTTTATTGTTTGGGGTGTGTGTGTTTCCTGTCTCACCTGTTCCTTAGTATTTCTTGACTATTAAGGACTGGCAGCAAACAGGTTTTTTTTCCACCTTCGCTGGGAAATTTGCATTGGGCTGGCAAATGCAGAACCATTGAAGACAGTGACTCTCAATGGATGAGATCATTGGTCAAACATTATGCTTCATTGCTGCTTTCTTGGTTGCTCTGTTTGTGTGTCTGTTTCTTTCTGGGTCTGGGTGGGAGAGGGGATTTCAGCTTTCTTTTCTCGAATTCTTTTTCCTAATTACTTTTCTGTTGAAAGGAACTTGGAACTCTCTCAACAGAGGGGGAGGGATACAACGCCGCCTATCTCCTGTTTACCACATGGGTCTTTTTGGCAGTTCTAAGAAGGTTCCACACCCATTCAAGTGACCCTGAGGGCACAGATAAACCTCAGTGACTCTTGGAGAGAGTGCCAACAACGAGATGACTGCAAGGAATATCAATCCTTCCATTCACCACCATTCAGTCAGAACTGAAGAAGCTTCTTGGATGAGGCGAGAAATATCTTTGAGGAGAAAAAACGCAAAGAAAGTCCATTGCCTTTTGTAAAAAAGCACCTTTGGGATTGAATATGTGCTTTCAATGTCTGTCTTCCTATGGCCCATTATTGGGTATTTGCTTGTACATGGTAGTCTTTGAAGTAGAATTAAAGAAAAAATAGTAAAATGGCTTTTGTAAGCCTCACACTGCACTGGAAAAGGGTTGATAGCTGCATAAACACTTCAAAACACGTGGAAGGTGTTTTTTTTTTATTAAAGCACTGGTGATTGGAATATATTGTGGGGTATAACCAATACAGGAATGTATATCAATCATTGTTCAGTCATAGAAGTGGACACAGTATGCTGAGCGTGAAATGTGTGCAGCTGATCTCCATCAAGACCACGGAGATTAGTGGAGATAATTCAGTTTTAATCCCCACTTCACACATGCCGATCTGCCTTAATGGACTTCTTCATCTGGCGAGTAACCAAAATCTAGCTCTAGGCTGAATAACTGAATTGAGGGACAATAGATTATAACTCTGGCATGTATGGGATGGGAAGCTGGGTGTGGGCTACTGCAAAACCTGAGAGTATAAATGATCATATAGCTCTTTGTTTCTCAAACCTGGCAGCTTTAAAAATGTGAAAGTCTAAGTTGTGACACCCATATTAATACTGGGCTACTGAGATGCTAGGCTAGAAGACATTCTTCATTCTCCTCAAAATTTGGAGGATGAGGAAAAGGGAGGCTGAAGGTTGAACAGGCTAAGTTCCTCAGGAAACATCTAAGCTTTGCAGCCATAATTGTAAGAAGATAATGAAAGCTTCTTCATGGGCAACTATCTGAAGGGTCAAGTAACTTTGCTCCTCAGAGTTTAACTTCTGTTAGGAAGATTCAGAAGAAATAATTGTGTCCTGGTGGTCTACCCTATGTTAAAAGCTCATCACTATCATCAGCACATTCAAACTAGCTTAGGAGGGTTTTGATGATTGGAAATAAAATTGTTTTTCCCCACTATATAAACACATTGGGTAATGTTTAACAATTTATCCTTTTGAATAAGCTCCAGTGTTGATCTCTGACATGAGTTCTGTTTAGCTTATAGATAGCTACAGCCTTCTGTCATCATTTAATTGACTCTATATTAATTGACTCTATACCATGGTGGGCTTGGTGAGTTTTACATTTATCAGCTGCTATAACTTAGTAGAAACTTTATAGAATTCACGAAGATACGACTATTATATCTGGGTTGGAAAAAAAGTCAGAGAGCCTACAAATGGCATTAAGAGACACATCTAGCTCAATAGAATAAACTCTCCTTTGCAGCAGCATGAAAGATGTCACTCAGGTTTAGCTTTCTAACATTAAGAAATAGACCAGTGCATTGGTAGTCCTTTTGAGGTTAGAATCTCAAACCACTTAGTCTGGTAGACAGATGCTTAACCTGGCTTGATCTTTGAAAAAGAGTAGATGTTCTGTTTTAATGTTCCAACAGACCAAATTTAGCATTCTGTGCACATCCTATAAAATGGAACCTCGAATAATCTCATTGATGAATAACATATGATACTATCTTGGCTTTGTTAAGGTTTGTATACAAACCTACAACTTTGGGGATGTTCTGTGGCTTTACTGTAAAAGAGAAAGGCCCAATATAAGAAATATGCAACATCTGGATTTAATGTTTAGTTTTTAACTTTGTGGTTGTTTTGATTAGCCCTGAGCTTCGATGATTTGGCTGCGCTTTAACTACGATAGCAAGAAGTGGCATATAATATTTAGAAGAAAAATGGGATAATTCAAATATGAATTTAAATTAGCAGTTTCTACTTATACTGCTGTGCACTACCTTCATAACAGCTTCTTGAAGAAATTTACTATTACGTGTTTGTTATGGGTTAAGTCTTGCAACCAAGGTCACATAATGAAGTCATGGAACAAACAAGGTACTTGACTATTGCATGGAAAGTCATACTCATACAAGCTAAATCATTGATCTTGACATTTAAAATAGTCCATAAAAGGCTTTATTTCTGCCAAATGCCAGAAACCAATATTAATCTTGATTGGTAGTTATTTCAGCAGTTCCTTACAAATTAAGAGCATGTCGCAAAGGAACGTCCCATTTCTAAACATTTCTACAATTGGCCTGAACCTTTTAATTGGAATTCTGTTTTTATATTAAATATAATATATATTATTAAATATATATATTAAATATAATATATTTAATAACAATATTAAGAACATGGGTTGTTTTATTTCTTTCAGAATGCATAATTTCCTTTTCGGGAACAAAGATTTTCCTAAACCAGAGAGCAGTATTAAACCTTCCAAATATACAACATCAATCAAGGAAAAGTGCACAAATAGGTTCAACTAGCAGCATTAATTGGAACATGGAGAACAATAGAAATCAAATTAAACTTGTCATTTGGAGGCTAACTTTCATAAAAGGAAACTCTTAATAGCTCATCTATAGAGGCCAACTCCAAATCTGATGAATCTCAAGCAATATAAGCAAAGAGACATTCCGTAATAAAATTCAGTAAACTAGGGCAGGAAGACAAAACACTCTTTTAATTGTTGAGCACATGGTGGCTCCCAAGTCACCAGCAGCCTTCTAGAACTTTTTGATCACATAATCAAATATGAATCTCTCCGAATTAAGGATGTGCATGCCTAAAGGAAGATTTATTAGGAGTTTTACTGCCTCATTACCTTCAGTTTCTGTTCTTTTATAAAACAACAGAAGAACTAAACTGAATGTTGGCAGTCAAAATGCAAAAGCCAATCCAATCCTAAATTGCATTAACAGAGGGATTGAATCAAGATTACGTGAAGTACTAATACCACTCTATAAAACCTTAGTAAGGCTACATCTAGAATACCGCATCTAGTTTTGATCACCATACTTTAAAAGATGTTAAGACTCTAGAGTCTAGAAAGAGTGCAGAGAAGAGAACAAAGATGATTAGGGACCTGGTGGCTAAATCATATGAAGAACAGTTGCAGGAACTGGACCTGATTAGTTTAGTGAAGAGAAGGACCAGGGGTGACATGATAACAGTGTTCCAATCGTTGAAGGGTTGTCATGGGAGGGGATCAACCGATTTTCCAAAGCACCTGAAGTCTAGACAAGGAACAATGGATAGAAATTGATCAAGGAGATATTCAAGTTAGAAATACGGAGAAATTTTCTGACAGGGAGAACAATCAACCACTGGAACAGCTTGCCTTCAGAAGTTATGGGAGGCTTTCACAGGAAGTTTTTAAGAAGAGATTGGACAACCACTTGTCAGAAATAGTATAAGGTCTGCAGCTTGAGCAGGGGGTTGGACCGTATGACTTACAAGGTTCTATTCTACTCTACTCTACTCTGAATGTCATCTATCCAAGCCTCAATTCAGTTAGCATTTAGTAAGGTCAGTTGACTCTGTTCAGTGAAAGATTTCTCTAGAGCTGTCTGAAAGTCATTTACTCTATGGATTTTCAAGGTCTGTTCAGTTCAATGATCCTATCACTACACCCAGCTTCTACCAAAGAGTATTCAGTATATAATAATAACTTTGCTGTTGTTCGAATCAGCTATGTATTTGGAATAAAAAAATGAAAGTGTTATGATACACCTTTCCATTTTATAAGCCACTAGCTGCAAGATATCCAGGAACTATTTTAGCACAAAAAGCTCAGGAAAATTTTAACATGATATACTAAACCTGTCAGAGAACCAATTGAGCAGTATGTTGGCTGATTCAAAGCAGAATATCCAGTAAGTATGTATACTGTAAGTGGACCATATGTCCAAATGGAAAAGTACGCAAGAGAAATTGATCTATATTTCATAGTTCAAGGAATTATCTTCATTCAAAATGATAAAAAGGTACAATAGGCTCTTTTTAATTAAACTGCTAGAGTGCCAACTCATCCTCTAGTCGATCCACACTCAAATGGCAGCTCACAATATGAGCATTAAGAAACAATATACCACTAGATCAGTTTACCAAAAACAGGAAACAATGATATCTTGACAATCAGAAATGCAATTAATTAAAAACCAGCATCTACATCATCCAAATGCAGCCAAGTTTCCTCTCATGTATAACTGACTGAAAATAAACTAAATCCAATCAGGTTCTTGTGGATTTTAAGCTTTCCCCATAGTGCGGAACATATCCATTACTTCCTTGTTCTGGTTTGAAAAGCATTCACCCTGTTTTTGATTGTGGACCATGACTATGATGCAGCAAAAGCATAGTGCTGATGAAGAAGAGTACATGGATAACTGGGGCTCTAATTGGATTCTTTGTGAGTGATGGAAACAAAATAGTTAACCCCATGGTTTCAGCTTCTAGGAATAATGGAAGGCAAGCTCTGCATTTACAAAAAATACTTCTTTTCATCCCCTCTTTTTTCAGGATTATTTTAGGTTATTATATTTCAGTCATAGGAGTAGCATGGTGGCCTAGAGGTGGAGTTCTCGCCTCACAATCAGGAGGCTGTGAGTTCAATCCTAGGTACAAAGAAAAAATATCTGTTATGATCTCCACGTAGGTGTCAAGAAGGGCATCCGGCCAGTAAATGCTCAGCTCCATTCAGTTGCCCTGACTCCACCCTGATGCGAGGGATTACAGGGTCATTAAATAATGTATTTTAGTCATCTTTTAACTAGTTTTTGTTCTAGATGAATAGTATAGCCCAGCGTGAGTGGGAAGAAAAAGCTTCCTGCCAAATGAGCATCAGCTCAAATGTAATAAAACTCACCAGCCATCCTTTTCTTTCTCGAGAATGTGTTATGTATCAAATGTAGAGAGAGTTCCAACAACGTTAGAGGTGAATTACCACCACTGTGAAAACAGATCAATATATTATGAAATCTGGATGGAGTTTAGTTAAACATCTCCTCTCTGCAAATAGTGAATAGCTTCTTCAAACTAAGATGTCCCACAGTGTAGTCCTCACATATCTTGCTACGTTACTTCACTATGTATCAGAATTTTTTTTCACTTTTTTTTTACTAGCATGCAGGTTAAGCAACTTTTTATATAGTTGGAGAATGCATTTGTTTTAATATTTTTCACCTCAAAGAACTGCAGGAATGTGGAGCAACATGGTGACATTCCTAAAGACAATAACCCGCTGTTTATGCTTCTCGGTGGAATCATAACGCAACTAATTTGTTTTTCTATTAGTTCTCCAGAAACACAGGATTTTGGCCCTGCATTTTGGCCCCAAATTTCAGCAGCACAACTGGAGACATGCTCCAGGTTCATAAACATGGGGCTTGGAGCCAGATGCAGTCAAGTTGTTGCCTATCTCTGCTTTACCAAGGAATAAATCTGGCTCTAGAAGATTGTCCCACACTCCAATAAGTCCCATAAATAAAATCTTATTTATTAATAGTTCTGTTCATGAGGTATTTTCCGGCTTTTCTCTGCACTAAGAATTCCTAAAGTAGAAGAACAGAGTTTTACACTCTAGAGAAGTAGTACTTTAAAAAAAAAAACACCAAAAAGGTAATTTTAGACGCTGTATCCAACTGTGTATGTCAGCCGGTGAAGTAGATACTGAATCTTCCCTCCTCCTGTGCATCTCTCAAATTTGCTCCATTGAGCGAGGTAAATTAATTTCCAAGCAGCTCGGTCACATGATGCTGAATGTAACCCTTGGGCTTTAAGAAAGAAGAGCAAACATTTTATTCGTGTACAGGCAGGTGAAGAATGGTTCTTTCTAAAGGAATGAGGACTTTGGACTCAGCCTGCTAAACCTCTTAGCCCCTGCTAAGCTGCAGGCAGGTGACAAATTCCATTACCGTTATTTGCATACTTAATATTAGCTTCATGGTGGCGTTGATCATTTTGGATGCTTGCCTTTGTTTTGAAGACAGGCAAATGAATTTTCTGTCACCGAGTAACTTCCACGGAGCTCTGTCAATTTTTATTGATGCGCAATGCCTTCAGGAGTCACATTGACACATTTAGAAGGACATAAATTCTACTGAACTCAGGTAGAAGCTTAATGTTGCTATACACGACACATGACTATGAGCTTAGTCAACTAGAAAGGTTTATTATCTCCATTGCTTCAATCATTTCTGATCAGCCTGAGATAAGACACTGATTGATATAGCTGCTAAGCTAACAAAGCCCTCCTTCAAAAATATTTGTTCATAGAACATTTCTCCATCGTATCATATCTGGTTGGGAAGGCCACCTGCTCCGGCTAACTAACGTTTCCCATTCTTCCAACCTTTTTCTAGACCAGGGGTGTCAAACTGGTGGCTCGCAGACAGGATGCGTCATGCGCAGCCCACCCCAGCTCTGCAAATGGGAAAAATGTTGCAAAACATCACACGATGGCAACATGATGCCGTGAGTTTGACACCCCTGTGTTGTGGTTTGCTGGCAGCCTGTGCAGACGGCAGTGCAATCGGACAGTGGGGAAGAACGGGGACCCATCCAGGAATCTGGAGAGGACTTGGACGAGTGTCCAGCGTCCGATGCAGAGATGGGGCCAGGACCATCTGGGAGTTGTATGCTAACTCTGGAGCCTCCAGAGTCTGGCAGCAATTTTTTCAGTTAATTTGGCACTATTTGGGACTCATTACAGGATAGGACTAAACATAATTCCCAGTGTTGAAATAAAACAAGAGTGATTTTGACTAAGTGTGTACTTAATTATGGTCTCAGGAAGCCTTGGTCAGAACACCATGCTCTAAACTAAAATAGTGTAACTTCTTCTGGATCCAGGTTTTCGTTTGACCCTTGAATGGCACTGAAGGAGCCACACTTCAAAAAATTATGGCAGAGTTAGGATAAAAATGAACTTGAATGTAGTTCATTCCAATTTAATATAAATTTATAGTATTTAACCCAAAATGCGGTGAATATAATAATTTCTCAATTATATATTGATTTTTTTTCTTGTATTTTTTAGAAAAAAGTTAGTAACAACTTTTATAATTTTCTGGGGAAAACAGACTTAAAATTTTGGGAATTGCACATACAGTCCTGGTAACTAAGTTGGTATCTCTGTCCTATCACTTATAGTGTTATAGACTTACTCTATTTGTGGCATCTTGTACTTCAACATCAAGTTTATTAAGATCATTACAGATGGAATCTAACTCTTGTGTTCGACACTTAACTGAAGCTGCACGAGGAAGGTATTAAATAGCTACCAGTTTGTTCCAGGAAAATATGTGGCCGCCAGCCGTTTTAAAGACATTCATACACCAAAGCACCTTTTAGAAATCAAATCTAAAACCCTACACAGATCTTCTGAATCAGCTATCACACACAGGAAGCCCAAAGTACTGTGATGGAGAAAGTTGGAATCTACTGGATATATACATACACACATGTATGATTGGCATTTGACTGATGTCTCATAATATGTAAAAAGCTAATGCAAAGATGGTCTTGCATCTTTTAATTTGCTTTTCTCCCAGGGGTCAAAGTAATATATATTTCTCTCTCCCTCACAACTGACTTCTTGAGTTAAATTGAATGGATGGACTCAAAAGTGTAGAAAATTTCCAAACGAGATTTCCACCTAGCTTTTACCAGTTTTAGGTCCAAATGCTAATTATTGTGCTTGCTTTGTTTAATGCAAAAAGATCATGTCTCCAGTAAAGATTCCCCTTTCTTTCTTTCTTTCCTTCTTTCTAAACAAACTGTTTGGAAAGAAGTTTTGTTGTGGCCCGCCAGCTGGCAGCAGAGCTGGTGGCAGACTCAGACTGTGAGGAGGTTGGGGAGGAACATGGGCCAGTCCTGGAGTCTGGGGAAGGCTCTAATGAGTGCTCTGCGCTGGAGACAAAGATGGCACTAGGGCCATCTGACAGTTATCAACAGCCTTCATGTCAGTGAGGCAGAAGAACAGCTGGAGCCTGTTCCTGATGTGCGCATGTGCAGAGCTGCCAGGAGAAGGGAACAGTTAAGGAACAAGGGTCGACTCGGGACTAAAGGCACAGGTGGACGGTGAATGGCCCCTCCCATAGGGAATAAAGAGGGAAAGGGGAGTGGTGTTTGCAGGAGACAATTAGTTCGTTTAATTAGTGTGAAGATTTGTTTGTGACTCTCAGAGACCGCTTGCCAAGTATTTTCTTGTACAGTGTTGTGCGTGGAAGCCTGGCAATTCTCCGAGCCTGATAAAGTCTGTGGTTTTAAATCACTCTTGAAAGACTGTTTGCCAGGACTTTGCTGGATGTGAATGATAGGAATTCACATGAGCCTAAATAAAAGGAGTTTTCTCAGGACAAGGAGTCTGCTTCATGATTTTGTGAAGCCTAGGTCAGAATAAGCCTGTTTGTGATTCTGAAACCTAAGCCTTCAATAAAACAAGAAATTGATTTTTCTAAGAAAGGACATACAAAATCCAAATATCATTTGAATATTTTGCCTCTTTTCCACTATCTATAATTTTTCTATTAAAATAAAGATAACAATTTGTGTAAGTACAATGGCGTGAACATTATGCTAAAAAAAAAGCCCTAATAATGGAAAGACAAGCATCAGTAATGAAAACTGAATCAATTGGACAGAATTATTAACTGATTTTTTTTTCTTTCCTCAGGTTTTTAAATGCAAGGTTATATGACAACAGCTTTTCCTCCCCAGCCATGTATGTGAGGAGGATGGACAGAGACAAGGAGGTCAGTGACAAAATGTACATTGTGACATGATGACCCAATTCCTGTGAATTATGTACTTGCATCTAACATTGTGACAGAAATACAAAAAGTATACGTTTGTGTTGAGACCTTAGCATGCCATTTCTTCATTGTTGTGATTGCCTGGGCAGACTCATTTCTCCAGCACCTTCTAGTATCAGTTGCTTGAGGCAATGCTTAGCTTGGATTAACAGTAGAACCTGCGCTGGTGTAGAAGTATATGGAGATAGCGTGATACATGAATAATTAAGTAAGCATCAACTGAGGCCTGGAAAGGAAGAGCAGGTGAGAAAGAAACTTAAGATAATCCCACCTTGATTCTCTTTCTTTCTTTCTTTTTTGAAAATTTTATTTGGGTTTTCACAAAAAATCAAAAACAAATAAAACATCTTTTTTTTTAAAATAGCATGGTCCCGGGTTACACTTCTTCATACAGACACAAACTCAATTTCATGCTCATTTTTATGTTCTATTCCATATCTTATTACTGTTTTACATTTTCTACATAGTTTTTCTCCTCTCTTAATTTTCTCAATTTTATTTTAATTATCTCATATTAATTCAAATAATTATATTTATACTTTTGTCTGTCCTGTTTCAATTTCATGTTTTCTTTTCTCATTAAACAAATTTTCTCCTGTAGTTACTAATTGGAGTATGACACCTTTATATCTTTTAATTTTATACATTCAACTCTTATTTAAGCTACAATATATACCTTGAGGTTATAACATTCAATATAATACATAACTTCCAATTGAATTCTGCTTGGTACATTCTTAAAATACACACTATATTCTTAAAAGTAATTATAAATATATGTAATTAAAACACTCATTCCATTCCAATTCAACTCTATCATTAATATTCATTAAAGTCTTAACATCTTTAACCTTACTATTCAATTAAATATCATATTTCCTTGGGAACACTTATAAGCTTTTTGTAATTAATTTTTTCCCCCATTTCTCTTCCCTTATATTTTATAAAACATTAAATAATTAAAATGTTCCCATCTTTTCCTAATTCAATTCTCATTCATTTTATTTCATTTATTTATTAACAAACATTTCACTAGATTACAATAACTATTTTATCCATCGTTTTAATCATACATTGTTTCACATTTTCTAAAATTATTTCTATTTCTAATATAACAATACTATCTTATGTACCTTTGCAGAATCCCCTTTTCAATTAAATTTTCACCCATTATCTCTAAATAGGCCCTGTTTCCCCTATCTTGTTTCTGTCCTTTATAACTTCTTTTCCTTTCCTTCCTACCTCTCTTCTTCTCCCTCCCCCTTTTACCCCCTTGTCTCTCTAGTTCTAATTCTCTCTTCTGTATTCCTCTCTTCTGTTGCTTTCTAATATTATACTTATTTTTCAAGTTATTCCTTTTCTTGGTTGTTTTTTTCAAATCTTAAGCTTTTCATTCTCTTTTCCCCCTTTCCTTTTTTTCATTAAAGATGGCTTCTTCTTTGTCCCAGTCTTCTTGTTCTGCAGGCATTTCTTGTTGTTTCTCATAGTTCGAGATCTCCATTTCTAAAAATTGAAATACAAAGCCAAAAGAACCTCTCCCTTCTTGTGCATCCTCTTTGTACTTTTTAAGTTCCATTTTCAGTTCATCTAAAAGTAGTGCCATTTTAAAACACTTTTGAACAACCACCTGATTGATTTTAGTCATTCAAATGCAATAACCAAAAATCCAGAGATCACCAAATAATCCAAATACTCCCAAGCTGTTTCTTCATGCTTCTTTTTTCCACTTTCTCTTCCTGGGGTTCTACTATTTTGTAGCCAAGTTTCAGTTAAAATGTATCTTTTAGAAGTCTTGTTGAGGTTTTACTGTAAATTCCTTTTAATTCCAGGCAGTCTCCTCCCTTTTTTCCTGATCCTGCCCTTTTATTCTTTTTCTCTCCTTTCCTGCTTTTAAAAGGTTTTAAGTATCCAGAAATCTTTATTATCCCTTTGACATTTTATTTTCAGCTTAAATGCCTATTGATGTCAAAGTGGATTCCCCCCCCCCCCCAATTTCTTATTTAAATCTCTTAGCTGTCAGTATAGGGAAAAGGAGAGAAGAAAAAAAACCAAATCATTTCCCTTTTTTCTCTCCTTCTCTGCTTCAGAATCTTCTTTGGGAACGATGTTATTTTTTTTTTTAGTTTAAATTCCAGGGTACCTTAGCTGTTGCTTCTGCAGTTTAACCCAGTCAACCAAAACTTTCTCTTCTTATCTTCCTCCTGCACATTCTTTACCGGCCGAGTTCTTCTTTGAGGTGGCCATTTCTGACCACCGCTGCAACCGTGTTTGGGAAAGGGAGTAATGGCCAGCTGAGGAGGAGAGATACGGCTCTCCTCAACCCTGCTGGCAGTCTCCCCCCTCTTCACCACCTCTACGGGGTGGCTTAGCCCCGAAACCAACCGGCTCAGGGCACTCCAGCGGCGAGCACAGATCAAAACCGTGCATGATCGTGGTTTCGGTCTGTCTGTGAAGAGGCTCAAACCCGAAGTCCCCAATTCTCTTTCATATAAGAAGGGAGCAGAAGGAAACTTTGCCAACTTTTCAAGATTCTGTTATTACACCCTAAAATAATAACATGGATTTCTAGTACTTCTTGCAGTGTCAGCTTATCTCAAAAGGCTGTCACTTATCATTATCAGAATTTCTAAGTAAAATCAGAAAAATGGGGTAACTAGACAGAAACTAATGTCTTTCCCATTCACCCAATCAGGCTTTAATAAATGTCCTCTACTTTAAACCGGGAGTTTGGTGGATGCATGGAAAGGCCAGAGAAAGAGAGCTTCCAAAGCTAATCCAAAAGTCTAAACAGATAAGCAAACTCGTTGATCAGGTCCTAATCTAGTTAATATTTAAGAAATAAAGATTTAAAAAAATGACCTGTTTTAGACTGCCAAACAATACTCCAATGGCAGCAATGTTTTGTGTCAGCAGAAGTTTTGAGATGGCTTTAAATTCTTCTCCATGTGGAGATGATTATGCCAACCCAATATTTTGGGGGACAATTTCTGTTGAATTTCAGATTCTGTGAATTAGCACATTTCTCTGGAATATTGCTTGCAAAGCTCAGAAACTGGGTAGATATTTTGTCCTCAGCCAGAAAGTTTTCTCCAGATTATCTTTAAATCCAGTGGATGAGGAATTGGCTGCAAAAGGACTGTCATAAGCCTGATTTCCATTTAGTATGAAATGTTTAGCTACCAAGCACAACTTCCACATTTTCCTTGAGGGGTTTTAATCCTCAATAGATTCTTATTTGCTGATTTTTTAAAAAGCATTGTGCAATATATTTTTCTCAAACACAAAACTAAGCTTTCTTATTGTTACTGAATGGACAGAATCTCCTCCACAGGTTACATCATGGTTACTTAACTCTCTGTACCATCAAATAATGTTTCGTACTTTTAAAAAGAATTTGATCAGATTCTAATTGTTCACAGACTATGTGGCCTGAAGGGGCATTTCACTAAAAATGAGCACGCTCTCATTTTGTCCATCTGTCGACGATCCAAATGGCTGTTTTATTGTTCTGAATTTCTAAACCTTTTTATAGTTGAAAGTAACATACATTTTTTTTTTCCTTAAGGTATTTGATATTCCCATTTATTGCTCATGAAAGCTGTTCATAAGAAGGTTACTCATCTTTTGTGCCTTCGTTCATAACATCCAAAACGCGAAGCATTTATTCTCCTTGCTGAAGGAGTGGAACCTGACATCTCATGTCATTCCAATTCCAGGAACAACACAGCATAAAAAATTGAAAAAGATCTCCAGTTCCACTGCCAGCAGCTTCAAAAGAGCCTGCTTCTGGGTTCTTAGGTCCTACATAAATAATTAGATCTGCATCAACAAACTCAGAGCATAACACAATAATTCATAGCACAATAATTTAGCCGTAATTTCTGTTTTTAAGACAATCGTGAGGATGTAGGCATAGAAGAATGGTATGTGTGTGTACCTCCTCTCTCTCTCACACACACACTGTGTATATATGTGTGTTTGTGCGTGTGTGTGTGTGTGTGTGTATGAAAATCTTAAAGATGAAGGAGTGATTGTATATGTACATGAAAAGGGGAAATCACTAAAACTTGGGATTTTAATGCAGTTTATATACCACATTTAAATCAATGTAATTAAAAATCAATTTCTTCTTAAGACAATCACTATTAATTAGGAAGGAATCATTTATGTATTGATATATTTAATGTATTTAGATAACATTAAACACCCTAACAGTGTCAACTCAAAATATTCCTATGCTCTTTTTAAGAGTTGCCAACAGAAAGGGAGGGGGGAACAGTGGGCAGCTTGCATTCCATAAATATTTTCAAAGATAGTTTCTAGGTAACTGAAGTTTCTGCTGCACAAAATTCTAGCTCGAGAGTATGATTGATGACTCTTGGCTATGGATGTGTCCCATTGGAGAATATGAATTATGATACACCCAGGGGGTGGGGGGAAACCAGGGTCAAGGATGTCAATGAATGATATTTATTTATTTATTTGTTTGTTTATTTTATTTTGTCAAAAGCTTACAATACAATAGAAATAAGAATAAACATAAATTTAAATATAAGAAATAGGAACTAATAAATGGGGTCAATAGGACAGGGATGATAGGCACAATTGTGCACTTACGCACGCCCCTTACAGACCTCTTAGGAATGGGGTGAGGTCAATAGAGATTGGTTTAAGGGTAAAATAATGGGGTGTCTAATGTGTCTCAGAGTCGGCTACACCCAGGCAGTGCTGGCATGTTTACTCCTAATAACTCTTCTTTAAGTTTTGGAAGTTCAGCTCAAGACTCATGATTTAAATGGGAGTAACTGCTGGACCCCTGACAAACAGTTTATCATATACCCAATATCATCAAAAGAATTAATACAGGTGGTCCTTGACTTACAAGCATTTATTTAGTGACAGTATGAAGGTAGAATGGCACTGAAAAAAGTGACTTGGGACTGTTTTTCCACACTTACCACCATTGCAAGCACTCCCATGGTCACATAATCAAAATTCAGACACTTGGCAACTGGCTCATATTTATGACAAATGCAATGTCCCCGGGTCATGTGATCTCCTTTGTGACCTTCTGACAAGCAAAATCAACGGGGAAGCCAGATTCACTTAACAATCAGTTTATTAACTTAACAACTACAGTGATTCACTTAACAACTGTGGCAAGAAAGGTCGTAAAATGGGACAAACCTCACTTAACAAATTGCTCACTTAGCAACATACATTTGGGCTCAGTTGTGGTTCTAATTTGAGAACTACCTGTTCATAACATCAAAGCATAAAAGAACAGAACACTTTAAGATAAAAATAAAATTATTGATGACATCTGAATTCTGTTCCAGCCTGACATTAGATAAATATGAGCCTTTGCACAGTGATTTCATCTCTTTATGTCTGATCTCATCTAACTTTCCTCATTTCTCATTTCAAATCTTTGCCCAATGGAAGCTCTAAAGACTTTATTTTTTTAGTTTCATATGGCTGTCCATCTCACATAAAGTGATTGCGGCTGGCACAATAAAAACATCAACATAATGACAAAATTCAATAAATAGAATGCATCAGAAAATGAAAGAAAAATGGCCACTGGGGACAAACAAGTTAAATTCTGCAAATTTATTCAACTCAGTGTCTTCCAAACTCTCATGATTGAGTGATAAGCCAGTTCAGAAGGTTTTTAGCAAAGGCCAGCAAGGTTGGGAGGAATAATATTCCAGAGGCATTTCTCCAGAAAAGGCACAATCCCTGGATCTTTCTAGATCAGGGGTCACCAACCTTTTGGACATCAGGGACCACCAAACTCATAATTTTAAATCCCACGGACCAGAGACCCTGGGAAAATCCCCCAAAAAGTCTGCAGGAAAATTCCCCACCCCATTTTCCTACCGATCGATCATTCTTTATTTGGGATCGTAGGATACCGTCTCCAGCTCCATTCTCGGGGGCGGGGGGAGAGAGAGAGAGAGAGACAAACAGACAGACAGACAGACTTTTGGCTTCATGCAAGGAAAGCATCAGAAGCAGCAGAAGTCTTTCTTTCTCTCCCCCAAACTCTGCCAGAAATGAGTCTTTGTGAGACTTGTTGCGTTGGTGCAGCCTCTTGGAGCAGGAGGCCTTGCAGGGTCCCAAAGACTCATTTCTGGAGGAGTTTGGGGGAGAGAAAGAAAGACTTTTGCTGCTTTCCTTGCATGCAGCCAAAAGCAGAAGAAGAAAGAAGTGGAAAGAAGCAGCTCAGTGGCCAGGACAGGCTCGTGGGATGAGTGGGGCAAGTTCCCCCCTCTACCCTTTCCCCCTTCCCCTCACTACCTCATGTTGTTCACAGTGCAAGCGACACAAGCCTTGAGTTCCCTTGGGCCATGTGTGCAGCACAGCCTTGTGTTCCAGTGCAGCCTGGATTAATTGCTTTGGGGTGCTTTGGGGGGTGACATTTCTCTACGGACCACCAAAATTTTCTCATGGACCACCAGTGGTCCCTGGCTCACTGGTTGGTGACCACTGCTCTAGATGACACTACCAGGAACATACTTTTTCTAGCAGATCTGACGGAGTGGATAGAGAAACATCCCTCAGATAATTTGATCCTGTGCTATAAAAGGCTTTATAGATTACAGTCAGCACTTTGAATTGCACCCAGAAGCCTCCTGGGACCTAGTGCAGCTCATGAAATATGGATGCAACGTGAATATATTGAAGGACACCTATAACTGTTCATGCCACCACATTCTGAGATGACTGCAGGTTCTGGATTAAGAGAGGCACTGGCTCCAGGTTACCGACCTGGCTTTGTGGCTTAGTGGGACTAGAACTCATAGTTTCTAGCCTGATGCTGTAAAAATTATATCAAACTGGGTCTTCCCTGATCTAGTGGTCTTAAAATGGGTTAGATTATAGATCCCAACATCCTCAGGCAGAAAAGTAATGCAGTCTAAGTCATCAGGAAGGTTTCAGCTTGATATAGTTTGGATAATTATAATCATTTTCTGGTAGTTACAAGGCCTGGCGAAGGCAATTGGTCCTGCCTTAGCAGTGAACCTCATACAGCAGAAAAGTCACCATTATCAATCCAGTTCTCCTCACAAAAATACTTTACATCACCTCAAAACTCTGTCTCGCAGTTGTAGTACCTGGAAGAGATTTCTGCATATGCTCCGGAACCTTCTTGGGTGCTTCTAATAGTTAGTGGAACTCTTGGAGAAGACCTCTAAGTGAATTAAAATGATTTTTGCTTTTAGATGCGAGTAAGGAATCCTATCTTGCTGAAGACTTTGATGTTCTCACTTCACAAGCTGACTAATGTTATCAGCAAAAAAAAAAACCATTTTTTTTCCTACTATAATTTACATTAGGAATTGCTAATTGTATTATGATAGACTGAATCTTTAGCTTTGAGACCTTTATGGGAAATCCTGTAAGGAGTGAACCATACAAATTGACAGGATTTAAAAATAGAATGAGAAAAGAGCCTCATAAAGAAATGATAATATTCAAGAAAGAGGCACCTGTTCAAATTTCCCCCTCAGCATGCATTTTTCACTGCTTCTGAGTCTCATGAAAATCAACTTAAACTCTTTTACTTATGTCACACCATCATGTGGATTATGCATTTTGTCTTAGCTTCTACTGTATATATTTGTATTACATGAAAATGAGCCCATTGTTTAACTTGTTTTTTTAAAGAAACACTCCCTTGCCATTATATGGTAACCCATATTCTTATTAATAAGTTAATCTGATATATGACCTACTAAGAAGTTAAGAATATTACATTGTGTCGACTTCTGGTTGCAGCGCAGTGGCGGGGTGGGGAGCGAAGAGAAAGCTCTGCTATCTCATCCCCCATCTGTGCGTTTGGAGGCCCCGGTGAGGGGCACGTAGACCCTGGAGGGGAAGACGAAGGTGTGAGGAAGCCCGACGAGAAGTTTGACAGCGGCGGCTGTTGACAGCTTCGAGGCAGACCTCATTTGCTCCAACATGTGAATGATCGGCCATCTCGATGGCAGACCGAAGTCGCAGCGCTTTAGCCCAATGAGGAAGATACCAGAGCACGAACAGCATTTTTGGCATCAATTGATGGATTGAACTTATGAGCATGCCAAGAACGTTGTTGATACCAAGATGTTTTACGATGTAAAAAAAAAAAAAAAAATTAATAAAAATTATTTTAAAAAAAGAATATTACACTGTGTCTTATCCCTTCCTCCCTTCTGCACAAGTAATTTCAGTGAAGTTCTCTGCA
Organism: Pseudonaja textilis; assembly: GCF_049901715.1. Classification (NCBI taxonomy): domain Eukaryota; kingdom Metazoa; phylum Chordata; class Lepidosauria; order Squamata; family Elapidae; genus Pseudonaja; species Pseudonaja textilis. The sequence continues at coordinate 199,335,699 of NC_141990.1, read as the reverse complement.
TAATTCCTCTGAGCTGCTTTCCCTCCCTGGAAAAAATAAAAGTGAAACCTGGGGGGGCGGGGGGGGAGAAAGAGAGAGAGAGAGAGAGAGAGAGAGATGGGTTGAGTGAAAAAAAATGCCCCCAAGGTACAGGAGTTCAGCCGACTGGTCTGTTCCCTTTGTCATTTTTCATTAAAAAAGCAAGAAGAGATCAGGGAAGGTTGCACATAACTGGCCATCAAATATTGTCTGGGCTTAACACAGTATTTCCAAGCCTTTTGTTGCATTAGATGCTCTTTTTTTTCTTTATAGAAATAGACAACAGTCTCTTTCTGTTTCTTTAACTTAAGGCTACTGATTCTCATAGAAAGAAAGAAATGGGGTCACTGGGTTACGGATGGGATTCTTCACAAAGAAAGTTGCAATGTTTTAATTCATCCATCCTTCTTAAGCTCTGAATCCTCTCCGTCTACTAACAATCCTAAAGCAGCTCATTGAACCAGAGAATGTCCGTCTTTGCAAATCTTGGACAATGATAATTCCTATTGTTGTCAAGACTAACTGGGTCTGATACACTCAAAAGAATGGAACCCAAAGAGTCTTAATGAAAATCCATGTTGCACCCCAAAGACCCTAAAGCATTGCAGGAGATAATTCAACCAGTAGAGTTGTTGTTGTTTTAATTGCCACTTTAGGGGTTTAATAATTGGATCCAAATTATTAAAAAAATGGGAAAAAAAGGAGAGAGGACTGTACTAGTTTGCTTCCTATCAACAATAAGTAACCCAATGATAAGAATTACATTAGAAATACAGGAAGAATATTGAACAACTACATCCTATCTGGGTCTGGAAATAACTTTTTGAGATTTTTTAAATAACAACGTTATGTAATCGAGCATAAATATTTGAACAGACATTTTGGAACTGAGTTCAACCTTGGGCAACAATGAATTCTTCCAGATTACAAAAATGAAAGCACAATGTGAGCCAACCGTTTTAAAAAAAGCAGAGGTAATAGGAAAATCTAGCATGTCCTGTGCATTAATACTAAACTTATTAAAATTTAATTACTAAAAAAAAATCTAAAAAAATCAAAAACCTAAAATGCCTGAGGTGCCATTACTTGGCACTAGAAGGAAAGACCAGAAGATGCTAGAAGAAGAAGTTATCGAATGAACTATTTTGTGAAAAGCATAAATGGGAATGACATTGCAGTAGATGACACCTTGGGTTTTTTTGTGACACTAGCTTCATTTCATTCATCAGAGACCACTCAAAATTTAAAGAGCACACCTAAGAGCCAGCAGTAAGATCCTACATGTTCCACTACTGGTTTGGTGATTGCATGTGTGCATGCGCACCTAACACATGCACGCAGCTTTCCATACACCAGCTGAGGCCTGCAGTGCACTGCTGAGAGGATGAAAAAAAGAAAAGTGCAGGGGCAGGTGGGAGGGCTTTTCTCTTCTTTCTCCTCTCAACTGATCACCGGAGGCTTTCTTATTACCGGTTGGTCCAAACTGGTAGCATACCACTACTGCTAGGAGCACGCTTTCAGTTATACCATATCAAACTTGTTGAACTCCACTATTTTTCAATGAACTTTCCCCAATTGCTATGTAAACCTCTCTGGTAAGTTGACACAGCGGTTGTCAAAAAAATATTTTCAGAGGATAGCTTATGCAAGCTCTATTACAGGGGTGTCAAATTGGCAGCCCGCAAGACTGTTGCATCACGTGAAGGCCATGCCCACCCCAGCTCTGCGAAGGGGAAAATGTCACGTGACTACAACATGATGTGGTGTGTTTGACACCTGTGCTGTATTACATCCCAGAATTGACTCGTATTTAGGGGCATTCTTTTATGAGTCCATTCCCCACTCATTTCTCACTAATGATAAACACTGTCCTACAGAGTCAATAGAAGAAGTGAATTTCGGTTATAATACTTTCTGACATCCCGTATGGTCTCTGAGGTTTCCCCATGCACTTTTGAAAACCTAGTATGGTTATTGGCAACCATGTATGCAATGCAGGCCATCTTTCTTTTTTGCTCAGTGATATTCATACTGCAGGAGATAGGAGCGATGATCCAGCTCAGTAAATAAGCTCAGTGATTTTCCCTTAAGCTTATTTCCATCTCTGATCCCTATGACTTTTTTTTTTTTAAAAAAAAGACATTGTACATCTTACAATAGTGCCAATTTGTTTAAGCTGTCAGTGCGGAAAGGATGGAGAGAGAAAAGATGGCATTAACAATGTTATATAAACCCATCTTTTTTTTTCCAGCACCTCTGGACCTTTGAAATTGGAGAACCATCTGTAAATCGGGCACAATGCCATCTTGACAGATGGGCACGAGCACAGAAAAGAACGAAACCTTGCATGACGATCGAACGTGTTGTTTGGTTCCAACGAGGAATATTGGAATAAACTTTTCATCCCAGGTTTAATTTCACAGAAAAAAATACATACCTTTACGCTCTTTCAATAAGGTGGGATTCCATTAATAGTAGAAAAAGATAGTATTCTTTGCTCCACTCTGGGGGAAAAAAAAAACCTGGCCTACTTAAAATAGAAACTTTTGCCTGTATATCCATCTTCTTCTATTGGCTTAAGCTCTCCAGTTTTTCAGCTGGCTTGGCACCTTTAAGTAAGATTGACAGCTTTCAGTCTTCCTGTGCCAGGCAATACCTGCCAAACTGCAACTGGATGGCTTTTTACGGCCAACCATCGCTCTGATGGGATATGATTGCTCAATGGCTGATCTCAAATAGCAGGCCATTGATTTAGAGCTACCAGCAGACTGTCCAGTTTTGCCCCAAAACGCCTCCTCAAACCAGCTAGACATTTTATTTAGGTAACAGTCCTAAAATTTAGAAGAGCTTTAGCCAGATTCAGTGCTCTTCCAACAGCCCTAACAAAAGGGAGATATCAAAAGAACCTCTTTGAAAAAGAGACCGTGACTGTGTGGTGGAGAAATAATTGAAATGATGAAACACATTATTCTGTACTGCCCCTTTTATGTGGGTGCTCACTAGGAATTATTATCTCCACCAGTAAATATTTTGGTCATTCTGACTTTCCTTATCTCAAATTTTATTATCAATCTGATTTTATTTATTTGACCACAGTTAAGAACTACTGCTCTGCAGTTTCTTACACTATCATATTTCTACTAATCCTTTTTAGGTATTCTGGAACAGTTATAACTTTCCTTCTTTATCCTAATTAATTGTGATTTTTGTGCTTTATCTGCCGGTCAATGACTGAATGAAGCTTGCTTGTTTGTTTGGGTAGTATTCAAAATGTAATGCTGCTGTAGGTATTTGAGAATATTGGGAATGTTCTGTTTGTTTCTTTTGAAGGTACACATTTATACAGAAAAAGAGACTAACCCCAGCAATCTGTATACTGATTGGATTCCAAATCAAAACACACCCATCCCCAGAACTTAAGAAGCTAATCGAAAGAACTTAGCTAGATAGAACAAATACTGAAAAATATTATTTACTGAAGCCAGTTTTGCACATAAACTTCAAATAAAACCATCTTATATAATTGATTGATCCAAATGATGGCTTAGATACAGAGCAAATAAAACCTAGAGATCTTACTATGGCAATGTTTTTTTCTTATCAGACCCAGAATTCCTGTAAGAATGCCATGCCATCTACAATTTTTCCTCTTGCTATGATGAAGATGTAACCCTGATTCTGATAGCTAGTTTGATGTAGTGGTTAAGGTACTAGCTAGAAACTGGGAGACTGTGACTTCTAGTTCTTTCATAGGCACAAAGCCAGCTGGGAGACCTTAGACCAGTCAAGCTCCCTCAGCTCTAGTAAGGCGGCGAAGGCAAACCACATCTGAAAAACCTTGCCAGAAAACTTAATGGACTTGCCTAGGCAATTATCAGCACACACACACACACACACACACACCATTATTCTGACCCTAACCCTAAAATGAATATATATTACAGACTCTCTAGCTTTGTCTCTTCCTTAAGAATGGAGCAGTTTTGGATAGTCCATTGTGTTCTCTTTGTTTTCATTACTTATCCATTATTTCATTTTAAGGCTGCTTGACTCTATAATGAGTTTGGTCAGCTTACAGATTAAAAGAAAATCAAATGCATCAAAATGGGAAGCTCAAATTTGGATGAAAGGTCAGTTCCAAAGGAAAGGCATATGATCCATGCTCACAAAGCTAACATTTGATGGCATTGTTAGGTTTTCCTCAACATCTCCAAGTGCCCCATTCAGTCGTCCACATGTTGTTTTGAAATATACAGTGTGCAGAGAGAGAGACAGAGAGAGAGAGAGAGAGAGAGAGAGAGAGAGAGATTGTATGCAGGTACTAATAGTCTTAATTTCAGCAGAGCATTCCATTGTGTCATTTTTGATGTGCCGTGAGATTTATTTATGAATGCTTTGATGTTTCCCCAAGCCATGTTTAAATGCAGTTGATAAAAATCCTAGCTTATTTGAAATAAGAATAGGACAAAAAAAAAAACCTGAAATAGCTTCTATTTGACAAGTACAGCAAGCAGATTTGAGAGAGGTTTAAAACTTCTGGAAAAAAAGCAGACAAAAAATTTAAGTAGAACTTACAAAACGCCATTCTTAAGAGCACATTCCTTGGATAGCATCTTTCCCTCTTAGAAGTAGCAAAGCAAAACAAGAATCTTTGTTGGAATAATAGATGCATTCTTTTGCTTCCTTTTTTAAACCATTTCACTGGCCAACCAGCTTCCTAAATCTAATTCCCATGAGTGGGTAGATCATTTGTGCCCTATCCTGGCCTTCTACCTAATTTTCTCCTTTATGTTATCCACTAATTTTATTACCATCTCTGAACTATCTGATCTGGAATTACAACCGTATATTTGTTGCAGCATCTGGGGTAAAGTGACAACTCTTTTGACCATGTCAACGTTCACTAGGTTTTGTCCTTAAAACATCAGAATATAGATGATTGAATGGCTTCGAAGCTTAAGGGAAAGTTGAATGTAAAGTTATCCTAAAAATAGAGGATTCTGAGAGCATACATGTGAAGTCATCCATTGAACTGTCAGAAACATTAAAAAATATAGCAATTGCATTAGCAATCGCATTTAGGCTTTTATACCACCCTATAGCACTTACAGCACCCTCTGGGTGGTTTACAGAGTCAGCATATTGTCCCCAACAATCTGGAACCTCATTTTACTGATCTTGGAAGGCTAAAATCAACCTTGCGCCCCATCAGGATTGAACTCCGGGAGAAGGAACAAATGGATTATTACATGATATAGGAATTATTTTATCAAGGGCTTGGAGAATAAATATCGAAGTTAGAAATTAAAGAATATTAGCGCAAAATAGTAAACACATGGAAAGAATTAAAAATTTTATGATGGAGAATGTTATAAGAACTAGATATATGATGTAGATTAATATTACCATTTAAGACAAATGGTTGTCCAATCCCCTCTTAAAAACTTCCAGAAATGAAACACTCACAACTTCTGAAGGCAAAGCTGTTCCACTGGTTAATTGTTCTCGCTGTTAAGAAATTTCTCCTGAAGTCCAGGTTGCTCGTCTCCTTGATTAGTTTCTATCCATTGCTTCTTGTCCTGCCTTCAGGTGCTTTGGAAAATAAGTTGTCCCCCTGTTCTTTGTGGCACACCCTCAAATATGGGAGCAAGAGTTCAAAATAAATACCAGCTGGTGGGTGTTACAATGCAAAAGAAGTCCTGGTCCTTTGTACATGTTTTGTGAGTGTGATAAAAAAAGGTTTGGGACTTTGTGTGATTACACCTATCATCTAGATTTTTTGACATACTCCCATGGAGCTAAACTTTCCGCATCTGAATTTAAAGAAAAACCAGAATGTCTATTTTTATAATACCATTGGCAAAACTAAAATTTTCAGTTTCCATTCCTGATTTTAAAGAGTAGCCAGGTTCACATCTTAGTTAAAAGTGATATTAATGGGATATAGCATTCTTGCTTTGGTCACATGTATGCATTCTCTCATTTAAGCATTTCTGACTATAAATCCTAATCCAGTTTACAAATTCTGCAAAAGACGCTGCTCTCTTCCTTTGAGTCATGTACAAACAGGATCAGAATTCAGAAGTATCTGGAATAGCTTTTGAAACAGCATTGTTGGTGGGAAGTAGCATGAGAATAAATAAAAAAAATATATAACATGGCATATTGAGACATAAGGTCATAACATTTACGATCCAAAACAAGTCACCTATCATTCTTAGACAGCTTGCTTCGAAAACAGAGGGGCTGTTCAAGTCTCTGACAAGGTGTAACACTGTATGTGACAAAACGGGTCCTTTTGGCCTAGTGAATGGCATTTAGATATCCGATTAATCTAAAACAATATAATATGGGTAGAAGAGAGACTGATATTACAGCAGCAGCAGCAACAAGAACACAAGAACAGAATTTTTGATTTCCAAATTAAAGTTACATATGTGTAAATGAGAGTCCTGTCCTCCATGTAAAAATAGACCCATTCTCTCTATATAAATATTTACACACACACACACACACACCCCTCTCTGACTGCCCCCCCCATCTATTCTCTGCCTCCCAAGTCCCAGCTGATTGGCTGGGTCTTCTTTTGTTGCCCTGCACAGGAGAAGGGAGCTGGAGAGCAGGTTAGTGAGGTGGGGAGGGAATGAGATTTTTCAGTAACCTTCCTCCAGGAGTGGGGAGGGAATGGAGATTTTACAGTATCCTTCCCCTGCCACACCCACCAAGCCACGCCCACAGAACCGGTAGTAAAAAAAATTGAATCCCACCACTGAGATTTATATATATTAGAATAAGTGTCATTTTCATCATTATTATCCTTCTCTTCTTGAGTCCAAGATCATTTTATAAGTCCAGTGCAGGTTGCTGGTAATAAGGGTATCATCTTCCAATATGATATTTGGCCCCCAAGCAATTGTACATTGTAAACATATAACATCACAGGCACACCTATTTTGAGCATTGGTGGTGCAGTGGTTAGAATGCAGTACTGCAGGCTACTTCTGCTGCTGGATGCCTGCAATTTGGCAGTTCTAATCTCACCAGGCTCAAGGTTGACTCAGCTTCCATCCTTCCAAGGTTAGTAAAATGAGGACCCAGATTGTTGGGAGCAATAGGCCAACTCTTTAAACTGCTTAGAGAGGGCTGTAAAAGCACCGTGAAGTGGTATATAAGTCTAAGTTAGCTATTCCTATGTAGCTATTGCTAGTGCTATCTCGTCAATGGCTTCTTCGTCACTACCAAGTCTATATCTAATTCAGGAACCAGCAAGGTAGCACCCATGAGACCCAGATGGCATCTGCATAATCCCAACATGAAATAACAATATCTCTTTTTTAAAAAATCGCCACAATTTTGAAAGGAACAGCAAAGTTTGCAAGGTTTCAGAGTTTCAGATTAGGTCTTTTGAAATCATACAACCTTTTGGGATTCTTAGATGGAAATCATGAAAATTCTCAAGGGTGACTTTGCTAAGTTCTTGTGAGATTTGGCAATCTCCTGAGAATCCAATGGTTTTTCTCTAAAGGTGGGGAGAGCAGAGGTGGTATTCAGCAGGTTCTGACCAGTTCTGGAGAACCGGTAGTGGAAATTTTGAGTAGTTTGGAGAACTGGCAAATCCCTTCTCTGACTGGAGATTTTACAGTATCCTTCCTCTGCCATACTCACCAAGCCATGCCCACACAACCGGTAATAAAAAAAATTGAATCCCACCACTGGGGGAGAGGCTATGCCATGGCATGAAAGTTGACAACAATCCCCTTGGAATCATCTGACAGTTCAGTTCTTTCACCAGATTGCAGAAGAGAAGAGAAGAGCATCAAATTCTCGAGCTTCGAGGAAGAGAGGCCTAGCTAATATTCACAGCTAGCTGGATTCAACTCAACCTCTTAAAATAAATTACGAGTCTTATAACACCCTTTCCCACCTACCATTATGAACTCATTAAAGCAAGCATCCACAAAACTGCTAAGTTTATCCTACATCGTAAATAGTTATGTTATTCCACCCACTTTGCCAAAGTAATTATTTTGGCTTATAAACCCAGGGTAGCAGACATTTCCTTACTGTTTTTTTTTTTTTCTGTACCACTCCTCCCAGATTAAATGTCTGTTATATAAGATTTGTTCTAATCATTGCCCTTTCCATCTATTCTTTCATGTTCAGAAAGAGTTTTTATTAGGTTTTTTTTTTAAAAGAAATACCCACAGTCACTCAGTGTTTTTATACTCCAGGAAAAAAAAAATCTTTGGAGGTACAGGTAGTCCTTGCCTTGCAACCATATTGAGCCCAAAATATTTGTTGCTAAATGATGCATTTTCTAAGTGAGTTTTGCCCCATTTTACGACCTTTCTTGCCACAGTTGTTAAGTGAATCATTGTGGTTGCTAAATTAGTAACACGGTGGTTAAGTGAATCTGGCTTTCCCATTGAATTTGCTTGTCAGAAGGTCCCAAAAAGGGATAACAGCACCCCGGGACATGGCAACCGTTACAAAGAGGAGTCAGTTGCCAAATGTTTGAATTTTGATCACATGACCATGGAGATGCTGCAACGGTTGTAGAGGTGAAAAATGATCACAAGTCACTTTTTTTCCAGTGTCGTTGTAACTTTGAACGGTCACTAAATGAACTTTCGTATGTCAAGGACTACCTGTAGATAGCTGGTAAGAATAGTGCAGGGCAGAAACATCCCTTCTTTTTGCCACCTAACAGTTTGCATTCAGCTAGGGTTTAGACAAACTTTCAAAGCAGAAGACCTTGTCAAAGAAAGGTTTGCGGCTAGACTGCAGTGCTGTTGAATGTACTGTATTAGGCAACAGGTCCCTAAGGAGTTTGTTTGCTAAGATCCTGCTTTGTTACCATCTTGTTTCAACTGAGTCTGCAGCCTTAGTGGCTTCCCTTTCTTAGCAGTGGTGGTTCTGTGGCGTGGCTTGGTGGGCGTGATGTGGCTTGGTGGGTGTGGCTTGGTGGGTGTGGCTTGGTGGGCATGGCAGGAAAAGGATACTGCAAAATCCTATTCTTTCCCCACCCCACTAACCTGCTCTCCAGCTCCGTTCTCCTGTACAGGGCAAGAAAAGAAGACCCAGCTGATAAGCTGGGACTCGGGAGGTAGACAATAGATGGGGGAGGGGCCAGATAGAGGTTGTATTTGCTGGTTTTCTGAACTACTTAAAATTTCCTCTACCTGTTCTCCAGAACTGGTCAGAACCTGCTGAATACCACCTCTGTTTCTTAGGTTATAAGAGAAGCCACTAAGAGGGAATTTGTCTTGAGATACTACTGTAAATGCTACAGAGAAAATGAAGAGGTGTGTGTAGTTGGTCTCAGTACTATCAGGTTACACCGTTGCTGCATGAGCTGCTCTGGGTACCAATAGGATCCCAACTGCCATCCTGATCACTTTCTATAAAGTCTGATAGTTTAGATTTATTTATTTTAGATTTTCTTAATACTGCGTTTATTATTTTTATAAGTAACTCAAGGTGACGAACGTATCTAATATGTCTTCCTCCTCCTATTTTCCCCACAACAATAACCCTGTGTGGTGGGTTCAGCTGAGAGAGAGTGACTGGCTCAAAACCACCCAACTGGCTTTCATGTCTGAGGCTGGATTAGAACTCACAATCTCCTGGTCATTGGATCAATGTCAGACACATGGCTTTCATGCCTAAGGTGGGACTAGAATTCACTAGTCTCCTGGCTACAAGCTTGGTACATTAACCACGAAACCAAACTAGAGACCATATTTCCCCAATAGTTTCTGTCCATCCCACCTGGACAGCAAGGGAGGGGCTACGAAGGGTTTCCATCTGCTAGAGGAAATATATTATGGAAGGAGGGAGTATGACAAGTTTTCTGTGAAGCGTCCCTTCTCCTCCTGGAACAGTTTTCTCACTGAAGTTCACATGGTCTTCAGCCTCATGGTCTTCTGAAAGCTGGTTGAGAATAAAGTTCGGGGTGATAAGGAGGGAGATCGTAAAACTGATTTATTGTGACTCCACTTCTTAAATTGGTACTTATTGGTTCCATCCTTTAATCAATAACTCAATTCTTGATTTATATCTTCTTTTTAACACTTGAGAACAGCTTCCTAGTCGCACTGCTTTGAGGCAGTTAGTCCAATTTTATCAATCAATGCATAAACATATTTTTCCTCCTCTTGCAGAAATTTGGGGAAATCATCCATTTTTTGGCCTCAGATCTGGTGGAGAATTTCACAAAACCATTAGTGCTCAACCTGAGTAATAGGAAACATTAAAAATGCATATCCATTTTTTTTTGGAACTGGAAAAAAAAACTCTTTTGAGTTGATACTAAAAGTTGCTATTTATGCATTCACCAAAAACAACAACAAACCCCCATTGAGGAAGTATTTTAAACAGCATTTCATATATATATATATATTGACTTCTTGTTTGAACTTTTGTTTAACTGAGGCAACTTTACTAAAAAAAAATTGTACAAGCTTTGTAATTATAGTAAGGATACTATTCAACCAAGTGTATCCTTCTCATTTTTTCAGGGCAACTGAATATTAGACCAATGAATTTATATGGATTATCTTAAATGGTTCCTTGGGAAAAAAAAAGAATATAGAGAAATGAGAATTTACTAGTGCAGAAAAAAACAAAAACGAAATGACTTGCTTACGGCCATATTCTGTGGCAAGATCCAGCTAGTGCTGGCGCATGTCCTATGTTTGGATGATATTCTTAACTGTAAATAAATTGAGGATAACTGACTTGATAATTCTCCTCTCAGCAGAAAGACTCTTACTATGTGCAAATGTATTACATATACAATTTTCCACTTGACAAAATTTGGCATGCAGATAGGTAAGCAGGCAAGCGGCAGGTAGGCAGGCAGGTAGACATGGAAGGAAGGGTTGCCCAAATAGGATACCCCACTGTAGAACTGAGTAAAATTTTAAAATAACAACATGATCAGGTTTGTAATGTATTTCCAATAGTCATGGAAAAAGAGTTCTTTCTTTGATTATTATTCTTTTATGGAAAGATGCTTATTTTCATTGTACTCTATTTTAATTAACTAAAGAAAACACCTTTCCAGTCAATATGGAAGGACTAATAAGAAAGATTTTGTATGTTTCTGCATTTGTACTACAGTAATCCTTTATGTGTTACTCATTACACTCCTTGAGAAAAGTTTTGTTTAGTTTTTCATTGGTAGGGTCCCTATCTATCTAATCCCAGTACAGTTTGTTCTATGTAACGGAGCTCAGGCATTGGTATAATCTTAATGTTTTTGTACAAATAAACCAGTTCATGCTTCTTTGG